>NC_053438.1:35303338-35672902 GCF_007990345.1 Gossypium hirsutum | reverse complement strand
AATATGGGCTAAGTGCCTTGTGTTCCTCTTTTCGATGCTCAAATGATTAAATCAATTTATTTGTTTAATTAAGCTCAAGAGCAAAGGGGAACTAAATCCGATAAAGGGAAGGAAAAAGTGGTCGAATAGCTATCGGAATCGTTCGACAACACCCGAGGTAAGTTCTTGAGTAAAAGAGCTTAAATTATGATTTGATTAGATCATGTTTTAAGCAAATTAAAATCATGCTCTTTGTGTGGCTATTGAGCCGAAATTGCAAGAATGATAAGTGTCTTGTGTTTGAGTTTTGCTAACGAAAATGAAATACGAATGTGCCATGATTTATTGTTAAATGTGCATGGTTATTTGAATGATGTCCGGGCTAAGTCCCGAAGGCTTTGTGCTAAGTGACCATATCCGGACTAAGATCCGAAGGCATTTTGTGCGAGATACTAATTCCGGGCTAAGCCCGAAGGCATTTGTGCGAGTTACTAAATCCGGGTTAAGTCCCGAAGGCATTTGTGCGAGTTACTATAACCGGGCTATGTCCCGAAGGCATTTGAACGAGTAGCTATATCCGGTTAAATTCCGAAGGTACGTGATTTGGGAATGAATGATCTTGCTGTAAAAATTTCAGTTAATACTCTAGAAACATCCCAACATTGAGGTATGTTTCGTATGTGCTTGAATTAGTTGAGCCCTTACAAATAAGTATTCGCTCAGTTGATAAACGAGCTACCGGCCTTTGGCTAAGTTGATCTTTTGTGTATGTACATAAGGGTTGGTAATGTGAAGCAAGTATGATATTGAAAAATTGTGCATATGAAATTATCCGTTTAGCTACATGAATGCTATACTTTTGTTGTGCTGGAATTCCTTGCTCAAAACTTACTAAGCATAAATTGCTTACTCCGTTTCTTTGATCTCTGTTTTATAGATTTTGGTTCTCCAGCTATCGGACTCGGGATTTTGAAGTCGAAGTCGCCCACACTATCAAAGCCCCCCCTTTTGGTACAATTTTGTTGAACTTCGAAAGGCATGTATAGGCTACCCGTTTGTGTGGGTCTGGCCCTTTGGACTTGTATAATTTTGGATAGCATGCGAAAATGGCTTATTATGTTTGGTGTAATGTTATAATCATTTGGTTGGATAGTTATTGAGGGGTGGATAGGCTGACAAGGATTCCATAATTAATCATATCATAATTTTGCTATTATGCGCAAAAAGGGCTAGTTGAATCATGGAAACTTAAATAGGTAAGTATCCTAAAGCATGCTGACAGCAGCAGTATGTAATTTGAAATTCACTAAAATATAGGATGGAATTAAATATGATAAATTATGTAAACGAACCTTGGTGATCTATTTCATAGGAAAGTAACGAAACAATCATACGGACAGTATGTTAGCAGATATTCAGGTTCTCGTGAGACAGGGCCAGAACGGTTTTCTGGATTTCCTGTTCCGACTTTGGAAATCTTATAAATTACCAGAGATAATTAGGAGTCAAGCATATATTTTAGATTTGAGTCTAGTTTCTATAGAAAAAACGGCATAGTATGAAGCCTGTACAGGGAGATACCAAGTCGTAATCAAAGTCAGTAGTCGATCCTGTACAGGGAGACTTGACTAATAACTGTACTAATTGGCCAACCAAAAATTCTAGAAAAAATAGTGAGGAATATGATCTATTTCAGGGAAAATTACGGAACTGGATTCCGGTTTCTGAACTCAAGATATGATTTTAAAGCGACTATAACAGATTGGCAGTGTCTGGGAAATTTTTAAAGTTGTTAACACCTCGTGTTCGACTCCGGTGACGGTCTCGGGTTCGGGGTGTTACATTTGATTGGTATCAGAGCTACGGTTTAGTCGATTCTAGGACTACCGTAATGCGTTGGGTCTAGCTATACATGCCATTTTATGTGATTATTTGATAGTGTGGTGATTTCTGACATTGCAAATGTGTTTATTTATAGTAATGGATCCCGATCCCGACCGAGCGGTAGCTGATGATCTTGAGAGTGTAGCGCCTGCTCCCGCACAAGGGACAGCGCCGGTGAACTCTCAACCTAATGCTAGTAACCCGAATGATGAAGCTAGACAAGCTTCTATAGCGTGATGAATGATTGGTTCAACCAATACATTCGAACTAATACGGCTGTTCCACAACCTCCCTTCCCGACTAATACAACCCCCGCACCTACAATACCTCCGGTAACTGACCAAATAAGGTCAAATAAGCCCCCAGTTGACAGAATCCGAAAACATGGGGCTACTGAATTTAAAGCTACGGATAGCGCGATGCCGAACAAGCTGAATTTTGGTTGGACAACACTATCCGGGTACTCGATGAGCTATCTTGTACACCCGATGAATGCCTAAAGTGTACTATCTCCTTGCTACGTGATTCTGCCTACTATTGGTGGAAGTACTCTGACTTCTGTTGTGCCCCGAGAGCAAGTAACTTGGAGTTTTTCCAAACTGAGTTTCGGAAAAAGTATATCAGTCAGAGATTTGTTGATCAAAACGGAAGGAATTTCTGAGCTTAAGCAAGGTTCCATGCCGGTTACTGATTACGAGCGAAAATTTGTTAGACTTAGCAAATACGCTCGGGAATGTGTTTCGTCCGAGGCTATCATGTGTAAACGCTTCGAGGATGGCTGAATGAAATATAAAAATGTTCGTTGGCGTTCTTGAAATACGAGAGTTCGTAGTACTTGTCGAGCGAGCTTGTAAAGCCGAAGAGCTTAGAAAAGAAAACAAAAAGTTGATGTGGAACTGGAGAGTTTCGTAAAAGATCTTCGGGAAAGTCTCTTCAACAGGATCGAAGAAATTTCGAGATGATGTGGGCGGTCGAGAGGCACTTCGGGCCTTTTTAGACGAGATCGTGATCGACCCCCTGTGGGTACACGAGGCACTTCGGTCGCCAGTGTTGGGAATGAACGTCGAGACAGAACGAAATGTCGATATTGCGGTAAATGGCATTCGGGGAGTTGTAGATTCCCTGACCGCTCCTGTTACAAGTGCGGATCAGTTGACCACTTCATTAAAGATTGCCCGAGGTTGTCTGAACAGAATGTAAATCAGAGTGGGAAACCGGGTGCTACCACTGCTCGAGGTAGACCATCTGGAAATACGGGCAATGCTAGTGGTGGTCAGAGAGGATCTAGAGATGCTACGACCAGATCCGAGGCTCGTGCGCCTGCTAGAGGCTTATGCTATACGTGCCCGCGAGGATACTTCTTCGCCTGATGTTATTACCGGTACTTTTACTCTCTTTGATACTAATGTAATTGCTTTGATTGACCCCGGTTCTACTCATTCTTACATATGTGAAACCTTAGCATCCAGTAAGACTTTACCTATTGATTCTACTGAGTTCGTAATTCGGGTGTCAAATCCCTTGGGTCGTTACGTGCTTGTCGACAAGTGTGTAAGGAATGTCCCCTAGTAATTCGAGGTTCCTGTTTTCCGGCGGACTTGATGCTTTTGCCATTTGATGAATTTGATGTTATTCTTGGTTTGGATTGGCTGACCGCGCATGATGCAGTTGTGAACTGCAAAAGCAAGACTATTGATTTGAGGTGCGCAATAAGAGATAATCGAGTTGAGTCTACGGACTTAAAGGGTGCCAGCTGTAATATCCTCAATGTTGGCCCAGAAATATGTAAGAAAAGGTGTGAAGCATACCTTGCGTATGTACTTGATGACAAAGAATTAGAAAAGAAACCCGAATCTGTGCCGGTGGTTTGTGAATACCCGGATGTTTTTCCTGAAGAATTATCGGGTTTACCACCTGTTTGGGAGATAGAGTTTGGTATTGAGCTTGTACCTGGGACTACGCCGATTTCGATGGCTCCGTATCGTATGGCACCAACCGAGTTAAAATAGTTGAAAGCTCAGTTGCAAGAATTGACGGATAGAGGTTTTGCTCGACCAAGTTTCTGACCTTGGGTGCACCAGTATTGTTCGTGAAAAAGAAGGACGGAACCATGAGGTTGTGCATTGACTATCGTCAACTGAATAAAGTGACGATAAAGAACAAATATCCGTTATCGCGTATCGATGATTTGTTCGACCAACTGAAGGGAGCCTCAGTGTTCTCAAAAATAGATTTGAGATCGGGCTATTATCAGTTGCGATTCGAGATTCGGACATACCCAAACTACCTTCAGAACGAGATATGGTCACTACGAATCTTAGTGATGCCGTTTGGGCTCACTAATGCCCCTGCGTATTTATGGATTGATGAGTCGGATCTTCAGACCATATTTGGATCGGTTCGTAGTTGTATTCATGATGACATCTTGGTCTATTCAAGAGATGAGACCGAACATGCTGAGCACCTGAGACTAGTGTTGCAAATTTTGCGGGATAAGCAGTTATATGCTAAGTTCAGTAAGTGTGAGTTCTAGTTAAGAGAGGTTAGCTTCTTGGGTCATGTGGTATCCGCACGGGTATTCGAGTTGACCCGAGCAAAATTCAGCCATACTTAACTGGAAGCCTCCAAGAAATATTACCGAAGTTCGGAGCTTCCTGGGGCTCGCCGGTTATTACCGACGATTTGTCAAAGGTTTCTCGATGATAGCCACACCAATGACGAAGCTACTTCAAAAGGATGTTAAGTTCGAATGGACGGAGAAATGTCAGAAAAGTTTTGATCAACTAAAAACTTATTTGACTGAAGCTCCAATTTTAGTGCAACCCGAATCAGGCAAAGAGTTTGTCATTTATAGTGACGCATCCCTACTTGGGTTGGGTTGCGTATTGATGCAAGAAGGTCGAGTGGTGGCCTATGCGTCGAGACAATTAAAGCCACATGAGAAAAATTATCCGACCCATGATCTTGAACTAGCTGCCATCGTATTTGCTTTAAAAATATGGCGACATTACTTATTTGGTGAAAAGTGCCATGTATTTTCGGATCACAAAAGTCTCAAATATTTGATGACTCAAAGAGACTTAAATCTGCGACAAAGACGTTGGCTTGAGTTGTTGAAAGATTACGAGCTTGTCATTGATTACCACCCGGGAAAGGCTAATGTGGTTGCAGACGCCTTAAGCCGGAAATCATTGTTTGCTTACGAGCGATGAATGTGCACTTGTCTGTTCTACCCGACAATGTGTTAGTAGCTGAATTAAAAGCCAAACCATTATTGATTCATCAAATTCGTGAAGCCCAGAAAGTTGATGATGAATTGGTTGCAAAACGGGCTGAGTGTGTTCCAAACAAGGAATCGGAGTTTCAAATTGATGATGATGATTGTTTGAGGTTCAGAAGTCGTTTGTGTGTTCCAAGGAATTCGGAACTCATTTCGATGATTCTGAACGAAGCCCATTGTAGCCGAATGTCAATTCACCCGGGGAGTACGAAAATGTACAACGATTTGAAATGTTGGTTTTGGTGGCATGGTATGAAACGAGACATCTCCGACTTTGTTTCGAGATGTTTAATATGTCAACAGTGAAAGCGGAACATCAAGTGCCTTCAGGATTACTTCAGCCGATCATGATACCCGAGTGGAAATGGGATCGAGTCACAATGGACTTTGTGTCCGGACTGCCATTGTCAGCAAGTAAGAAGGATGCGATTTGGGTTGTTGTTGATAGACTGACTAAGTCGGCTCACTTTATCCCCGTGCGTACGGATTTTTCATTGGAAAACTAGCCGAATTGTATGTTTCTCAGATTGTGAGATTACACGGGGTACCTATTTCTATCATGTCGGATAGAGATCCGAGATTCACCTCGCGATTTTGGAGGAAATTGCAAGAAGCTTTGGGTACCAAGCTACATTTTAGCACTGCTTTCATCCCCAAACCGATGGTCAATCTGAGCGGATAATTCAGATACTTGAGGATATGTTGAGATGTTGCATCCTCGAGTTCAGTAGTTCATGGGAACGGTATTTACCTTTGATTGAATTCGCTTACAACAATAGTTTTCAATCAAGTATTAAGATGGCACCTTACGAGGCTTTGTACGGTCGTAAATGCCGTACACCATTGTTTTGGACCGAGCTCGATGAAAGTAAAATTTTCGGAGTTTATTTGATTAAAGATGCCGAACAGAAAGTAAAGGTAATCCGTGAAAGTCTGAAAGCAGCCACAGATCTTCAAAAATCGTATGCAGATTTGAAACGAAAGGACATTGAATATCAGGTGGGAGATAAAGTGTTTCTTAAAGTTTCGCCTTGGAAGAAGGTACTCAGATTTGGCTGTAAGGGCAAGTTGAGCCCGAGATTCATTGGGCCGTACGAAATCTCCGAACGAGTTGGTCCGGTTGCGTATAGATTGATTTTGCCCCTTGAACTTGAAAAGATTCACGATGTCTTTCATGTTTTGATGCTTCGACGTTATAGATCTGATCCGTCACATGTGATTAATCCCTCAGAAGTTGAAATTCAATCTGACTTGAGTTATGAAGAAGAACCGATTCGTATCCTAGCTCGTGAAGTGAAAGAGTTGCGAAACAAAAGGGTTCCGTTAGTTAAGGTGTTATGGCTCAAACACGGGATCGAGGAAGCTACTTGGGAAACCGAGAGCTCGATGAAAGAACGATACCCAAACCTATTTACCGGTAAGATTTTCGGGGACGAAAATTTCTTAAGTGGGGGAGAGTTGTGACAGCCCAAAATTGACCCTAGTCGGGAAGTGGTTTCGGGACCGCTAAACCGAGTCACCGAAATGTTTGAATGTGATATTTATTGTCTAGAATATGTAATTATGAATGTGTGAAAATTTCAAGCTTCGATTTAGTCGATTGCATGTGAATTTAGTCAATAGGACTTATGTGCGACATTTTTGAAATGTGATAGGTCGAAGCATAAGGACCTATTAGTGCATGAAATAAAAAGGGGGGACTTGCATGTCAAATTCCCCCCTAACTAGTCGTGGCCGGCCATGACAAGCATGGTAGACCAAGTGTGATGGGCAAGACATGTCATAGACATGTTGTGTTGGTGCATCATGGGTGGAAAAAATAAAATAAGGAGCATGGGCATAAAATAATGAAAGGGAATATGATGAAAACAAAAAAAAAGTGTGTAGTTGTTCCCCCCCCCATTGCTGTGAGTTAAAGAAAAGAAAAGAGAAAATTTTGTTCATCCTTTTTCATCTTCATTTGGCCGAAAATTCAAAGGAAGGAGGAAGGAATTCTTGCTTCATGTTTGGTTTGGAAGAGGATTAGGAGGAGGTTTGGCCATACTTGTATCTAGATCAAGGTATGTTTGAGGTTGTGCCATGAGATTCATGCATGTTTTTAGTTGCTAGCTTGAGTTCTAATTAGCCCATGGTTCAAATCTTTGCTATGTCATGGGGATGATATTCGGCCTAGGTAGATTTTGTGTTAATGCCATTGCATGCTAAATATGAAGCATGTTAATGATGCATGTGATGGTGGATTGATGATTCTTGAATCTTCTTTTTAGCATTTTTGAGTGAGCACATATGTGCATTGGTTGCTAGATGGAGAAGAATCGGCTAGCAAGTTGTGTGCTAAGGCCGAATATAATTTTTTGTATATTAATGAGTAATGCATGTGTTAAATTGATGGAAGGGAGAGGATGCTTTACTAGTGTATATATGTGTGTATTAGCCAAGTTTTGAACTTGAAACAAAAGGGTGTTTAGTCAATACAAGTGACCATACTTGTAGAATGTATTAAGTGTTGAAATCGGCCCCAACATAGACATGCATATTCGGCCATAGGAAGGAGATTGGTGTTGCATGTATTCGGTTAGAGGCAAGCATATTGATGCTTTTGTCTTGGCTTAGAAAATTCGGCCAAGGGGGAAAAATTAGCTAAAATGTTGAGTTTGATTCATGATTCCGTACATATGTGACTTTAATGTCTAATGTATAAATATGGGCTAAGTGCCTTGTGTTCCTCTTTTCGATGCTCAAATGATTAAATCAATTTATTTGTTTAATTAAGCTCAAGAGCAAAGGGGAACTAAATCCGATAAAGGGAAGGAAAAAGTGGTCGAATAGCTATCGGAATCGTTCGACAACACCCGAGGTAAGTTCTTGAGTAAAAGAGCTTAAATTATGATTTGATTAGATCATGTTTTAAGCAAACCAAAATCATGCTCTTTGTGTGGCTATTGAGCCGAAATTGCAAGAATGATAAATGTCTTGTGTTTGAGTTTTACTAACGAAAACGAAATACGAATGTGCCATGATTTATTGTTAAATGTGCATGGTTATTTGAATGATGTCCGGGCTAAGTCCCGAAGGCTTTGTGCTAAGTGACCATATTCGGACTAAGATCCAAAGGCATTTGTGCGAGATACTAATTCCAGGCTAAGCCCGAAGGCATTTGTGCGAGTTACTAAATCCGGGTTAAGTCCCGAAGGCAATTGTGCGAGTTACTATAACCGGGCTATGTCCCGAAGGCATTTGAACAAGTAGCTATATCCGGTTAAATTCCGAAGGTACGTGATTTGGGAATGAATGATCTTGCTGTAAAAATTTCAGTAAATACTCTAGAAACATCCCAACATTGAGGTATGTTTCGTATGTGCTTGAATTTAGTTGAGCCCTTACAAATAAGTATTCGCTCAGTTGATAAACGAGCTACCGGCCTTTGGCTAAGTTGATCTTTTGTGTATGTACATAAGGGTTGGTAATGTGAAGCAAGTATGATATCGAAAATTTGTGCATATGAAATTATTCGTTTAGCTATATGAATGCTATACTTTTGCTGTGCTGGAATTCCTTGCTCAAAACTTACTAAGCATAAATTGCTTACTCCGTTTCTTTGATCCTCTATTTTATAGATTTTGGTTCTCCAGCTATCGGACTCGGGATTTTGAAGTCGAAGTCGCCCACACTATCAAAGCCCCCTTTTGGTACAATTTTGGTTGAACTTCGAAATGGCATGTATAGGACTACCCGTTTGTTGTGGGTCATGGACCCTTTGGACTTGTATAATTTTGGATAGCCATGCGAAAATGGCTTATATATGTTTGAGTGTAATGTTATAATCATTTGGTATGGATATGGTTATTGAGAGGTGTGGATAGGCTTGACAAGGATTGGCCATGGGAATGGTTAATCACTATCATAAATTGTGCTACTTATGCAAAAAGGGCTAGTTGAATCATGGAAACTATGAAATAGGTAAAGTCTACCTTAAAGGCAGATGCTGACAGCAGCAGTGATGTAGATTTTGAAATTCACTAAAAATAGTAGGAATGGAATTAAATAGTGAATAAATTATGTAAACGAACCTTGATGAATCTATTTTCATAGGAAAGTAACGAAACAATCATACGGACAGTATGTTAAGAGATATTCAGGTTCTCGTGAGACAGGGCCAGAACGGTTTCTGGATTTCCTGTTCCAACTTTGGAAATTCATTATAAATTAACCAGAGACAATTAGGAGTCAAGCCATATATGTATAGATTCCTCTCTGAGTCTAGTTTCTATAGAAACAAACGGCATCAGTATTGAATCCCTGTACAGGGAGATATCCAAGTCGTAATGCGCAAAGGTCAGGGTAGTCGATCCCTGTAACATGGGAGACTTTGACTAATAATCTGTACTAATTGGCCCGACCAAAAATTCTAGAAAAAATATGTAGATGGGAATATGAGTCTAGTTTCAGGGAAAATTTACGGAACTGGATTCTGAGTTTCTGAAGTCAAGATATGATTTTTAAAGCGACTATTACGCAGATTGGCAGTGTCTGGAAAATTTTTAAAGTTTGTTAACACCTCGTGTTCGACTCCGGTGACAGTCTCGGGTTCGGGGTGTTACATTGTTCTTGTGAGGTATCCTCCTCTCTTCTTTCGTTTGAGTCTTGAATTGACTTACCTAATTCGCTAGCGGCATCAACCCAAACTCTTGTTTCCTTCCATCTTTTATACCTTTGAATCTTACTTCCTATAAGTAACGGGTCAAGGTCCATCTACTATTTATGTGAGCATACCTGGGCAACCCAAGATTCACTTTTCCATCCTCTCGATCCTCCTAAAGGCCTGAATATTCGATCTTGAGCTAAGCAAATGCAAGAGGACGTGGTAGCATTAACGATTCAGTTTTGGCGTGTATTCCATCCCAAAGATGAAGGACAAGCTCGAGCCCAAACTTTGAGCAATTCGTGCACCTTAGTGCAAGCCAAATTTAACTTAGTTCAGCTCACTCGAGCTCAAGTCAGCTCATTCGAGCTCAATTCAACTCAATCTTAACCCAATGAGCTTATTTTTAGCTTTAGCTTGCATTTATTTTACTGAAATAAACCATTTAATTTGTCTTTAGTTAAATTAGTTATTTATTTTAAGTTAATTAATTTGTTAAAATCTGGACAAATAATTAATTAAGTGTTTTAATTATATCTAAATTAAATACTTAATTAATTGTGTTGTTTTAAATATGTCTGAAATTGTTAGTATGTACGGCCGAATTTAATGTGCAAATTAATGACTTCATATGCTGCTAATTTAATGTGTCTGAATGCATTTAACTTGCTGATTTTATTTGCTGCAGGTTCATGAATGGCTTGGTGCAATGTTTGGGAGTGTGCATGCACAATTGAGGTTCAATGGAAGGCATTTAAGGAAGGACAAGTACTTGGGACGTTCATGCAAGAGGGGGCTGCTGAATGGTCATGCATTTGCACATTCATGGACAGAATTTAAGGAAGAACATATCTTGGGACGTTTTAGGCATGTTCCATGTATTTTCATGATGATCATTCAAGTTTTTAAGACACTTTAAAGCTCCATTCAGACAAAGGAGATGTAGGAACATTAAAGGGCTGCACATTCATGGAATTAAGGCTATTCTTCAAGGCTAAGTATGCATGAATGCATCAAGTGAAGCAACATGATGGTTCGGCCAACTCTTGCACCATCTTCAAGCATGAAGTGAAATTTTAATGATTTAGTGTGAATATTTTTATTAATTGTGTGAACACATAGATGCCGAATTTGAGTAGTCATCTTTGTGTCTATAAATAGTTTATCTTTTCTTTGTAAAAGGATATTTGAACTTTTAACAAATTATTAATATAACTTTTGTTCTTGTGAGGTTTCTTCCTCTCTTATTTTGTTTGAGTCTCGAAGTGACTTATCTAGCTTGCTAGTGGTGTCAACTCGACTCATTGAACTTATCACCAATCCAGTGTGGCATTCATCCATCGTTTTATTCCTTTGGTTCTTACTTCTATATAGGTAACGGGTCAAGGTCCATCTTTGACTCTTCATTTAATTCACCTTAAGCAATATAAGTCTTGGGGCAATACTTCATACAGTATTGAATCGTTCTTGATGCTTGAGTTCGTATTCCATTCCATTTTATATATCCACTTATAAATTATTTCTCTGTTAAACCGAACCTATCAACCATCAAACCAAGCCTATCTTTTGAACCCATTTTGTTTACTTCAGCTTATAAATCAACCTAACTCCATCAATCTACAAAATTGAACGACAGTTCTCGTCGACGATTGGGAAATCAAGTGAATCGACTCAATCAATCGAGTCGAATCGCATCAACTATCTTCCATAATTCCCACCTTAAGTGATATAAGTCCCGGGGCAATACTCTCTATAGTATTGAATCAATCTTGAAACTTAAGATCAATTCTTCCATTCCATCTTTTCTATAAAAAATTATCTGATACGAGTCACAATGACCCACCTCAAGCTCAAGAACGTGATGGGCTTAAATTACCACAAGGCCTAATAACGAGGTCAAACGACAGACAAATGTGTTCAAAACTAAATGGAACCATTCAAGAATTTCTTAGCAAGGCCTTAGATGTGTACACGAAGGAAAAAGAAAATCAAAATTCACTTTCTTGTTTTCAAGAAAATCAAGAAACCGAATCTTGGTCTAATTTTGTTGTTTGGAGCGATTTCAAGAATCAAGAAAATCAAGATTTCAAATCTTGGAAATCTTGGTCCAAGAAACCGAATCTTGTAGCTAAGGCACATTGGATCTCCGTTACGAGCATCAACGAACCAATTTCAGAAAAAAATAGACTACAAGCCCAAGTTCTTGAAGGCAAGGCCCAATAAGATGTTCCAAGCCCAATCAAGAAAGTTAATGAGACTTAGTTGAAAATCAGGCCAAATTGTCACAATGGCCGAATTTGTAAAATTTTAATTCTTTAAATACCTAGTTTAATTTTTAGACTTTATGATTAATGCCTATGTAAAAAAAATTCAGCCCAAGCAGCCCATTAAATGCCTTGGCCGAATTTTCCCTCTAAATTTAGTAATTAGGTTTTTTTTAGTTTTCTAATAAGATTAGGAAAATAGTTAGAAGGCCTATTAATAGGCTTGGCCAGCCACCTGTGAAAACACTTGAAGAATACATTGAAATCAGATTTGTTTTGTTGAGTGAAAATTCTCTTTGAGTTCTCCAAGATTTTTCTCTTGAGTTTTCTTTAGAAGGAGTTTTAACAATCTTTTTGATTGTGGGAGCCATCTTCAGCCTTCTAGATAGAGGGTTGCCCGTGGACCAAGATCGATTCTTCAAGTCACGAGAAAGTTCTACGAAATCTATAAACAAATTGGCTGCAACGAAAACAGAGAACTAAACTTGTCAAATCAAGAAACCCAAATCGAATAGATTAAGAAATACTTGGGCGGAAAGAAATCTGGAAATTATGAATGAAGAATGTTTCTTGATGCCTAAGAACGAAGCCAAATCAGATCTTGAAGTTTGGAAAGGCTGAAATGCAACAAGAACAACTAATCCCAAGTTAATTAATAAATCAACACAAGCAAAAATTAATAAAGAATAACGAACAGCAAGAAAATAAAGAAAGTCCTAAGAAGCCTTGAAATCGAGAAAGACTTCACAACTCCCTTCAAACGGCTCTAATCTCCCCTCCAATAAAGAACAATGGCAAGAAGAAGGATGAAGATGGCTCCCACAGTCAAAAAGATTGTTAAAACTCCTTTTAAAGAAAACTCAAGAGAAAATTCTTGGAGAACTCAAAGAGAATTTTCACTCAACAAAACAAATCTGATTTAAATGTATTTTTCAAGTGTAATGTCTATAATGGTGGCTGGCCAAGCCATACATATAGGCCTTCTAACTATTTTCCTAGTCCTAATAGGAAAATTAAAAAAAAACCTATTTTTTTTTACTTTCAAGGGGAAATTCGGCCAAGGGCTTTAAATGGGCCTCTTAGACTGAATTTTTACATAGAAATTTATTCATAAAGTCTAAAAATTAAAACTAAGTATTTAAAGAATTAAAACTTAGCAAATTGGGCCACTTTGACAATTTGGCCTGATTTTCAACTAAGTCTAATTTAAATTTCTTGATTGGGCTTGGAACATCTTATTGGGCCGTTTCTTCAAGCATTTGGGCTTGTAATCCGTTCTCTCCCGAAATTGGTTCGTTGATGCTTGTAACTGAGATCCAATGCGCCTTAGCTACAAGATTCGGTTTCTTGGATGAAGATTTCCAAGATTTGAAATCTTTATTTTCTTGATTCTTGAAATTGCTCAAAACAGCAAAATTGGACCAAGATTCGGTTTCTTGATTTTCTTGAAAACAAGAAAGTGAATCTTGATTTTCTTTTTCCTTCGTGTATGCATCTAAGGCCTTGCTAATAAATTCTTGAATGGTTCCATTTGGTTTTGAACGCATTTGTCTAGCCTTTGACCTCGTTATTGGGCCTTGTGGTAATTTGGGCCCATCACGTCCTTGAGCTTGAATTAGGCCTTTGTGACTCGTATCATTCCCCCCTTCCTCAAAAAGATTCATCCTCGAATCTGAAAAATCAAATGGACTCGACTTTCCTCAATCGAACGGGACTAATGGCAATTGAGTCCACTAAAAAGAATAGCCATGAGTTAGTAAATAGCAACGGAAACAAACTTGTAGTCCAATCATAAGCATAACAAAACAAGTATAACGCATGCGAATGGAAAGATTCAGATAACCATGAAAATAGGCTAATTTACTCGCCAATTCCTCGTCAAATATTCGAAACAAAGATGGACATGTTTTAAGGCATTCAATCATCTCAAATTGTTTCCACAAACCATGAATAAATCGCGAGTAATAAATCAAATGGTAAACGTAATCGTCACAAGTAGGTATTTGAAAAGGTTCAAACGGTTCACAGAGTTGCACAATCATACCATGCATTAATCGACGGACTATAGATTCACTCACACATGCATCATAAAAAGTATCAAAAACAATAATCTTTTTGTCAACCATAAAAACAGATAGATCATCAATAAATAAAATAAGATAGTCAAGCACGTTTCAATCTAAGTGTTTTGCAAAATTTAAATCATCAACTCGATCTTTGTCAATATCCGAGGAGTACAAAGGTGTTTCAGAAGTTTCAAGCATCTTACCTTTATAAGCAGAAGAATAAGGGTCGATTTTACCTTTTCCATTTAATACAAACCTTCGCTCATCGGGGGCATAGTGTAGTCGAATCTCCGTTGTTGAGTTAACCTTTATCAAATGGAACTCAAACTTCATGTATAACCACAGAAACAGTTTAAGGCACGAATATAAATTGAAAACAAATTTGGCAAATTTCGTTACCTTATTCAAAAACCATGAATCAAAACAATAGAAAGTATTTGCACACAATAGATGATGCTTGATTTTCCAACAAAATATACCAAAACAGATTCCTGGTTTAAAAACTTGATTTTGATTAGTCATGCCGAAGTGTAACAAAGATTTCATTAAACCAATCAAGTTAAACCATGAGGATTTTCACATACATACATTCAAAACTTTTTTTATTCACCAAAATAGATTTGCACAATTTCGTGGATTTTACACAAAGAAAATCAAGAGAATAACAACCCACGCTTCCTTTCGTAATGACTTTATCAACCACAATTGAAGAATAACAATTAATCGGATCAGAATGAGGGGATCTTTTAAGAACTAAGTAACCAAAAGTTTTATCAATAATTTTCAAATCTGCATGGGACTCGGTTGCTAAAATTTCCTTACCTCGCTTACCTTCGGACTCATGTAGTGTGATTTCATCTTTGCCTATGTTGATCGTATGAAAGCGTCTTTGATTGAAAAGGTATTGAAGTTGAAAGTTATCTTTCGGTCTTTCGGGAACCTTTTCGACATCCATCTTCATGTGTGGCCAATGGAAGTGTTCTATCCCACGTAAAGGTGGAAAACCTTTAGGGGCCTCACTAAAAACATCCTCATAATCCTGCAAAAGACATTGAAACACACTAGGAAAATTTTCATTAATGTTAGATAGAGATAAATAGTTTTGCCTAAACCTCACAAGGATACAAGGCTATTTATTGAGTAGGGCTCTCCACACATCTTTTTTTGTTGCAATTAAATTTTTTTCTCTAGTTTTACCACTTGCGGATTCACTCACCTTTGGGCCATTTAAATTTTGACTTTTTTCACTACTAACCTCTTTTCTCTCTATCTTTTTTATTTGTCCTTTCTCCTTCACCCCCTCACAAAATTTCATCATTTTTAATTAATCTTTATATACATCATTGGGATTTAAAGGAGCAAAAGTGAATTTTCGGCCTTTAAACACAAGAGAGTATCTATTGAACTTGCCTTGGTGTGTAACATCACGATCAAATTGCCAAGGCCGTCCAAGGAGCAAGTGTGTCGCATGCATTGGGACCACATCACACCATACCTCATCCTCGTAATTCCCGAGCTTAAAAGTGATCAAAGGTTGTTTTGTAACTTTAACTTCTGAGCATTCATTAAGCCATTGAAGGTGATACAACTTAGGGTGCTCGGTACAAGGTAACATTAAAGAATCCACCAAATAACTGCTCACTACATTCGAACAACTCCCACTATCAACAATAAGTGAACATAAGTTACCTTTTATAAAACACCTAAAATGGAAAATATTGGTCCTTTGATTATCAACATCGTCTCTCATTTGGATGTTAAGGGTGAGGCGGACTACAAGGACCTCATTATGGTCATTATTCTCATCATCGTCTTGACCAATTCTAGACATCTTATTTCAAAACCTGCAAAACAAACACTTAACACTCAAAAAAAAATTAACAAACCTCACCGTTAATCACTCAAAAAGGAAAATCAAATTCTCAAAGAGGTAGAATTCAGTCTTGTGAGTTCTTTATTAGAGTCTATATCAATCAATTAGAAAGTATATGAACTGTAACTACCAAAGAATCCTAATTTGCACTAGGAGTCCAAAAAATGAAGAGACACCAATTGATTCGTGTTGCACCAAGGAAGAATTGTGCATACGTTTAAATCCTACTAACACAAGAAGCAAAAAGGTGTTAGATATTGTAAAGGGAGAATAAAAAGCAAACAAATGAAAACCTACAGCTAAGAATCAATAAAAATTGCTGAAACCTGAAAAACTGTGGAGGAACTTGACAACTTCGTTTGAGGTGTACCCGATCTCCAAAAATCACGAAATTTAAACTGGAATGTCCTTAAATATTGTATTTTTAATCTAGAGAGTTTCAGCACTAAACTCAACCCGCTGAATATTTTTTTAATTTTTACTTGATTTCGTATTTTTCAATTTTTTTGACTTTTTCTACTGATTTTTTTGCGGGAAATTCTTTTAATATTCTATCACAGTGCCACAAATATGCATGTAAAATTTCAGACCAATCGGAAAACATTTACCCACTCAAATGAATTTTTTTCGAAAAATTTTTCTGGGTAAAAACTGCTATTTAATGTTTTTAAAAGGAGATCAGTTTAGAAATCAACCAAGAACACCCAAAATGCCCAAAATCTGATACCAAATGATAGGGGGTTGCGCGCAGACCAAGATTGAGTGGTCAAGTCATGGGAAAGTCCTACGAGATCTAATATGAGCTCGGTTATGAATGTCTCGAGTCGTATGTGATGCCCGATCGTGAATTTCGAGTAAGTCATTACTTGTCCAAATTTGGGTTTAAAAAGTTTGAAATGAAGTAGTTGTTGTATTGAATGAAAAAGATATTTAGATGAATGGTGCAAAATAGGTAATGATTTGGATAAGTAAAATCGACTAAGGCCAAAGAAAGAACCAACAATAAAGGTAATTGTTGACTCGAATCTTAACAAGGCACTTAGGTGAGTTTTGGTTCAGGACACGGATTGATAAACCTTGACCCGCTATCAAGAATGATAGGAACCAGAGGTATACGAATGCCACACCAACAAGGTAATAAGTTCGGTTAACAAGGAAAAGAATTGACGCCACAAGAAAGCTTGATAAGTCGATTCAGTCCCGAGAAAGAACAAGGAGAATTTGGATAAACTCTCAAGTTTCAAAAATAATATAAATTTGGCAAAAAGTTCCCCCAACACGCCATTTACAACATATTTATATCCCATAAGGTGCCCAGCCGAATGGTCACAAATAATCAGATTAAATGAGCTAATTTAATAAGCTAAAATAGCTTAAGAGCTAAGTTCACTCCTTTGAAGATTCCTAGACCTTGGGGACGACAATGGCATCTCAAATCCTTAATTTCCTTCAATAAATCAGCCTTGGAAATTCAGACGGTCAGCAGCAACATTAGTAACGTCTTGGGCACACAAAACAGCTCCTAAATGCTTTCATTCAACTTAAATGAGCTAGAATAAATTTGCAAGTCCTTTGGTGTGTTCTAGGCCTAGGAGACGGCAATAGGCATTCAGCTTTTGGAACCTTAAGAAAGCTTTAATGCTTCTTGGGAGTATGAAATGTCAGCCCCGGTTAATTACACAACAAGCATGCTTATGGCCAAATGGTCACTTGGAAATTCCCAAACAGCAACACTTCGCTATACCCGAAGCAATACCAGCTGGAATTGAATGCTTTGAGCATTGGTTTAGCTACTTTTAATGCTGTTCAAGAACGTCCCCCCAGCATGCTGGACACTCTTTTAATTATTTTTGCTGCACATTTAACTCAGCAAACATGCCCATTAATGTCGTCCATGCACCAAGCATTCCACCTGCATTTAACATTAAAATTCGGTCAAGCATTTTAAATAAACACAATTAAGTTGTCTTAACTTAAGACACTTTAAATGGCTACAAACAAGACAAATTAAATTAGTTTAAGACAACTTAATTTGTTGTAATAATCTAGACAAATTAAATATCTTAAACACTTAAATTGCTGTAATAATTTAGACAAATTAAATGACTTAGCTTATTAAACAATTTAAGGACACCTTTGATTAAATAAACTAAATTAACTAATTTTTATTCCAGCAAATTAAATGAACTAGAATGAACTAAGTGAGCTGAAATTCAGATCGAAGTAAACTACATGGGACTCTTAAGGAGCTGGTCCAAGCTTGATCGATTGATTCAGCAACTGGTTCTCCCCACGCTCAGTCCACATAGCTTGATAACGCCTCTTGTAACTTCTTTGCACGAGACCTAGTGATAGGTCCTTGGGGCAGCTCAATATGATCGATGAAAGATTCACAAACGGGGTTTGCATCATTCTCCCCTTCTTCGAAATGATTTGTCCCCAAATCGTCACCTACATCGAAAAGGGATAAGTCAGCAATATTGAAAGTAGCACTAACCCCATACTCACCGGGTAAATCAAGCTTGTAGGCATTGTCGTTAATTTTTTCCAAAATCTGAAAAGGACTGTCTCCCCTTGGCAAAAGTTTGGACCGCCTTTGATTTGGAAATCTCTCCTTGCGCATGTGGATCCAAACCCAATCTCCGGGTTCGAACATCACTCGCTTGCGTCCCTTGTTGGCTTTACGAGCATATTGCTCAGTTCTTCGCTCAATGTTATCCCTTACTCGTTGGTGCAATTGTTTCACAAAATCAGCCTTTTTCTTTCCGTCTACATGCACCAATTGGTTAGAAGGTAAATGTAACAAGTCTAATGGAGTTAAGGGATTGAAACCATATATACCACTTCAAACGGAGAATGCTTAGTTGAGGAATGCACCGATCGATTATATGCAAACTCTACATGAGGTAAAACTCCTCCCAAGTCTTTAAGTTCTTCCAAATGATTGCTCGTACAAGTGTTGATAAAACCCGGTTGACAACCTCCGTTTGACCAGCAGTTTGGGGATGGCATGTCGTTGAAAACAAAACTTTGGTTCCAAGTTTGCCCCATAAGGTTCTCCAAAAATGACTTAGGAATTTCGCGTCTCGCTCCGACACAATGGTCCTTGGAACTCTATGTATCCGTACGATCTCCCTAAAAAATAAATTAGCAATATTTAAGGCATCGTCAGTTTTATTGCATGCTATAAAATGGGCCATATTCGAGAATCTATCTACTACAACAAACACCGAGTCTTTGCCATTCTTGGTTCTAAGAAGCCCTAGAACGAAGTCCATAAAGATATCCATCCATGGTGCTTCTGGGATTGGTAATGGTGTGTATAGCCCATGGGTTGGATTTTTGACTTTGCCTTTTTACAAACAAGGCAGTGCTGGCACACTTTAGCAATGTCCCGTTTCATCTTCAGCCAATAAAAATGTTCTTGAAGTACAGCCAAAGTCTTGGCTATGCCGAAGTGACCCATTAAACCTCTACCATGTGCCTCATGAATGAGCACGTCTCTAGTGGAGTTTTGGGGTATGCATAACCTATTTTCTCGGAAAAGAAATCCATCTTGCTGGAAATATTTGTCAAATGCTCCTTGCACACATAACTTGTACATCTCTCCAAAATCAGAATCGTTAGCATACAAATCCTTTAAATGAGCAAAACCAAGTAATTTAGCATCCAAACAATTTAGAAGAGTGTACCTTCAAGATAACGCGTCAGCCACTATATTCTCCTTACCTTTCTTGTATTTGATCACTTACTGGAACGACTCTAAAAATTCAACCCATTTGGCGTGGCGTTTATTGAGCTTAGTTTGCCCCTTTAGATGCTTCAAGGCTTCGTGGTCTGTATCTATAACGAACTCTTTTGGCCAGAGATAGTGCTGCCAAGTTTCTAATGCACGAATTAACGCGTACATTTCTTTGTCGTAGGTGGGATAATTGAGCGTAGCCCCGTTAAGCTTTTCGCTGAAATATGCCACCGGACGCCCATCTTGAGTTAGGACAGCACCTGTACCTATGCCAGAGGCATCACATTCCACCTCGAAGGTTTTATTAAAATCAGGTAAACATAGAAGTGGGGCGTTAGTTAAACATTCCTTAATTTTAATAAAAGCTGACTCTTGCTCATTAGACCAATTAAAGAGAGAGTTCTTTTTTATGATATCGGTTAATAATGCTGCAAGGGTGCTAAAATTTGGCACAAACCACCGATAGAAGCTCGCGAGACCGTGAAAACTCCTAACTTGGCTGATGTTGCTTAACCGGGGCCATTCTTGGATTGCCTTGATTTTTTCTTGATCCACCTCGAGTCCATTTGCACTTACAACAAAGCCTAAAAACACAACTTTGTTAGTACAAAAACTACATTTCTTAAAATTAGCATAAAGTACCCAATTACACAAAACTTCTAATATCGCTCGCAAGTGCTGAACATGTTCTTCTAACGACTTACTGTAAATCAAAATATCATCAAAATAGACCACGCAAAATTTTCCAATGAAGGCACGCAATACATGGTTCATTAATCTCATAAACGTACTAGGAGCGTTCGAAAGATCGAATGGCATTACCAACCATTCGTACAAACCATATTTTGTCTTAAATGCTGTCTTCCATTCGTCTCCCTCCCGCATGTGAATCTGATGATACCTGCTCTTTAGATCGATCTTTGAGAATAACTGGCTCTACTTAGTTCATCTAGCATATCGTCAAGTCGGGGTATGGGGTGCCTATACTTGATGGTTATCTTATTGATGGCGCGGCAATAAACGCTCACTCGTCATGATCCGTCCTTTTTAGGCACTAATAGTACAGGTACCATACACAGACTCAAACTTTCTCAGATGTAACCTTTCTCTATCAATTCAGATACTTGCTTTTGCAATTCTTTCGTCTCTTCGGGGTTGCTCGGATAAGTTGGTCGATTGGGTATTGTGGCGCCAGGCACGAAATTGATTTGATGCTCGATGCCTCAGATGGGAGGTAAACCACTTGGCACTTCCTCCGGAAATACGTCTTCAAATTCATGTAACAAGGAAATAACAGAAAGAGGCAAAGAATTTTCTATTTCGTTAGTATCAAATAATCACTCCTTGTACATAAGTACTAGCACAAGTTGGCGCATAAGCAAACACTTCCTCACTTCTCTATTCCTCGCAAATACACTCATTTTTCCATTCTCTTTTGCTTTTAGACCTTCTTTTTCCTCTCATGTTTTTACCTCCACTTTCTCACTTTTTTTTTCTTTTTCTCATTATTCTTTTCTTTTTCTTTTTCAACTTTTTTTTCTTATTCCTTTTCATTTTCTTTTTCCAAGGACTCTTGTAATTTGATTTGATCATGATACACTTGTTTTGGGGTAAGTGGGCCTAATGTGACATTCTTACTGATACGCCCCGGCCTCGGTGATGAGGGTCGAGTCGTTGATGTGCCCGATCGTGAATTGGAGTAATATTAAGGTTTGTCGAAGATAGGTTAAGAAAGAAGAGATAAAGGCTCAAATTTAGTTCAAAAGAGATTATGGAATGGATTGAGGTTGATAGGTGAACGAAAACCAAGTATTCAAGTTGAACCAACACAATATAAGTGTGTTAACCCGGAACTTATAGGAATACTTAGGTAGGTTAAATGTTGTATGGATGGAGAACGAATAAAATGGAACCTCGACCCGCTATCAACGATGATAGGAACCTCGGTATAATTTGAACGCCACACTTTGGGTGCAAAGTGATAAGTTCAGAAAAGAAAGACGGGTTGACGCCACAAGGGTTACTTGATAAGTCAGACGAGTCTTTGGAGAACAATGAGAGTTGAAAACAAACTCACAAAGTAATCAGATTTCATATAAGGTTCAAAGGTATATTGTCTAACCCCAAAATGATTACAAAACAACTATTTATACTAATATTAAATGTCAAGCCGAATGGTCACAAAAGGTAGATAAATGGGCAGCTTATACATGGTGTTAACTCAACTGGAAACATTCATGGAACGTCTTCAATGCTTGGCTGACCATTGAGCTACACGAACAGTTTTGAAAGGTGTCTTTCATGCGCACGAAGAGCCTTGAACTGAAAAAGGCATGCCAGGTTCGGCCAAGGTCTTTTATGAGCCTTGAAAAGGGCTACTTTGGTCAGCTAATTAATCTTGAAATTTATTGATTAACTTGGTCTCATCAATAGTCATAGAATGTGAACACAAGGAGCTGATCGGCCAAAGGAGTGTGAATAGACGGAATTGAAGGGGCTTCAGCTGGTGGGGTTTTAAAAAAATGCATCGGTGGCTGAATAGTCAGTTTGGAAAAGGTGCAACAGCAGCCACCTCTTTTAATGCCGACCCAAGTCCCATGCACGTATTAAATTCGACAGCTTGGAAAAGTGCAGAAGCGCATTAATGGACGTCCCTTGCATGCTGGACAGCTCCCTTAATACATGTCTTGCTGTTCATTAAATTCGGCCAACATGCCTCATTTAAATGCTGTCCCATGTCCATGTACCTGCACCGATTAAAATTTAGCCTTTAATTCACATTTTCAAACACATTAAAAATGGTCAACAGACATATTAAATTCGGCAGCCACAATTAACTTCAGCTGGACACCATTTAAGACATCATTAAATTCGTTGTAGTAAGACGAATTAAATGATGTAATGACAATTAAATTCAGCTGGTTAACTAAGCCAAGACAAATTAAATTCAGCTGGAAAATAATCAATAAATTCGGCAACCTAAGGCACATTTAATTCAGCAGCCTAGACAGGTTAATTAAATTCGGCTGAACATTAAATAACAGCTTAGGCATAATAAATCAGCAATAAGACACATTAATTAATTGTAATAAGACAAACACATTTATGCTATGTAATAATTAAAATAAATTAAACATGCATTAAACAAACATAATTAAAATGTCTAGATTTCTTAATTAAATACTTAGTAATTATTTAAGCTAAAATAACTAACTCAACTAATTAATTTATTCCAGCAAATTAAATTAAATGAGTTAGAGAGCTAATAACGAGCTCAATGAGCTGACTTGAGCTCGAATGAACCAGAAATGAGCTTCATGTTGCACTTGGGGCCCTCGTGTTTAGGCCAATCTCGACGGTGTTGGGTTGTGTCATTACATGATGTGATCGGGATCACATCATACCCTCCCTCTTGAAGACGATTTGTCCTCAAATCGGGCCACTTGCCTGAAATTTTTTTTTCAAGATCTCGACCCCTTTTGTTCATGACCCGAATAGAATCATTTCCAAAACTTTGAAAATCACAAATAGTTCGAGAAGAAATTGAATTATTTCCACGCCCTCCCTCTTTTGGAGGGAACCATTACGAAGTGTCACCTACACAAGAAAGAGATAGGTTAGTGACACTAGAAATTATAAACTCAAAAGAATTTTTGAAGATCTTATTCAACAAGTGAACATACGAGTCAATGCCGGGATCAAAAATAGAAGTTGGTCTCACCTTATCATAATGAATTAAAAAATTCATTGATTGCAAGAAACCTGTGTAACAAGGCACTCGATAGCTATAATTTTGGAAGTCAACTTCCCATGGTTCGAATCCCTTTGACAACAATTTAAAATGATAGGCACCGGGGTCAAAAACAAAGTTTCCTCTTGCCATTCCAATTTGATATGACAATTTCAAAATCGGTATCATAAAAAGGAAACGATGTAATTTTAAGTAATGATTATGAAAAACATATTCGAACCTTTTAAACCAAAGTATGGAGCAGTTACCAGAATCATAAATCAAATTTTGGCTTTGCAAGCTAACAATATTCACATGCTTTGTTCTAGAACAGCTAGATATATCAAATTTCACTTGATCTAACTTACACAAACATGCAGAATTTACAAAACAAAGCAGTAACGTCTCACCACCATCACAAGCAAATGAACTAGATATTTTACTCATCAACGTTTTATCACACAAACGAATCAGCAAATTCAAATTGTCATCACATACAAGCAGATTTGACGTGTGATATGCCAACCTTTTATCACAAAAAACCAAATTTTGTTCGGACTCACCTGGACTTACTTCTTGATCAATCTTGACAATGTTAGGCTCATGAGCAGAAAGATATTTTGCATTACTATGTAAAATACATTCATCAACAATCATATTATGATTTCCAATCAAATCAAGATGAAAAACTCTCTCACAAACTAAGTCTTTGGTAATCTTGTCATCAAGAATCAAGTAACATTGGGAAGACTCAAATACAGTAGAACCCTTACATGGCTTACCTTTAAGCACTTGTGGACTAGGGTCATCTACGATCTTACCTTTCTTGACTAATCAAAATCGTCTCTCCTCAGAAAAGTATTGAAGTTGAAATTGATCAATGGGATTTCGAGAAACCTGAAAAGTAGAAACAATACAAGGAAAACTCATAGGATGGTTAGTAAAAACACTCCTTGTTGTTCACTTTCATCCTTTTCGCTTATTTCTTTTACAAACTCATTTTCAAATCCTCTTTCTTTTACCATATCACTCATTTCTTTTGCACTCTCGTTTCTTTCTTCATTCTCAATCTCTTTTTCAGTTTTCTTTTCTTTTTCACACTCGTTTTTATTCTCAATCTCATTTTCAATTTTCTTTTCTATCTCACACTCATCTTCTTTTTCTTTCATTTCTTTTTCTTTTTCACATGCTATTTCGATTTCATTACAAAAGTAGAAATCATCAAAATGAGAAACCTTTTGTTGAGAATAAGAAAAAGGTTCTTCATACAAATGACAATCTTCTCCTTGTGATAGATCTTCCGTAGTTGAGTACTTTGACACTCTTGTACCACGTTTGCCTCTTCGTAAATAATCCTTCGTAGATGAACGCCTTGATGCACTTGAAGAGAGATATCTTCTTTCTCGATTAACATCTTGAAAAACCTCATTCTCAAAACTTTCTTTTTTTCTACTCAAATTCTTTGATGAATAGTAATCTTGGTATAGATCTCTTATTGAGTAGGAATCATGAAAATCTCTTCTCACTAAGTTATTAGATGTTTTTCTCCACGATGATCTTGTTTTCGTCTCTTGAGTTGAAGAGATTTGCTCCCGTTGGAATCGTTCATCCAACTTCTTCAATCGTTCTTTAATTGGTTCCAATTTTCTTTGAAGCATTTGACCCACCTCGTGAATAATCGTTTGATATGTTGGGTTGATCAGAACATCGTCATACTCTTCACCATCAATCCCTTCAAAACTTCTTGACATCTTTTTTAATCACACAACAAAACTCACACTTCTCTCACAAAGAAAATTCAAACAATTTGGCTTTTACTTCTCTCGAATGGTCTCACCAATCGCTCTTGCCTTTTTCCACTCGATTTTCACCTCTCGAAGTTCTCCACAAACTAGGTCAACAAATCAATACCGTTTGGCGTCGGCTTACAAAATTGATTTGGCTTGGTGGGTAATGATGTCGGAAATGGTAGGCTATCAAATAAAATAGAAATGGTTAAGTGTGGCTGGAAATAATTTGAATACTACGGCAGCAACTTCACCTTCACAATTCGGCGACAATGAGTTTTTTTCTTCTTTTTTTTCAATACTGAATACAACAAGGAAAAATGAATTGAATACAAACTTTTTTTTTAATTTTTTTTTCGAATTTTTTTTTCAAATTTTTTTTTGATTTTTTACAATACCGTAATACCAAAAATGTTGATCTTACTCCGATTCAGCTAGCTCTGATACCAAATGATACGCCCCGTGATGCGATCCCGGTCGCATCATGTTACGACACAACTCGACGCTACCGAGATTGGTCCAAACTCGAGGGGCCCAAGTGCAAAATGAAGTTTTTAATTTTAGTTTGTCAATTTGGCTGCTGGAAAATAAGGACTTTGATTCATTAATTTTTAGTTATTTTAGTTTGTGTTTTTAATTATGTCATAGTTTGCACATCATTAATATGTGTTCTGCATTTAATAAAGTCATGCATTATGTAACTTTCATGTTAGTTAAGTTTGCATCATTAAATTAAGTCAAGTTAGTTTAATTATGTAACTTTCATGTTAGTTAAATTTGCATTTCAAAACCATGCATTTAAGCATCTTAGTTTAATAAATGAGTTGCTGGACATTTATTCAACTCATCTTATTTTTAATTAATAAGTGTTTTTGTTGAACTTTATTTAATAAGTGTTGTTCTTAATTGATCTAGTTCCTAGGATTATTTATTGATGCATAAATTAAGTTTTTTTTTAAATTATGCTTCTTTAATTAAACTAGTTGCTGGAATAATTATTGCATATATGTTTTAGTTCATTTATTTAAGTAAGTTTAATGTTTGTTATGATTAATAAGTGTTTTCATTTGTTTAATAAACTCATTTTAATTTGTTTATACAGGTGACTTTTTAGCTTATAGTGGTTACAATTCAAGACTGTTACACATTTAATTAAGTGGTTGTTCAAGTTCTTTTGAGTTACAAATTAAATGGGCTGTTATAAAGGGAGCTTAAAAATCATTAAAGGAGTTTTCAAAGAGCATTTTATGCCCTTTAAAATTCAGCAGCAACTCTTCCACTTCCAACCGTTTTGGAGCTTTCAAGAGAAATTAATCAAGCCTTTGAATGTCATTAAGGAGCTGGTTAAGAGATGGTGTCTATTCAACTAGCCAAGGACAACTCAAGAGTCATTTTCTAAGCCATTAAAGACATTCAAATCAGCTGAATTAAAGTGATTTTATGGAAGGAGTTATTTGGTTTAAAGAATAAGAAAAGACATCAGTTTTTATGTCACATTAAGTGGATGTTTTTGACCATTCGGTTACCTTGTTTTAGCATTATAAATAGATGTAATCAGCCATAGAGAGAAGAACTTTTTGCTGAATATAGATGAAATATTTGAATTGTGAGCTATCCAATTCTCTTTGTTCTTACGGAATTGATTTGACTTATCAAGCATAGCTTGTGGCATCCATCTTTTCTTTGTTTACCGAACTTATCACCTTTGGTGTGGCGTTCAATATGCCTTTGGTTACTATCATAGTTGATAGTGGGTCAAGGTTCCTTTCCTGATTCCTTTAACCGAAAAACACCTAAAGACCATTTTGAGATTCGGGTCAACAATTCGTTATTGTTGGTTCATTTTCGGTCTTAGCCAATTAATTTGTTATTGTTTCCTCTTTATTTTGTTTATTACCTTTGTTTGAAGCCATTATCTCTATTTTGTTTCATTTTAAAACCGAAAAGAATCCATCCTTACTCAATTCACGATTGGGCAACACATACGACTCAAAACATCACGAGACGAGTTCGTATCAAATTGGTATCAGAGCTAGCGAATTTGGAGTAAGAATCGACGTTGTCGGCATTACGGTATAGTAGTTTCTCGAAAAAAACTCAAAAAAAATTCGAAAAAAAAATTCGAAAAAAAACTAGTTTCCATTCAAACTTAAAAGATTGGATATCAAGTTGTGAAAAAAAAATTGAAAAAAAAATTGTGAAAAAAAAATTGAAAAAAAGAGAGAGCTAGTTTTGAAATTTAGTTTTTGTTTGCTGCCCAAATTATAGTTATTACTACCTTCTATTATTTCGCCACACCCAACCTTTTCATTTCTTTGTTTCAAGCCTACCTTCCTTTGTCCTACAATAATCTTACCAAGCCCAAACATCAAGTTTGTAAGCCGACCCACAACAATTGCTTTTAAGTTTAAATAATTCCTAAGAACTTAGAGAGGAGGAGTAGTGGAAAGAGGCAAGAGAGTAGTGAGTTTATTCGAGAGAAAAAAAAGCCAAGTGTGTGAGATTTCTTTGTGAGTGGATAGCGAGATTCTTTGTTGTGAGTTCTTAAAAAAATGTCACGAAGTCTGGAAAAAAATTTAGACAAGGGAGTTGGATTCCGTCCTGTAAGAATTGTTGGAGGAAGTGTGCCAGATTTTACACTCCAAGCCTTTACGCATGAAATGGAGCATCTATTTGATCGAAAACTCAAACCCATTAAGAAACGATTGGATCGTGTCGAAGAGCGGAGTCATCGAGCAAGAACCCAACGGGAGCAAATTTATCCAAATGAAAGGACGAAAATGAGATCATCAAGGAGACAAACATTCGACGAATATGTGAAAAGAGACCCTTATCCAGATTCCTATTCTTCAAGGAATTTAAGCCGAAATAAATCCAGCTACAAGTTTGAAGCCTATCAAGGTAACGAACGAGAAAGCACAAGTCATTCTTCGTATACAACAAAGTGTTCATCTACGGAAAAATCCTTACGAAGAAGTGAATGTGTCTCGTATAAGAACTCATCCATGAAGGTTTATTCACGAAGAGTTGATCGTGACTCTTATGAAGATTCGTCCACTTCTTTCCAATGAAAAGTCTATTGTTCTGATTCTTTTGTATTATCGCCATTTTGTAATAAAGTTGAGAGAAGAAAAAGAGTGACGAGAGAAAAAGAAACCGAAAAAGAAACAAAAATTGAAAAAGAGAAAAAGATTGGAGAAAGAAAAGAAAGAGTGCGAGAAACAAGTGTTGTTGAAAATGAAAGAGAATTGATGAGTGAAAGTGAGTTTTCAACAAACAAAGAGATTGTGGGAAAAGAACGAGAAGTTGAAAAAAAAACGAGTGGAAAAGATGAAAGTCAACAAGAAAAAGCGAGGAATGTTTTTACTAACCAATCTGCAAGTTGTCCTCGTATTGTTTCTTCTTTCCAGGTTTCTAGAGATTCAAATGACAAGTTTCAACTTCATTACCTTCCTGATGAGAGACGATTCCATTTGATCGAAAAAGGTAAGGTTCAAGCGCTTAAAGGTAAGCAAGGTAAGGAGTTTTTAGTCAATGAATCATGGCAATCAGGTTTGAAAGTTGTTGATAAAATTTTCGATAACCTAGTTTTAAAAAGATCTCCTTATGTTGATTTGGTTAATTGTTACTCACTATTTGTGGTTGATAAATTTGTTTTAAGTGGAGGCATGAAGAGTTGTTCACTCAATAAGTTTTGTGTTGAAAAATCTTTTGATGTTGTTCGATTAAATCCACAAATACAAAATCTGATCATGTTTGATAAAGAACTTTCATGTGAAATGCTCAATCTGTTTGATCTTGATGGTAATGAAAATTTTTTAACTCTTAGTGTGAAATCTTCGTATATTTGCATGATATTTGAGAGATTTGATTGTTTGAATTTATTTTTCCCTACATCTTCTTTATTTGGCATGCGTGATGTCTTGGTGAAAGTGAAGTTTTTGTTACGTTACGGAACGACTGATCAAAACCATGTTTTTAAACCCAGAGCCTGTATTCCTAAGTTGACCTCAAGCGAAGGTGAGTATCAAAATTGTATTTTGAATCAATGTGTTGACCCCTTCTATTTGCTTCAACTTTTATCTTTATTTAGTTCGAAAACCAAACATGTTAATTTCGTTGGCTTGCCAAGTCAAAATCAAATTTTTTATTCTAGAGGTTGTTGTATATTGTTGCTTAATGGATTCGAACATGTGTTGCATGCTTTTAACTTTAATGTGCTTCAAGTTCTTCATAAGTTACTAGCCACAAATTTTTCTGGTCAAATTGAAATGGTGAACAAAAATTTTGTCTTTGATCCCGGTGAATGCTGTTCCATATCATTGTTCAAGGGATTTGGACCATGGAATTCTAATTTTCAAAACTATAATCTTCAAATACCTTGTGAATCAGGTTTGTTTCCATCGAAGAAAAAGGTAAAACCAATTTCTGTTTTTGATCTCGGTATTGATTCATGTGTTGTTCTTTTGAGTTTATTTGTTCAAGTTGTGACTAAAATCCTGGAAAGTTCTTTTGTGTTTAACCTTCATTGTGTCAATAATTTGTTTTATTGTTTTGTAGGTGACGATGTTAGGTGGTACCCTCCTAAAGAGGGATGGCATGCAAATGACCTTCTTTCTAGCCGAGCCATTTGTGGTTCTCAGAATTTTGAAAATAATTCTGTCCGGATCATGAACAAAGGGGGTCATGATCTTGAAAATTTTTTCTCGAGCAAGTGGCCCGATTTGAGGACAAATCGTTTTCAAGAGGGAGGGTATGATGCGATCCCGGTCGCATCATGTTACGACACAACTCGACGCTACCGAGATTGGTCCAAACTCGAGGGGCCCAAGTGCAAAATGAAGTTTTTAATTTTAGTTTGTCAATTTGGCTGCTGGAAAATAAGGACTTTGATTCATTAATTTTTAGTTATTTTAGTTTGTGTTTTTAATTATGTCATAGTTTGCACATCATTAATATGTGTTCTGCATTTAATAAAGTCATGCATTATGTAACTTTCATGTTAGTTAAGTTTGCATCATTAAATTAAGTCAAATTAGTTTAATTATGTAACTTTCATGTTAGTTAAATTTGCATTTCAAAACCATGCATTTAAGCATCTTAGTTTAATAAATGAGTTGCTAGACATTTATTCAACTCATCTTAGTTTTAATTAATAAGTGTTTTTGTTGAACTTTATTTAATAAGTATTGTTCTTAATTAATCTAGTTCCTAGGATTATTTATTGATGCATGAATTAAGTTCATTTAATTATGCTTCTTTAATTAAACTAGTTGCTAGAATAATTATTGCATATATGTTTTAGTTCATTTATTTAAGTAAGTTTAATGTTTGTTATGATTAATAAGTGTTTTCATTTGTTTAATAAACTCATTTTAATTTGTTTATACAGGTAACTTTTTAGCTTATAGTGGTTACAATTCAAGGCTGTTACACATTTAATTAAGTGGCTGTTCAAGTTCTTTTGAGTTACAAATTAAATGGGCTGTTATAAAGGGAGCTTAAAAATCATTAAAGGAGTTTTTAAAGAGCATTTTATGCCTTTTAAAATTCAGCAGCAACTCTTCCACTTCCAGCCGTTTTTGGAGCTTTCAAGAGAAATTAATCAAGCCTTTGAATGTCATTAAGGAGCTGGTTAAGAGATGGTGTCTATTCAACTAGCCAAGGACAACTCAAGAGTCATTTTTTAAGCCATTAAATACATTCAAATCAGCTGAATTAAATTGATTTTATGGAAGGAGTTATTTGGTTCAAAGAATAAAAAAAGACATCAGTTTTTATGTCACATTAAGTGGATGTTTTTGACCATTCGGTTACCTTGTTTTAGCATTATAAATAGATGTAATCAGCCATAGAGAGAAGAACTTTTTGCTGAATATAGATGAAATATTTGAATTGTGAGCTGTCCAATTCTCTTTGTTCTTACGAAATTGATTTGACTTACCAAGCATAGCTTGTGGTGTCCATCTTTTCTTTGTTTACCGAACTTATCACCTTTGGTGTGGTGTTCAATATGCCTTTGGTTCCTATCATAGTTGATAGTGGGTCAAGGTTCCTTTCCTGATTCCTTTAACCGAAAAAAACCTAAAGACCATTTTGAGATTCGGGTCAACAATTCGTTATTGTTGGTTCATTTTCGGTCTTAGCCAATTAATTTGTTATTATTTCCTCTTTATTTTGTTTATTACCTTTGTTTGAAGCCATTATCTCTATTTTGTTTCATTTTAAAACCGAAACGAATCCATCCTTACTCAATTCACGATTGGGCAACACATACGACTCAAAACATCACGAGACGAGTTCGTATCACCCCGGCCTCGGTGATGAGAGTCGAGTCATTGATGTGCCCGATCGTGAATTGGAGTAATATTAAGGTTTGTCGAAGATAGGTTAAGAAAGAAGAGATAAAGGCTCAAATTTAGTTCAAAAGAGATTATGGAATGGATTGAGGTTGATAGGTGAACGAAAACCAAGTATTCAAGTTGAACCAACACAATATAAGTGTGTTAACCCGGGACTTAGAGGAATACTTAGGTAGGTTAAATGTTGTATGGATGGAGAACGAATAAAATGGAACCTCGACCCACTATCAAAGATGATAGGAACCTCGGTATAATTTGAACGCCACACTTTGGGTGCAAAGTGATAAGTTCGAAAAAAAAAGACTGGTTGACGCCACAAAGGTTACTTGATAAGTCAGACGAGTCTTTGGAGAACAATGAGAGTTGAAAACAAACTCACAAAGTAATCAGATTTCATATAAGGTTCAAAAGTATATTGTCTAACCCCAAAATGATTGCAAAACAACTATTTATACTAATATTAAATGTCAAGCCGAATGGTCACAAAAGGTAGATAAATGGGCAGCTTATAGATGGTGTTAACTCAACTGGAAACATTCATGGAACGTCTTCAATGCTTGGGTGACCATTGAGCTACACGAACAGCTTTGAAAGGTGTCTTTGATGCACACGAAGAGCCTTGAACTGAAAAAGGCATGCCAAGTTCGGCCAAGGTCTTTTATGAGCCTTGAAAAGGGCTGCTTTGGTCAGCTAATTAATCTTGAAATTTATTGATTAACTTGGGCTCATCAATAGTCATAGAATGTGAACACAAGGAGCTGATCGACCAAAGGAGTGTGAATAGACGGAATTGAAGGGTCTTCAGCTGGCGGGGTTTTAAAAAAATGCATCGGTGGCTGAATAGTCAGTTTGGAAAAGGTGCAACAGCAGCCACCTCTTTTAATGCCGACCCAAGTCCCATACACTTATTTAATTCGGCAGCTTGGAAAAGTGCAGAAGCGCATTAATGGACGTCCCTTCCATGCTGGGCAGCTCCCTTAATACATGTCTTGCTGTTCATTAAATTCGGCCAACATGCCTCATTTAAATGTTGTCCCATGTCCATGTAACTGCACCCATTAAAATTCAGCCTTTGATTCACGTTTTCAGACACATTAAAAATGGTCAACAGACATATTAAATTCGGCAGCCACAATTAACTTCAGCTGGACACCATTTAAGACATCATTAAATTCGTTGTAGCAAGACAAATTAAATGATGTAATGACAATTAAATTCAGATGGTTAACTAAGCCAAGACAAATTAAATTCAGCTGGAAAATAATCAATAAATTCGACAACCTAAGGCACATTTAATTCAGCAGCTTAGACAGGTTAATTAAATTCGGCTGAACATTAAATAACAGCTTAGGCATAATAAATCAGCAATAAGACACATTAATTAATTGTAATAAGACAAACACATTTATGCTATGTAATAATTAAAACAAATTAAACATGCATTAAACAAACATAATTAAAATGTCTAGATTTCTTAATTAAATACTTAGTAATTATTTAAGCTAAAATAACTAACTCAACTAATTAATTTATTCCAGCAAATTAAATTAAATGAGCTAGAGAGCTAATAACGAGCTCAATGAGCTGACTTGAGCTCGAATGAACCAGAAATGAGCTTCATGTTGCACTTGGGGCCCTCATGTTTAGGCCAATCTCGACGGCGTTGGGTTGTGTCATTACATGATGTGATCGGGATCACATCATACCATCCCTCTTGAAGACGATTTGTCCTCAAATCGGGCCACTTGCTTGAAATTTTTTTTTCAAGATCTCGACCCCTTTTGTTCATGACCCGAATAGAATCATTTCCAAAACTTTGAAAATCACAAATGGTTCGAAAAGATATTGAATTATTTCCACGCCCTCCCTCTTTTGGAGGGAACCATTCCGAAGTGTCACCTACAGAAGAAAGAGATAGGTTAGTGACACTAGAAATTATAAACTCAAAAGAATTTTTGAAGATCTTATTCAACAAGTGAACATACGAGTCAATGCCGGGACCAAAAATAGAAGTTGGTCTCACCTTATCATAATGAATTAAAAAATTCATTGATTGCAAGAAACCTGAGTAACAAGGCACTCGATAGCAATAATTTTGGAAGTCAACTTCCCATGGTTCGAATCCCTTTGACAACAATTTAAAATGATATGCACCGGGGTCAAAAACAAAGTTTCCTCTTGCCATTCCAATTTGATATGACAATTTCAAAATCGGTATCATAAAAAGGAAACGATGTAATTTTAAGTAATGATTATGCAAAACATATTCGAACCTTTTAAACCAAAGTATGGAGCAGTTACCAGAATCATAAATCAAATTTTGGCTTTGCAAGCTAACAATATTCACATGCTTTGTTCTAGAACAGCCAGATATATCAAATTTCACTTGATCTAACTTACACAAACATGCAGAATTTACAAAACAAAGCAGTAGCGTCTCACCGCCATCACAAGCAAATGAACTAGATATTTTACTCATCAACATTTTATCACACAAACGAATTAGCAAATTCAAATTGTCATCACATACAAGCAGATTTGACGTGTGATGTGCCAACCTTTTATCACAGAAAACCAAATTTTGTTCGGACTCACCTGGACTTACTTCTTGATCAATCTTGACAATGTTAGGCTCATGAGCAGAAAGATATTTCGCATTACTATGTAAAATACATTCATCAACAATCATATTATGATTTCCAATCAAATCAAGATGAAAAACTCTCTCACAAACTAAGTCTTTGGTAATCTTGTCATCAAGAATCAAGTAACATTGGGAAGACTCAAATACAGTAGAACCCTTACATGGCTTACCTTTAAGCACTTGTGGACTAGGGTCATCTACGATCTTACCTTTCTTGACTAATCAAAATCGTCTCTCCTCAGAAAAGTATTGAAGTTGAAATTGATCAATGGGATTTTGAGAAACCTGAAAAGTAGAAACAATACAAGGAAAACTCATAGGATGGTTAGTAAAAACACTCATTGCTTGTTCACTTTCATCCTTTTCCCTTATTTCTTTTTCCAACTCATTTTCAAATCCTCTTTCTTTTACCATATCAATCATTTCTTTTACACTCTCGTTTCTTTCTTCATTCTCAATCTCTTTTTCAGTTTTCTTTTCTTTTTCACACTCGTTTTTATTCTCAATCTCATTTTCAATTTTCTTTTCTATCTCACACTCATCTTCTTTTTCTTTTTCACATGCTATTTCGATTTCATTACAAAAGTAGAAATCATCAAAATGAGAAACCTTTTGTTGAGAATAAGAAAAAGGTTCTTCATACAAATGACAATCTTCTCCTTGTGATAGATCTTCCGTAGCCGAGTACTTTGACACTCTTGTAACACGTTTGCCTCTTCGTAAATAATCCTCCGTAGATGAACACCTTGATGCACTTGAAGAGAGATATCTTCTTTCTCGATTAACATCTTGAAAAACCTCATTCTCAAAACTTTCTTTTTTTCTACTCAAATTCTTTGATGAATAGTAATCTTGGTATGGATCTCTTCTTGAGTAGGAATCATGAAAATCTCTTCTCACCAAGTTATTAGATGTTTTTCTCCACTATGATCTTGTTTTCGTCTCTTGACTTGAAGAGATTTGCTCCCGTTGGAATCGTTCATCCAACTTCTTCAATCGTTCTTTAATTGGTTCCAATTTTCTTTGAAGCATTTGACCCACCTCGTGAATAATTGTTTGATATGTTGGGTTGATCAGAACATCGTCATATTCTTCACCATCAATCCCTTCAAAACTTCTTGACATCTTTTTTAATCACGTAACAAAACTCAATCTTCTCTCACAAAGAAAATTAACACAATTTGGCTTTTACTTCTCTCGAATGGTCTCACCAATCGCTCTTGCCTTTTTCCACTCGATTTTTGCCTCTCAAAGTTCTCCACAAACTAGGTCAACAAATCAATACCGTTTGGCATCGGCTTACAAAATTGATTTGGCCTAGTGGGTAATGATGTCGGAAATGGTAGGCTATCAAATAAAATAGAAATGGTTAAGTGTGGCTGAAAATAATTTGAATACTACGGCAGCAACTTCACCTTCACAATTCGGCAACAATGAGTTTCGTCACACTTGTTTTTTTAAATAATTTCAATTTTTTTCTTCTTTTTTTTTAATACTGAATACAACAAGGAAAAATGAATTGAATACAAACTCTCTTTTTTTAATTTTTTTTTCAAATTTTTTTTTAATTTTTTTTGATTTTTTTACAATACCGTAATACCGAAAATGTTGATCTTACTCCGATTCAGTTAGCTCTGATACCAAATGATACGCCCCGGCCTCGGTGATGAGAGTCGAGTCGTTGATGTGCCCGATCGTGAATTGGAGTAATATTAAGGTTTGTCGAAGATAGGTTAAGAAAGAAGAGATAAAGGCTCAAATTTAGTTCAAAAGAGATTATGGAATGGATTGAGGTTGATAGGTGAACGAAAACGAAGTATTCAAGTTGAACCAACACAATATAAGTGTGTTAACCCGGGACTTATAGGAATACTTAGGTAGGTTAAATGTTGTATGGATGGAGAACGAATAAAATGGAACCTCGACCCGCTATCAAAGATGATAACAACCTCGGTATAATTTGAACGCCACACTTTGGGTGCAAAGTGATAAGTTCGGAAAAGAAAGACGGGTTGACGCAATAAGGGTTCCTTGATAAGTCAGACGAGTCTTTGGAGAGCAATGAGAGTTGAAAACAAACTCACAAAGTAATCAGATTTCATATAAGGTTCAAAAGTATATTTTCTAACCCCAAAATGATTACAAAACAACTATTTATACTAATATTAAATGTCAAGCCGAATGGTCACAAAAGGTAGATAAATGGGCAGCTTATAGATGGTGTTAACTCAACTGGAAACATTCATGGAACGTCTTCAATGCTTGGCTAACCATTGAGCTACACGAACAACTTTGAGAGGTGTCTTTGATGCGCACGAAGAGCCTTGGACTGAAAAAGGCATGCCAAGTTCGGCCAAGGTCTTTTATGAGCCTTGAAAAGGGCTGCTTTGGTCAGCTAATTAATCTTGAAATTTATTGATTAACTTGGGCTCATCAATAGTCATAGAATGTGAACACAAGGAGTTGATCGGCCAAAGGAGTGTGAATAGACGGAATTAAAGGGTCTTCAGCTGGCGGGGTTTTAAAAAAATGCATCGGTGGCTGAATAGTCAGTTTTGAAAAGGTGCAACAGTAGCCACCTCTTTTAATACCGACCCAAGTCCCATGCACTTATTTAATTCGGTAGCTTGGAAAAGTGCAGAAGCGCATTAATGGACGTCCCTTGCATGCTGGACAGCTCCGTTAATACATGTCTTGCTGTTCATTAAATTCAGCTAACATGCCTCATTTAAATGCTGTCCCATGTCCATGTACCTGCACCCATTAAAATTCAGCCTTTGATTCACGTTTTCAGACACATTAAAAATGGTCAACAGACATATTAAATTCGGCAGCCACAATTAACTTCAGCTGGACACCATTTAAGACATCATTAAATTCGTTGTAGCAAGACAAATTAAATGATGTAATGACAATTAAATTCAGATGGTTAACTAAGCCAAGACAAATTAAATTCAGCTGGAAAATAATCAATAAATTCGACAACCTAAGGCACATTTAATTCAGCAGCCTAGACAGGTTAATTAAATTCGGCTGAACATTAAATAACAGCTTAGGCATAATAAATCAGCAATAAGACACATTAATTAATTGTAATAAGACAAACACATTTATGCTATGTAATAATTAAAACAAATTAAACATGCATTAAACAAACATAATTAAAATGTCTAGATTTCTTAATTAAATACTTAGTAATTATTTAAGCTAAAATAACTAACTCAACTAATTAATTTATTCCAGCAAATTAAATTAAATGAGCTAGAGAGCTAATAACGAGCTCAATGAGCTGACTTGAGCTCGAATGAACCAGAAATGAGCTTCATGTTGCACTTGGGGCCCTCGTGTTTAGGCCAATCTCGATGGCGTTGGGTTGTGTCATTACACGATGTGATCGGGATCACATCACACCCTCCCTCTTGAAGACGATTTGTGCTCAAATCTAGCCACTTGCTTGAAATTTTTTTTTCAAGATCTCGACCCCTTTTGTTCATGACCCGAATAGAATCATTTCCAAAACTTTGAAAATCACAAATGGTTCGAGAAGAAATTGAATTATTTCCACGCCCTCCCTCTTTTGGAGGGAACCATTCCGAAGTGTCACCTACAGAAGAAAGAGATAGGTTAGTGACACTAGAAATTATAAACTCAAAAGAATTTTTGAAGATCTTATTCAACAAGTGAACATACGAGTCAATGCCGGGATCAAAAATAGAAGTTGGTCTCACCTTATCATAATGAATTAAAAATTCATTGACTGCAAGAAACCTGAGTAACAAGGCACTCGATAGCTATAATTTTGGAAGTCAACTTCCCATGGTTCGAATCCCTTTGACAACAATTTAAAATGATATGCACCGGGGTCAAAAACAAAGTTTCCTCTTGCCATTAAAATTTGATATGACAATTTCAAAATCGGTATCATAAAAAGGAAACGATGTAATTTTAAGTAATGATTATGCAAAACATATTCGAACCTTTTAAACCAAAGTATGGAGCAGTTACCAGAATCATAAATCAAATTTTGGCTTTGCAAGCTAACAATATTCACATGCTTTGTTCTAAAACAGCCAGATATATCAAATTTCACTTGATCTAACTTACACAAACATGCAGAATTTACAAAACAAAGCAGTAGCGTCTCACCACCATCACAAGCAAATGAACTAGATATTTTACTCATCAACATTTTATCACACAAACGAATCAGCAAATTCAAATTGTCATCACATACAAGCAGATTTGACGTGTGATGTGCCAACCTTTTATCACAGAAAACCAAATTTTGTTCGGACTCACCTGGACTTACTTCTTGATCAATCTTGACAATGTTAGGCTCATGAGCAGAAAGATATTTCGCATTACTATGTAAAATACATTCATCAACAATCATATTATGATTTCCAATCAAATCAAGATGAAAAACTCTCTCACAAACTAAGTCTTTGGTAATCTTGTCATCAAGAATCAAGTAACATTGGGAAGACTCAAATACAGTAGAACCCTTACATGGCTTACCTTTAAGCACTTGTGGACTAGGGTCATCTACGATCTTACCTTTCTTGACTAATCAAAATCGTCTCACCTCAGAAAAGTATTGAAGTTGAAATTGATCAATGGGATTTTGAGAAACCTGAAAAGTAGAAACAATACAAGGAAAACTCATAGGATGGTTAGTAAAAACACTCCTTGCTTGTTCACTTTCATCCTTTTCCCTTATTTCTTTTTCCAACTCATTTTCAAATCCTCTTTCTTTTACCATATCAATCAGTTCTTTTGCACTCTCGTTTCTTTCTTCATTCTCAATCTCTTTTTCAGTTTTCTTTTCTTTTTCACACTCGTTTTTATTCTCAATCTCATTTTCAATTTTCTTTTCTATCTCACACTCATCTTCTTTTTCTTTTTCACATGCTATTTCGGTTTCATTACAAAAGTAGAAATCATCAAAATGAGAAAACTTTTGTTGAGAATAAGAAAAAGGTTCTTCATACGAATGACAATCTTCTCCTTGTGATAGATCTTCCGTAGCAGAGTACTTTGACACTCTTGTAACACGTTTGCCTCTTCGTAAATAATCCTCCGTAGATGAACGCCTTGATGCACTTGAAGAGAGATATCTTCTTTCTCGATTAACATCTTGAAAAACCTCATTCTCAAAACTTTCTTTTTTTCTACTCAAATTCTTTGATGAATAGTAATCTTGGTATGGATCTCTTCTTGAGTAGGAATCATGAAAATCTCTTCTCACTAAGTTATTAGATGTTTTTCTCCACTATGATCTTGTTTTCGTCTCTTGACTTGAAGAGATTTGCTCCCGTTGGAATCGTTCATCCAACTTCTTCAATCGTTCTTTAATTGGTTCCAATTTTCTTTGAAGCATTTGACCCACCTCGTGAATAATTGTTTGATATGTTGGGTTGATCAGAACATCGTCATATTCTTCACCATCAATCCCTTCAAAACTTCTTGACATCTTTTTTAATCACGTAACAAAACTCAATCTTCTCTCACAAAGAAAATTAACACAATTTGGCTTTTACTTCTCTCGAATGGTCTCACCAATCGCTCTTGCCTTTTTCCACTCGATTTTTGCCTCTCAAAGTTCTCCACAAACCCAGGTCGACAAATCAATACCGTTTGGCATCGGCATACAAAATTGACTTGGCCTAGTGGGTAATGATGTCGGAAATGGTAGGCTATCAAATAAAATAGAAATGGTTAAGTGTGGCTGAAAATAATTTGAATACTACGGCAGCAACTTCACCTTCAAAATTCGGCAACAATAAGTTTTGTCACACTTGTTTTTTTTTAAATAATTTCAATTTTTTTCTTCTTTTTTTTCAATACTGAATACAACAAGGAAAAATGAATTGAATACAAACTCTCTTTTTTTAATTTTTTTTCAAATTTTTTTTGATTTTTTTACAATACCATAATACCGAAAATGTTGATCTTACTCCGATTTAGTTAGCTCTGATACCAAATGATACGCCCCGGCCTCGGTGATGAGAGTCGAGTCGTTGATGTGCCCGATCGTGAATTGGAGTAATATTAAGGTTTGTCGAAGATAGGTTAAGAAAGAAGAGATAAAGGCTCAAATTTGGTTCAAAAGAGATTATGGAATGGATTGAGGTTGATAGGTGAACGAAAACCAAGTATTCAAGTTGAACCAACACAATATAAGTGTGTTAACCCGGGACTTATAGGAATACTTAGGTAGGTTAAATGTTGTATGGATGGAGAACGAATAAAATGGAACCTCGACCCGCTATCAAAGATGATAACAACCTCGGTATAATTTGAACGCCACACTTTGGGTGCAAAGTGATAAGTTCGGAAAAGAAAGACGGGTTGACGCAATAAGGGTTACTTGATAAGTCAGACGAGTCTTTGGAGAACAATGAGAGTTGAAAACAAACTCACAAAGTAATCAGATTTCATAAAATGTTCAAAAGTATATTTTCTAACCCCAAAATGATTACAAAACAACTATTTACACTAATATTAAATGTCAAGCCTAATGGTCATAAAAGGTAGATAAATGAGCAGCTTATAGATGGTGTTAACTCAACTGGAAAAATTCATGGAACGTCTTCAATGCTTGGCTAACCATTGAGCTACACGAACAACTTTGAAAGGTGTCTTTGATGCGCACGAAGGGCCTTGAACTGAAAAAGGCATGCCAAGTTCGGCCAAGGTCTTTTATGAGCCTTGAAAAGGGCTGCTTTGGTCAGCTAATTAATCTTGAAATTATTGATTAACTTGGGCTCATCAATAGTCATAGAATGTGAACACAAGGAGCTGATCGGCCAAAGGAGTGTGAATAGACGGAATTGAAGGGTCTTCAGCTGGCGGGGTTTTAAAAAAATGCATCGGTGGCTGAACAGTCAGTTTGGAAAAGGTGCAACAGCAGCCACCTCTTTTAATGCAGACCCAAGTCCCATGCACTTATTTAATTCGGCAGCTTGGAAAAGTGCAGAAGCGCATTAATGGACGTCCCTTGCATGCTGGACAGCTCCCTTAATACATGTCTTGCTGTTCATTAAATTCGGCCAACATGCCTCATTTAAATGCTATCCCATGTCCATGTACCTGCACCCATTAAAATTCAGCCTTTGATTCACGTTTTCAGACACATTAAAAATGGTCAACAGACATATTAAATTCGGCAGCCACAATTAACTTCAGCTGGACACCATTTAAGTCATCATTAAATTCGTTGTAGCAAGACAAATTAAATGATGTAATGACAATTAAATTCAGATGGTTAACTAAGCCAAGACAAATTAAATTCAGCTGGAAAATAATCAATAAATTCGACAACCTAAGGCACATTTAATTCAGTAGCCTAGACAGGTTAATTAAATTCGGCTGAACATTAAATAACAGCTTAGGCATAATAAATCAGCAATAAGACACATTAATTAATTGTAATAAGACAAACACATTTATGCTATGTAATAATTAAAACAAATTAAACATGCATTAAACAAACATAATTAAAATGTCTAGATTTCTTAATTAAATACTTAGTAATTATTTAAGCTAAAATAACTAACTCAACTAATTAATTTATTCCAGCAAATTAAATTAAATGAGCTAGAGAGCTAATAACGAGCTCAATGAGCTGACTTGAGCTCGAATGAACCAGAAATGAGCTTCATGTTGCACTTGGGGCCCTCGTGTTTAGGCCAATCTCGACGGCGTTGGGTTGTGTCATTACACGATGTGATCGGGATCACATCACACCCTCCCACTTGAAGACGATTTGTCCTCAAATCGGGCCACTTGCTTGAAATTTTTTTTCAAGATCTCGACCCATTTTGTTCATGACCCGAATAGAATCATTTCCAAAACATTGAAAATCACAAATGGTTCGAGAAGAAATTGAATTATTTCCACGCCCTCCCTCTTTTGGAGGGAATCATTCCGAAGTGTCACCTACAGAAGAAAGAGATAGGTTAGTGACACTAGAAATTATAAACTCAAAAGAATTTTGAAGATCTTATTCAACAAGTGAACATATGAGTCAATGCCGGGATCAAAAATAGAAGTTGGTCTCACCTTATCATAATGAATTAAAAATTCATTGATTGCAAGAAACCTGAGTAACAAGGCACTCGATAGCTATAATTTTGGAAGTCAACTTCCCATGGTTCGAACCCCTTTGACAACAATTTAAAATGATATGCACTGGGGTCAAAAACAAAGTTTCCTCTTGCCATTCCAATTTGATATGACAATTTCAAAATCGGTATCATAAAAAGGAAACGATGTAATTTTAAGTAATGATTATGCAAAACATATTCGAACCTTTTAAACCAAAGTATGGAGCAGTTACCAGAATCATAAATCAAATTTTGGCTTTGCAAGCTAACAATATTCACATGCTTTGTTCTAGAACAGCCAGATATATCAAATTTCATTTGATCTAACTTACACAAACATGCAGAATTTACAAAACAAAGCAGTAGCGTCTCACCACCATCACAAGCAAATGAACTAGATATTTTACTCATCAACATTTTATCACACAAACGAATCAGCAAATTCAAATTGTCATCACATACAAGCAGATTTGACGTGTGATATGCCAACCTTTTATCACAGAAAACCAAATTTTGTTCGGACTCACCTGGACTTATAGGAATACTTAGGTAGGTTAAATGTTGTATGGATGGAGAACGAATAAAATGGAACCTCGACCCGCTATCAAAGATGATAACAACCTCGGTATAATTTGAACGCCACACTTTGGGTGCAAAGTGATAAGTTCGGAAAAGAAAGACGGGTTGACGCAATAAGGGTTCCTTGATAAGTCAGACGAGTCTTTGGAGAATAATGAGAGTTGAAAACAAACTCACAAAGTAATCAGATTTCATATAAGGTTCAAAAGTATATTTCTAACCCCAAAATGATTACAAAACAACTATTTATACTAATATTAAATGTCAAGCCGAATGGTCACAAAAGGTAGATAAATGGGCAGCTTATAGATGGTGTTAACTCAACTGGAAACATTCATGGAACGTCTTCAATGCTTGGCTAACCATTGAGCTACACGAACAACTTTGAAAGGTGTCTTTGATGCGCACGAAGAGCCTTGGACTGAAAAAGGCATGCCAAGTTCGGCCAAGGTCTTTTATGAGCCTTGAAAAGGGCTGCTTTGGTCAGCTAATTAATCTTGAAATTTATTGATTAACTTGGGCTCATCAATAGTCATAGAATGTGAACACAAGGAGCTGATCGGCCAAAGGAGTGTGAATAGACGGAATTGAAGGGTCTTCAGCTGGCGGGGTTTTAAAAAAATGCATCGGTGGCTGAATAGTCAGTTTGGAAAAGGTGCAACAGTAGCCACCTCTTTTAATGCCGACCCAAGTCCCATGCACTTATTTAATTCGGCAGCTTGGAAAAGTGTAGAAGCGCATTAATTGACGTCCCTTGCATGCTGGACAGCTCCGTTAATACATGTCTTGCTGTTCATTAAATTCAGCTAACATGCCTCATTTAAATGCTGTCCCATGTCCATGTACCTGCACCCATTAAAATTCAGCCTTTGATTCACGTTTTCAGACACATTAAAAATGGTCAACAGACATATTAAATTCGGCAGCCACAATTAACTTCAGCTGGACACCATTTAAGACATCATTAAATTCGTTGCAGCAAGACAAATTAAATGATGTAATGACAATTAAATTCAGATGGTTAACTAAGCCAAGACAAATTAAATTCAGCTGGAAAATAATCAATAAATTCGACAACCTAAGGCACATTTAATTCAGCAGCCTAGACAGGTTAATTAAATTCGGCTGAACATTAAATAACAGCTTAGGCATAATAAATCAGCAATAAGACACATTAATTAATTGTAATAAGACAAACACATTTATGCTATGTAATAATTAAAACAAATTAAACATGCATTAAACAAACATAATTAAAATGTCTAGATTTCTTAATTAAATACTTAGTAATTATTTAAGCTAAAATAACTAACTCAACTAATTAATTTATTCCAGCAAATTAAATTAAATGAGCTAGAGAGCTAATAACGAGCTCAATGAGCTGACTTGAGCTCGAATGAACCAGAAATGAGCTTCATGTTGCACTTGGGGCCCTCGTGTTTAGGCCAATCTCGACGGCGTTGGGTTGTGTCATTACACGATGTGATCGGGATCACATCACACCCTCCCACTTGAAGACGATTTGTCCTCAAATCGGGCCACTTGCTTGAAATTTTTTTTCAAGATCTCGACCCATTTTGTTCATGACCCGAATAGAATCATTTCCAAAACATTGAAAATCACAAATGGTTCGAGAAGAAATTGAATTATTTCCACGCCCTCCCTCTTTTGGAGGGAATCATTCCGAAGTGTCACCTACAGAAGAAAGAGATAGGTTAGTGACACTAGAAATTATAAACTCAAAAGAATTTTTGAAGATCTTATTCAACAAGTGAACATAGGAGTCAATGCCGGGATCAAAAATAGAAGTTGGTCTCACCTTATCATAATGAATTAAAAATTCATTGATTGCAAGAAACCTGAGTAACAAGGCACTCGATAGCTATAATTTTGGAAGTCAACTTCCCATGGTTCGAACCCCTTTGACAACAATTTAAAATGATATGCACTGGGGTCAAAAACAAAGTTTCCTCTTGCCATTCCAATTTGATATGACAATTTCAAAATCGGTATCATAAAAAGGAAACGATGTAATTTTAAGTAATGATTATGCAAAACATATTCGAACCTTTTAAACCAAAGTATGGAGCAGTTACCAGAATCATAAATCAAATTTTGGCTTTGCAAGCTAACAATATTCACATGCTTTGTTCTAGAACAGCCAGATATATCAAATTTCATTTGATCTAACTTACACAAACATGCAGAATTTACAAAACAAAGCAGTAGCGTCTCACCACCATCACAAGCAAATGAACTAGATATTTTACTCATCAACATTTTATCACACAAACGAATCAGCAAATTCAAATTGTCATCACATACAAGCAGATTTGACGTGTGATATGCCAACCTTTTATCACAGAAAACCAAATTTTGTTCGGACTCACCTGGACTTATAGGAATACTTAGGTAGGTTAAATGTTGTATGGATGGAGAACGAATAAAATGGAACCTCGACCCGCTATCAAAGATGATAACAACCTCGGTATAATTTGAACGCCACACTTTGGGTGCAAAGTGATAAGTTCGGAAAAGAAAGACGGGTTGACGCAATAAGGGTTCCTTGATAAGTCAGACGAGTCTTTGGAGAATAATGAGAGTTGAAAACAAACTCACAAAGTAATCAGATTTCATATAAGGTTCAAAAGTATATTTTCTAACCCCAAAATGATTACAAAACAACTATTTATACTAATATTAAATGTCAAGCCGAATGGTCACAAAAGGTAGATAAATGGGCAGCTTATAGATGGTGTTAACTCAACTGGAAACATTCATGGAACGTCTTCAATGCTTGGCTAACCATTGAGCTACACGAACAACTTTGAAAGGTGTCTTTGATGCGCACGAAGAGCCTTGGACTGAAAAAGGCATGCCAAGTTCGGCCAAGGTCTTTTATGAGCCTTGAAAAGGGCTGCTTTGGTCAGCTAATTAATCTTGAAATTTATTGATTAACTTGGGCTCATCAATAGTCATAGAATGTGAACACAAGGAGCTGATCGGCCAAAGGAGTGTGAATAGACGGAATTGAAGGGTCTTCAGCTGGCGGGGTTTTAAAAAAATGCATCGGTGGCTGAATAGTCAGTTTGGAAAAGGTGCAACAGTAGCCACCTCTTTTAATGCCGACCCAAGTCCCATGCACTTATTTAATTCGGCAGCTTGGAAAAGTGTAGAAGCGCATTAATTGACGTCCCTTGCATGCTGGACAGCTCCGTTAATACATGTCTTGCTGTTCATTAAATTCAGCCAACATGCCTCATTTAAATGCTGTCCCATGTCCATGTACCTGCACCCATTAAAATTCAGCCTTTGATTCACGTTTTCAGACACATTAAAAATGGTCAACAGACATATTAAATTCGGCAGCCACAATTAACTTCAGCTGGACACCATTTAAGACATCATTAAATTCGTTGGAGCAAGACAAATTAAATGATGTAATGACAATTAAATTCAGATGGTTAACTAAGCCAAGACAAATTAAATTCAGCTGGAAAATAATCAATAAATTCGACAACCTAAGGCACATTTAATTCAGCAGCCTAGACAGGTTAATTAAATTCGGCTGAACATTAAATAACAGCTTAGGCATAATAAATCAGCAATAAGACACATTAATTAATTGTAATAAGACAAACACATTTATGCTATGTAATAATTAAAACAAATTAAACATGCATTAAACAAACATAATTAAAATGTCTAGATTTCTTAATTAAATACTTAGTAATTATTTAAGCTAAAATAACTAACTCAACTAATTAATTTATTCCAGCAAATTAAATTAAATGAGCTAGAGAGCTAATAACGAGCTCAATGAGCTGACTTGAGCTCGAATGAACCAGAAATGAGCTTCATGTTGCACTTGGGGCCCTCGTGTTTAGGCCAATCTCGACGGTGTTGGGTTGTGTCATTACACAATGTGATCGGGATCACATCACACCCTCCCTCTTGAAGACGATTTGTCCTCAAATCGGGCCACTTGCATGAAATTTTTTTTTCAAGATCTCGACCCATTTTGTTCATGACCCGAATAGAATCATTTCAAAAACTTTGAAAATCACAAATGGTTCAAGAAGAAATTGAATTATTTCCACGCCCTCCCTCTTTTGGAGGGAACCATTCCGAAGTGTCACCTACACAAGAAAGAGATAGGTTAGTGACACTAGAAATTATAAACTCAAAAGAATTTTTGAAGATCTTATTCAACAAGTGAACATACGAGTCAATGCCGGGATCAAAAATAGAAGTTGGTCTCACCTTATCATAATGAATTAAAAATTCATTGATTGCAAGAAACCTGAGTAACAAGGCACTCGATAGCTATAATTTTGGAAGTCAACTTCCCATGGTTCGAATCCCTTTGACAACAATTTAAAATGATATGCACCGGGGTCAAAAACAAAGTTTCCTCTTGCCATTCCAATTTGATATGACGATTTCAAAATCGGTATCATAAAAAGGAAACGATGTAATTTTAAGTAATGATTATGCAAAATATATTCGAACCTTTTAAACCAAAGTATGGAGCAGTTACCAGAATCATAAATCAAATTTTGGCTTTGCAAGCTAACAATATTCACATACTTTGTTCTAGAACAGCCAGATATATCAAATTTCATTTGATCTAACTTACACAAACATGCAGAATTTACAAAACAAAGCAGTAGCGTCTCACCACCATCACAAGTAAATGAACTAGATATTTTACTCATCAACATTTTATCACACAAACGAATCAGCAAATTCAAATTGTCATCACTTGTGGACTAGGGTCATCTACGATCTTACCTTTCTTGACTAATCAAAATCGTCTCTCCTCAGAAAAGTATTGAAGTTGAAATTGATCAATGGGATTTTGAGAAACCTGAAAAGTAGAAACAATACAAGGAAAACTCATAGGATGGTTAGTAAAAACACTCATTGCTTGTTCACTTTCATCCTTTTCCCTTATTTCTTTTTCCAACTCATTTTCAAATCCTCTTTCTTTTACCATATCACTCATTTCTTTTGCACTCTCGTTTCTTTCTTCATTCTCAATCTCTTTTTCAGTTTTCTTTTCTTTTTCACACTCGTTTTTATTCTCAATCTCATTTTCAATTTTCTTTTCTATCTCACACTCATCTTCTTTTTCTTTTTCACATGCTATTTCGATTTCATTACAAAAGTAGAAATCATCAAAATGAGAAACCTTTTGTTGAGAATAAGAAAAAGGTTCTTCATACAAATGACAATCTTCTCCTTGTGATAGATCTTCCGTAGCCAAGTACATTGACACTCCTGTAACACGTTTGCCTCTTCGTAAATAATCCTCCGTAGATGAACGCCTTGATGCACTTGAAGAGAGGTATCTTCTTTCTCGAGTAACATCTTGAAAAACCTCATTCTCAAAACTTTCTTTTTTTCTACTCAAATTCTTTGATGAATAGTAATCTTGGTATGGATCTCTTCTTGAGTAAGAATCATGAAAATCTCTTCTCACCAAGTTATTAGATGTTTTTCTCCACTATGATCTTGTTTTCGTCTTTTGACTTGAAGAGATTTGCTCCCGTTGGAATCGTTCATCCAACTTCTTCAATCGTTCTTTAATTGGTTCCAATTTTCTTTGAAGCATTTGACCCACCTCGTGAATAATTGTTTGATATGTTGGGTTGATCAGAACATCGTCATATTCTTCCCATCAATCCCTTCAAAACTTCTTGTCATCTTTTTTAATCACGTAACAAAACTCAATCTTCTCTCACAAAGAAAATTAACACAATTTGGCTTTTACTTCTCTCGAATGGTCTCACCAATCGCTCTTGCCTTTTTTCATTCGATTTTTGCCTCTCAAAGTTCTCCACAAACTAGGTCGACAAATTAATACCGTTTGGCATCGGCTTACAAAATTGATTTGGCCTAGTGGGTAATGATGTCGGAAATGGTAGGCTATCAAATAAAATAGAAATGGTTAAGTGTGGCTGAAAATAATTTGAATACTACGGCAGCAACTTCACATTCACAATTCGGCAACAATGAGTTTTGTCACACTTGTTTTTTTTTAAATAATTTCAATTTTTTTCTTCTTTTTTTTCAATACTGAATACAACAAGGAAAAATGAATTGAATACAAACTCTCTTTTTTAAATTTTTTTTTCGAATTTTTTTTTCAAATTTTTTTGATTTTTTTACAATACCGTAATATAGAAAATGTTGATCTTACTCCAATTCAGTTAGCTCTGATACTAAATGATACGCCCCGGCCTCGGTGATGAGAGTCGAGTCGTTGATGTGCCCGATCGTGAATTGGAGTAATATTAAGGTTTGTCGAAGATAGGTTAAGAAAGAAGAGATAAAGGCTCAAATTTAGTTCAAAAGAGATTATGGAATGGATTGAGGTTGATAGGTGAACGAAAACCAAGTATTCAAGTTGAACCAACATAATATAAGTGTGTTAACCCGAGACTTATAGGAATACTTAGGTAGGTTAAATGTTGTATGGATGGAGAACGAATAAAATGGAACCTCGACCCGCTATCAAAGATAATAACAGCCTCGGTATAATTTGAACGCCACACTTTGGGTGCAAAGTGATAAGTTCGGAAAAGAAAGACAGGTTGACGCAATAAGGGTTACTTGATAAGTCAGACGAGTCTTTGGAGAACAATGAGAGTTGAAAATAAACTCACAAAGTAATCAGATTTCATATAAGGTTCAAAAGTATATTTTCTAACCCCAAAATGATTACAAAACAACTATTTATACTAATATTAAATGTCAAGCCGAATGGTCACAAAAGGTAGATAAATGGGCAGCTTATAGATGGTGTTAACTCAACTGGAAACATTCATGGAACATCTTCAATGCTTGGCTAACCATTGAGCTACACGAACAACTTTGAAAGGTGTCTTTGATGCGCACGAAGAGCCTTGAACTGAAAAAGGCATGCCAAGTTCGGCCAAGGTCTTTTATGAGCCTTGAAAAGGGCTGCTTTGGTCAGCTAATTAATCTTGAAATTTATTGATTAACTTGGGCTCATCAATAGTCATAGAATGTGAACACAAGGAGCTGATTGGCCAAACGAGTGTGAATAGACGGAATTGAAGGGTCTTCAGCTGGCGGGGTTTTAAAAAAATGCATCGGTGGCTGAATAGTCAGTTTGGAAAAGGTGCAACAGCAGCCACCTCTTTTAATGCCGACCCAAGTCCCATGCACTTATTTAATTCGGCAGCTTGGAAAAGTGCAGAAGCGCATTAATGGACGTCCCTTGCATGCTGGACAGCTCCCTTAATACATGTCTTGCTGTTCATTAAATTCGGCCAACATGCCTCATTTAAATGCTGTCCCATGTCCATGTACCTGCACCCATTAAAATTCAGTCTTTGATTCACATTTTCAGACACATTAAAAATGGTCAACAGACATATTAAATTCGGCAGCCACAATTAACTTCAGCTGGACACCATTTAAGACATCATTAAATTCGTTGTAGCAAGACAAATTAAATGATGTAATGACAATTAAATTCAGATGGTTAACTAAGCCAAGACAAATTAAATTCAGCTGGAAAATAATCAATAAATTCGACAACCTAAGGCACATTTAATTCAGCAGCCTAGACAGGTTAATTAAATTCGGCTGAACATTAAATAACAGCTTAGGCATAATAAATCAGCAATAAGACACATTAATTAATTGTAATAAGACAAACACATTTATGCTATGTAATAATTAAAACAAATTAAACATGCATTAAATAAACATAATTAAAATGTCTAGATTTCTTAATTAAATACTTAGTAATTATTTAAGCTAAAATAACTAACTCAACTAATTAATTTATTCCAGCAAATTAAATTAAATGAGCTAGAGAGCTAATAACGAGCTCAATGAGCTGACTTGAGCTCGAATGAACCAGAAATGAGCTTCATGTTGCACTTGGGGCCCTCGTGTTTAGGCCAATCTCGACGGCGTTGGGTTGTGTCATTACATGATGTGATCGGGATCACATCATACCCTCCCTCTTGAAGACGATTTGTCCTCAAATCGGGCCACTTGCTTGAATTTTTTTTTCAAGATCTCGACCCCTTCTGTTCATGACCGAATAGAATCATTTCCAAAACTTTGAAAATCACAAATGGTTCGAGAGGAAATTGAATTATTTCCACGCCCTCCCTCTTTTGGAGGGAACCATTCCGAAGTGTCACCTACACAAGAAAGAGATAGGTTAGTGACACTAGAAATTATAAACTCAAAAGAATTTTTGAAGATCTTATTCAACAAGTGAACATACGAGTCAATGCCGAGATCAAAAATAGAAGTTGGTCTCACGTTATCATAATGAATTAAAAAATTCATTGATTGCAAGAAACCTGAGTAACAAGGCACTCGATAGCTATAATTTTGGAAGTCAACTTCCCATGGTTCGAATCCCTTTGACAACAATTTAAAATGATATGCACCGGGGTCAAAAACATAGTTTCCTCTTGCCATTCCAATTTGATATGACAATTTCAAAATCGGTATCATAAAAAGGAAACGATGTAATTTTTAGTAATGATTATGCAAAACATATTCGAACCTTTTAAACCAAAGTATGGAGCAGTTACCAGAATCATAAATCAAATTTCAGCTTTGCAAGCTAACAATATTCACATGCTTTGTTCTAGAACAGCCAGGTATATCAAATTTCACTTGATCTAACTTACACAAACATGCAGAATTTACAAAACAAAGCAGTAGCGTCTCACCACCATCACAAGCAAATGAACTAGATATTTTACTCATCAACATTTTATCACACAAACGAATCAGCAAATTCAAATTGTCATCACATACAAGCAGATTTGACGTGTGATATGCCAACCTTTTATCACAGAAAACCAAATTTTGCTCGGACTCACCTGGACTTACTTCTTGATCAATCTTGACAATGTTAGGCTCATGAGCAGAAAGATATTTCGTATTACTATGTAAAATACATTCATCAACAATCATATTATGATTTCCAATCAAATCAAGATGAAAAACTCTCTCACAAACTAAGTCTTTGGTAATCTTGTCATCAAGAATCAAGTAACATTGGGAAGACTCAAATACAGTAGAACCCTTACATGGCTTACCTTTAAGCACTTGTGGACTAGGGTCATCTACGATCTTACCTTTCTTGACTAATCAAAATCGTCTCTCCTCAGAAAAGTATTGAAGTTGAAATTGATCAATGGGATTTTGAGAAACCTGAAAAGTAGAAACAATACAAGGAAAACTCATAGGATGGTTAGTAAAAACACTCCTTGCTTGTTCACTTTCATCCTTTTCGCTTATTTCTTTTTCCAACTCATTTTCAAATCCTCTTTCTTTTACCATATCACTAATTTCTTTTGCACTCTCGTTTCTTTCTTCATTCTCAATCTCTTTTTCAGTTTTCTTTTCTTTTTCACACTCGTTTTTATTCTCAATCTCATTTTCAATTTTCTTTTCTATCTCACACTCATCTTCTTTTTCTTTTTCACATGCTATTTCGATTTCATTACAAAAGTAGAAATCATCAAAATGAGAAACCTTTTGTTGAGAATAAGAAAAAGGTTCTTCATACAAATGACAATCTTCTCCTTGTGATAGATCTTCCGTAGCCGAGTACATTGACACTCCTGTAACACGTTTGCCTCTTCGTAAATAATCCTCCGTAGATGAACGCCTTGATGCACTTGAAGAGAGGTATCTTCTTTCTCGATTAACATCTTGAAAAACCTCATTCTCAAAACTTTCTTTTTTTCTACTCAAATTCTTTGATGAATAGTAATCTTGGTATGGATCTCTTCTTGAGTAGGAATCATGAAAATCTCTTCTCACCAAGTTATTAGATGTTTTTCTCCACTATGATCTTGTTTTCGTCTTTTGACTTGAAGAGATTTGCTCCCGTTGGAATCGTTCATCCAACTTCTTCAATCGTTCTTTAATTGGTTCCAATTTTCTTTGAAGCATTTGACCCACCTCGTGAATAATTGTTTGATATGTTGGGTTGATCAGAACATCGTCATATTCTTCACCATCAATCCCTTCAAAACTTCTTGACATCTTTTTTAATCACGTAACAAAACTCAATCTTCTCTCACAAAGAAAATTAACACAATTTGGCTTTTACTTCTCTCGAATGGTCTCACCAATCGCTCTTGCCTTTTTCCACTCGATTTTTGCCTCTCAAAGTTCTCCACAAACTAGGTCGACAAATCAATACCGTTTGACATCGGCTTACAAAATTGATTTGGCCTAGTGGGTAATGATGTCGGAAATGGTAGGCTATCAAATAAAATAGAAATGGTTAAGTGTGGCTGAAAATAATTTGAATACTACGGCAGTAACTTCACATTCACAATTCGGCAACAATGAGTTTTGTCACACTTGTTTTTTTTAAATAATTTCAATTTTTTTTCTTCTTTTTTTTCAATACTGAATACAACAAGGAAAAATGAATTGAATACAAACTCTCTTTTTTAAATTTTTTTTCGAATTTTTTTTTCAAACTTTTTTGATTTTTTTACAATACCGCAATATAGAAAATGTTGATCTTACTCCGATTCAGTTAGCTCTGATACCAAATGATACGCCCCGGCCTCGGTGATGAGAGTCGAGTCGTTGATGTGCCCGATCGTGAATTGGAGTAATATTAAGGTTTGTCGAAGATAGGTTAAGAAAGAAGAGGTAAAGGCTCAAATTTAGTTCAAAAGAGATTATAGAATGGATTGAGGTTGATAGGTGAACGAAAAACCAAGTATTCAAGTTGAACCAACACAATATAAGTGTGTTAACCCAGGACTTATAGGAATACTTAGGTAGGTTAAATGTTGTGTGACAGCCTTAAAATGACCCTAGTCGGAAAGCGGTTTCGGGACCGCTAAACCGAGTCACCAAATTATTTGAATATGATATTTATTGTCTAAAATATGTGAATATGAATGTGTGAAAGTTTTGAGCTTCGATTTAGTCGATTGCATGTGAAGTTAATTAATAGGACTTATGTGTGGCACTTTTAAAAGGTGATAGGTTAATCTATAAGGACCTATTAGTGCATGTTATGAAAATAATGGGCTTGCATGTCAAATTTCCACCTATGACAAGTAGTGGTCGGCCATGCTATGGGTTAAAGCCTATTATAAACATTTTTGTGTTAGTGATTTATGTTAGAAATAATAAAATAAAAGGTTAGTAATAAAGTAATAAAAAGGGAGGGGTGATGAAAACAAAGTTGTCTCATCCTTGCTCCCCCTATTGCCGTGACTTGAGGAAGGAAGAAGAAGAGGATTTTCTTGCTTCATGATGGGTTGGTTGATGTTTAGGAAGAGGTATGTTAATGCTCTTTCATTGAAAGTCTTTGTATATTTGGAGTGGTCATCAAGTATAGAAGCTAGCTCATGGCAAATGTTTTTGTAAATTTATGAAGATGACATTCGGTCATGGATGTTTGTATTTCTTTGATGTTGTTTTTGATGCTTAGGTGTATTGAGGGTTGATTATAGATTAGTTGAGCTTGGTAAAATTGAATATTTGTGGCTTAATTGCTTAATGACAATTGGCTATGTTGAAATGCCAAATTAGTGCTAAATTGTAAGTATTTAATTGAGTGTTCGAATATGAATTTAAGAAGAATGATACATTCGACTATGCTTTGATGTGCTTGGATTATTGTTCATTGAGTAAGTGATTGAGGAATGATTAGAAGAATTTGAATGCTAAACTAGTTGATTTGTTTATAATGTCCGATTACGATCAATTATAGAGATGTGAATAAAAATTTGTTTGGTGATATATATATATGTATTCGGCAATGGGATAAAATGTGTATCAAGGTAAGTTTCATGGTGATTATGCTTGTGATGTTGGGTTAATATTCGGCATTGAGTAATGTTGGGGTAAGGTGATTAATCGGCTATGAAATTAGCTAAATTAAATAAGCATGAAATCGAGTCATGGTATGTTTTATCGAATATGATACATATTGAAATCTATTGTTTTAGATATAGATTAAATGATATGTGATTGCCCAATGTGATAGTTAAGTGAATAATATTGGTTAAGTACTTAAGCAAATCTATTGTTTTACTTAAGCTTAAGAGCAAAGAGGATCAAAGTCGGATGGGGGAAAAGAGAAAGTAAACAAATAGCCGTGGATATCTAGTCGTCGACCACTTCCGAGGTAAGTTTTAAGTGATTAAACGTTGAGTAAATTCAATCATAATAGGACATAATGAGTTGATTTAATAAGATATGATGTGGCCATGATATGTCTTAAACTCAAATGGTAAGTTCATATGTGTTTGGACTTGGAAAGTTAAGAGCAAATTGTAATAATTTGCTTTGGACAGCAGCAGTAACGTGATTTTAGAAAATCACTATAAATTGTTGGTGTGGAGTTATAGGCTGAATAAAATATGTAATCAAGGCTTAATTAGTCTAGTTTCTTATAAAAGAGACCTTGTGAGCAAACAAATTTCCTATAAAGAGATATTTAAAGTTGTGTGAGACGGTGTCAGAATGACTCCGAAATCCCCTGTTCTGTTTTTAGAAAATCATTATAAATTGTACAAAAATGGTTATAAGATAAAATTTATATGCTTAGACTCCTTAGTGAGTCTAGTTTCAAATGAAATCAAATAAAACACATTTTGAATTCTGTAAAATGAGAAATTTGATTCGAAGTGAAGAGTGGTCAGATTAGTCAAACAGTGAAACAGGGGAAACTTTAAGAAAAATCTGGTATTGATTGGCCAAACCTAAAATTCTGAAAATTTTATGGATGGAAGATATACAAGTCTATATTCAGGGAAAATTAACGGCAAGTGATTTGGATTTTTGTAGCTCCAGTTATAAATAATTTAGTGACTACTGCTCAGGAAAACAGCTCGTAGTGAATATGTGATTTTGTTGTAAACATGGATAAAACTTGTTTTAGTTACTCATAAGCTATTGATTAAACCCATACGTGAATTCTAAATCGTGATATTGTAAAACGATACATGAGTGTTAGATGGATCTTTCATATTAAAATTTGTGAAATTGTAAGTTTATGAGTATTCGAATATGAAATGATAGTATGGCGTGAAATTGAATTATTCATTGGGAAATGATTAATGTAGATTCGGCCAAGACAAAGTGTATACATGATAGTATATGTGATATGTGAAGTATATTTGGATAATTGTGATGTGAATGTATATATATGTGATAAGGCCTAATGGCCGGTGTGATGAATGTGAAAGTGTATATATGTGATAAGGCCGAATGGCCGATGTGATGAATGTGAAAGTGTATATATATGTGATAAGGCCTAATGGCCGATGTGATGAATGTGAAAGTGTATATATATGTGATAAGGCCTAATGGCCGATGTGATGAATGTGAAAGTGTATATATGTGATAAGGCCGAATGGCCGATTTGATGAATGTGAAAGTGTATATATATGTGATAAGGCCTAATGGCCGATGTGATGAATGTGAAAGTGTATATATGTGATAAGGCCTAATGGCCGATGTGATGAATGTGAAAGTGTATATATGTGATAAGGCCGAATGGCCAATGTGATGAATGTGAAAGTGTATATATATGTGATAAGGCCTAATGGCCGATGTGATGAATGTGAAAGTGTATATATATGTGATAAGGCCTAATGGCCTATGTGATGAATGTGAAAGTGTATATATGTGGTAAGGCCTAATAGCCGATGTGATGAATGTGAAAGTGTATATATGTGATGAGGCCTAATGGCCGATGTGATGAATGTGAAAATGTATATATGTGACAGGGCCGAGTGGCCAACGTGATGGATGTGAAAATGTATAAATGTGATAAGTCCCGAAGGGCAATTGTGTCAGTACTATATCCGGGTTAAAACCCCGCAGGCTTTATGCGAGAGTATTATCCTGATTAATGTCCGTAGGCTTCGTGCTCGTACTATATCCGACCTTTAAAGACCCGACGGCTAAATGCTGGGATTCAAGTAAGACTTTGATATTGAGTATCTGCATTAAGTTACCATCAGATAAGTATTATGTATTCAATATGTTCAGGTACGTATTACTTACTCATCGGTGGAGTGATTTCGAGGTGAATTATCAGTATCAAAGAGGTAGGTAAATGTGATTAATATTATAACTCCAAATGTGAGAATGTGCTTTGGAAATATTTGACCATCTAGGTCATTATTATTCGAAAGTATATATGTGGCAGCCAAGTGTTGCGTTTAATGATATTATAGATCGAGATGAAGCTCTAGATTAACTTCATCGAACAGTTGAAATGAATGACCAATAATAGTGATTGAGAACACTTTGTCTTGCTTAAAACTTAGTAAGCATTAAATGCTTACTCCGTTCTTTGAATCTCTGTTTTATAGATTGTGGTTCGTCAGCTATCGGACTCGGGATTATTGAAGTCGAAGTCGCCCACACTATCAAAGCCCTTTTGGTACACTTTTGGTTGAACTCTGAAAATGGCATGTATAGGACTACCCTTTTGTAGTGCGTCATGGACCCTTTGGATTTGTATAATTTTGGATAGCCATGTGAAAATGGCTTATATATGTTTGAGCATAATGTTATAATCATTTAGTATGGATATGGTTATTGAGAGGTGTGGATATGCTTAACAAGGATTGGCCATGGGAATGGTCAATCACTATCATAATTTGTGCTATTTATGCTAAAAGGGCTAGTTGAATCATGGAAACTATTAATAGGTAAAGTCTACCTTAAAGGCAGATGCTGACAGCAGCAGTGATGTAGATTTGGAAAATCACTAAAAATAGTAGGAATAGAATTAAATAGTGAATAAATTATTTAAATGAACCTTGATGAATCCACTTTCATATGGAAGAAGCGAAACGGTCATATGAGTGGTATGTTAAGAGATAATTAGGTTTTCGTGAGACAGGGCCAGAACGGTTTCTGGATTCCCTGTTCCAACTTTGGAAATTCATTATAAATTAACCAGAGATAATTACGAGTCATGCCATATATGTATAGATTCCTCTCTGAGTCTAGTTTCTATAGAAACAAACGGCATCAGTATTGAAGCCCTGTACAGGGAGATATCTGAATTGTAATGCATGAAGGTCAGTGTAGTCGCACCCTGTAACAGGGGGACTTTAACTAATAAACTGTACTAATTGGCCCGACCAAAAATTCTAGAAAAAAATATGTAGATGGACATAGGATTCTAGTTTCAGGGAAAAATCACGAAACTGATTTTCGAGTTGTGAAACTCAAGATATGATTTTTAAGGTGACAGCGACACAATTAGCCAGCTGTCTGGAAAAATTTAAAATGGACTGCGATAGTAAGCGAATTTAGTCTGTGAACCCCTTGTGTCCGACTCCGGCAACGGTATCGGGTACGGGGTGTTACAATTTTATTGGTATCACAGCCAGGTTTAGTCGATTCTAGGACTACCGTAATACGTTTGGGTCTAGCTATACATGCCATTATGTGATTATTTGATAGTGTGGTGATTTCTGACAATTGAAAATGTGTTTATTTATTGTAATGAATTCCGATCCTGATCGAGCTGTAGTAGATGGTATTGAGAGGACTGAGACATGCTTATGACGTGTCAATATTGAGAAGGGTATAACAGAAGTAAGTTTTGAGTAATTGAATTTGGTATTTAACTTAAAATGCCATGATATACATGTATGATAGATGAATGATGTCCCATTGTCCTTATCATAATAAGGTTATTAGAGAAATGAACAAAGGAAGAGATTGGGGATATATGCTTTTGTGTGATTGCTTATTGAGCTGAAAGTTTAGTAAAAGAAGCATACATGTATTAGATTTGAATGATATTTATGACTTAAAGTCAAGAATCATGTTATATGTTTACATGTGAATGAATTGATTAAATTATAAATGTGATTTGTGCCATGTGAAACATGATAACATGTGAATAAATATGTATGAGACTCAGTGATGTGAATCCGAGTTTAAAGACCCGCTGACTATATGAAGAGATTATGTCCGGATTAAAATTCGCTGGCCTTGTGTGGAGATTTCATCTGAGCTAAAGGTCTCGACGATGATCCGGGCTAAGTCCCGAAGAGCATTCATGCTAGTGATGTACCCGGGCTAAGTCCCGAAGAGCATTCATGCTAGTGATGTATCCGGGCTAAGTCCCGAAGAGCATTCGTGCTAGTGATGTATCCGGGCTAAGTTCCGAAGAGCATTCGTGCTAGTAATATATCCGTGCTAAACCTCGAAGAGCATTCGTGCTGGTGTTATATCCGGGCTAGGTTCCGAAGGGCAATCATGCTGGTGACGTGTATTCGGGCCTTCGTGCCTAGTAGGCTTCGTGCCGGTAATTTGAGCAAAGTTTAAGTATTCATTACTATACGAATTCAAATTTAAATGAGATGATATGTTTAAAAGTGTTCATACATGATGTTTATAGACTTGGTTAAGTCATTTCAATGTGTAATAACGAATGAATAAGAGCACTATGTGTGTGAATGATTAGAGGCACTGTGTGTGTGCGAATTCCTTTAATCGAGCACTATGAGTGCGAGATCGGTCAGTGGGCACTAAGTGTGTGAAGTGGAATTCATGTAAGACCTCGTCTGGGACAAAGGCATTGATTTGAGATAGTGTGTAAGACCATGTCTGGGACATGGCATCGGCTCGATGTGTGAGCATATGTAAGACCATATCTAGGATATGGCATTGTAAGAGCTATATGTGCTTAATGAGTATCCGTAATGATTTCGAATGATTCAACGGGTATCGTTAACAGTGATTAAATGTGCTAAATGAATTCAATGTTCAGGTATGTGGAAGTTGATTTTCTGTTGGAAATAGGTTAAGTTGAATAGTGAGATATGATGGAGTTATAAAGGATATTTATTGGGATGTTTGAGTATATGTGTACTTTCGGTCAGGTTACAGCTTATACATGAATGAAAATGTGGGTTACAAATATGTGGGTTGATGATGTGAATTATACATGTTAATATGTACTTAATATGTGTTTGAAATGCAATTGTGAATTAAGTTAAGTGATTATTGCTTACGAAATCAAGAAAATGAGATATATGCGCATACTTGTAGAAATATTTATGTATTTGTTTTAAGATAAGAAAATGATTTTATAGATCGATGCGAAATCAATAATGAATTACAATTGCTATCGATGAGCTAATGTCTTTGTGGATATAATTCAATAAGAGGACGTTATCCTAAACTATGCATCGGTAGAAATTTTCGGGGACGAAAATTTCTTAAGTGGGGGAGAGTTGTGACAGCCCTAAAATGACCCTAGTCGGAAAGCGGTTTCGGGACCGCTAAACCGAGTCACCAAATTATTTGAATATGATATTTATTGTCTAAAATATGTGAATATGAATGTGTGAAAGTTTTGAGCTTCGATTTAGTCGATTGCATGTGAAGTTAATTAATAGGACTTATGTGTGGCACTTTTAAAAGGTGATAGGTTAATCTATAAGGACCTATTAGTGCATGTTATGAAAATAATGGGCTTGCATGTCAAATTTCCACCTATGACAAGTAGTGGCCGGCCATGCTATGGGTTAAAGCCTATTATAAACATTTTTGTGTTAGTGATTTATGTTAGAAATAATAAAATAAAAGGTTAGTAATAAAGTAATAAAAAGGGAGGGGTGATGAAAACAAAGTTGTCTCATCCTTGCTCCCCCTATTGCCGTGACTTGAGGAAGGAAGAAGAAGAGGATTTTCTTGCTTCATGATGGGTTGGTTGATGTTTAGGAAGAGGTATGTTAATGCTCTTTCATTGAAAGTCTTTGTATATTTGGAGTGGTCATCAAGTATAGAAGCTAACTCATGGCAAATGTTTTTGTAAATTTATGAAGATGACATTCGGTCATGGATGTTTGTATTTCTTTGATGTTGTTTTTGATGCTTAGGTGTATTGAGGGTTGATTATAGATGAGTTGAGCTTGGTAAAATTGAATATTTGTGGCTTAATTGCTTAATGACAATTGGCTATGTTGAAATGCCAAATTAGTGCTAAATTGTAAGTATTTAATTGAGTGTTCGAATATGAATTTAAGAAGAATGATACATTCGACTATGCTTTGATGTGCTTGGATTATTGTTCATTGAGTAAGTGATTGAGGAATGATTAGAAGAATTTGAATGCTAAACTAGTTGATTTGTTTATAATGTCCGATTATGATCAATTATAGAGATGTGAATAAAAATTTGTTTGGTGATATATATATATGTATTCGGCAATGGGATAAAATATGTATCAAGGTAAGTTTCATGGTGATTATGCTTGTGATGTTGGGTTAATATTCGGCATTGAGTAATGTTGGGGTAAGGTGATTAATCGGCTATGAAATTAGCTAAATTAAATAAGCATGAAATCGAGTCATGGTATGTTTTATCGAATATGATACATATTGAAATCTATTGTTTTAGATATAGATTAAATGATATGTGATTGCCCAATGTGATAGTTAAGTGAATAATATTGGTTAAGTACTTAAGCAAATCTATTGTTTTACTTAAGCCTAAGAGCAAAGAGGATCAAAGTCGGATGGGGGAAAAGAGAAAGTAAACAAATAGCCGTGGATATCTAGTCGTCGACCACTTCCGAGGTAAGTTTTAAGTGATTAAACGTTGAGTAAATTCAATCATAATAGGACATAATGAGTTGATTTAATAAGATATGATGTGGCCATGATATGTCTTAAACTCAAATGGTAAGTTCATATGTGTTTGGACTTGGAAAGTTAAGAGCAAATTGTAATAATTTGCTTTGGACAGCAGCAGTAACGTGATTTTAGAAAATCACTATAAATTGTTGGTGTGGAGTTATAGGCTGAATAAAATATGTAATCAAGGCTTAATTAGTCTAGTTTCTTATAAAAGAGACCTTGTGAGCAAACAAATTTCCTATAAAGAGATATTTAAAGTTGTGTGAGACGGTGTCAGAATGACTCTGAAATCCCCTGTTCTGTTTTTAGAAAATCATTATAAATTGTACAAAAATGGTTATAAGATAAAATTTATATGCTTAGATTTCTTAGTGAGTCTAGTTTCAAATGAAATCAAATACAACACATTTTGAATTCTGTAAAATGAGAAATTTGATTCAAAGTGAAGAGTGGTCAGATTAGTCAAACAGTGAAATAGGGGAAACTTTAAGAAAAATCTGGTATTGATTGGCCAAACCTAAAATTCTGAAAATTTTATGGATGGAAGATATACGAGTCTATATTCAGGGAAAATTAACGGCAAGTGATTTGGAGTTTTGTAGCTCCAGTTATAAATAATTTAGTGACTACTGCTCAGGAAAACAGCTCGTAGTGAATATGTGATTTTGTTGTAAACATGGATAAAACTTGTTTTAGTTACTCATAAGCTATTGATTAAACCCATACGTGAATTCTAAATCGTGATATTGTAAAACGATACATGAGTGTTAGATGGATCTTTCATATTAAAATTTGTGAAATTGTAAGTTTATGAGTATTCGAATATGAAATGATAGTATGGCGTGAAATTGAATTATTCATTGGGAAATGATTAATGTAGATTCGGCCAAGACAAAGTGTATACATGATAGTATATGTGATATGTGAAGTATATTTGGATAATTGTGATGTGAATGTATATATATGTGATAAGGCCTAATGGCCGGTGTGATGAATGTGAAAGTGTATATATGTGATAAGGCCGAATGGCCGATGTGATGAATGTGAAAGTGTATATATATGTGATAAGGCCTAATGGCCGATGTGATGAATGTGAAAGTGTATATATATGTGATAAGGCCTAATGGCCGATGTGATGAATGTGAAAGTGTATATATGTGATAAGGCCGAATGGCCGATTTGATGAATGTGAAAGTGTATATATATGTGATAAGGCCTAATGGCCGATGTGATGAATGTGAAAGTGTATATATATGTGATAAGGCCTAATGGCCGATGTGATGAATGTGAAAGTGTATATATGTGATAAGGCCGAATGGCCAATGTGATGAATGTGAAAGTGTATATATATGTGATAAGGCCTAATGGCCGATGTGATGAATGTGAAAGTGTATATATATGTGATAAGGCCTAATGGCCTATGTGATGAATGTGAAAGTGTATATATGTGATAAGGCCTAATAGCCGATGTGATGAATGTGAAAGTGTCTATTTGTGATGAGGCCTAATGGCCGATGTGATGAATGTTAAAATGTATATATGTGACAGGGCCGAGTGGCCAACGTGATGGATGTGAAAGTGTATAAATGTGATAAGTCTCGAAGGGAAATTGTGTCAGTACTATATCCGGGTTAAAACCCCGCAGGCTTTATGCGAGAGTATTATCCTGATTAATGTCCGTAGGCTTCGTGCTCGTACTATATCCGAGCTTTAAAGACCCGACGGCTAAATGCTAGGATTCAAGTAAGACTTTGATATTGAGTATCTGCATTAAGTTACCATCAGATAAGTATTATGTATTCAAGATGTTCAGGTACGTATTACTTACTCATCGGTGGAGTGATTTCGAGGTGAATTATCAGTATCAAAGAGGTAGGTAAATGTGATTAATATTATAACTCCAAATGTGAGAATGTGCTTTGGAAATATTTGACCATCTAGGTCATTATTATTCGAAAGTATATATGTGGCAGCCAAGTGTTGCGTTTAATGATATTATAGATCGAGATGAAGCTCTAGATTAACTTCATCGAACAGTTGAAATGAATGACCAATAATAGTGATTGAGAACACTTTGTCTTGCTTAAAACTTACTAAGCATTAAATGCTTACTCCGTTCTTTGAATCTCTGTTTTATAGATTGTGGTTCGTCAGCTATCGGACTCGGGATTATTGAAGTCGAAGTCGCCCACACTATCAAAGCCCTTTTGGTACACTTTTGGTTGAACTCTGAAAATGGCATGTATAGGACTACCCTTTTGTAGTGGGTCATGGACCCTTTGGATTTGTATAATTTTGGATAGCCATGTGAAAATGGCTTATATATGTTTGAGCATAATGTTATAATCATTTAGTATGGATATGGTTATTGAGAGGTGTGGATATGCTTAACAAGGATTGGCCATGGGAATGGTCAATCACTATCATAATTTGTGCTATTTATGCTAAAAGGGCTAGTTGAATCATGGAAACTATTAATAGGTAAAGTCTACCTTAAAGGCAGATGCTGACAGCAGCAGTGATGTAGATTTGGAAAATCACTAAAATAGTAGGAATAGAATTAAATAGTGAATAAATTATTTAAATGAACCTTGATGAATCCACTTTCATATGGAAGAAGCGAAACGGTCATATGAGTGGTATGTTAAGAGATAATTAGGTTTTCGTGAGACAGGGCCAGAACGGTTTCTGGATTCCCTGTTCCGACTTTGGAAATTCATTATAAATTAACCAGAGATAATTAGGAGTCATGCCATATATGTATAGATTCCTCTCTGAGTATAGTTTCTATAGAAAGAAACGTCATCAGTATTGAAGCCCTGTACAGGGAGATATCCGAATTGTAATGCATGAAGGTCAGTGTAGTCACACCCTGTAACAGGGGAGACTTTAACTAATAAACTGTACTAATTGGCCTGACCAAAAATTCTAGAAAAAATATGTAGATGGAAATAGGAGTCTAGTTTCAGGGAAAAATCACGAAACTGATTTTCGAGTTGTGAAACGCAAGATATGAATTTTGAGGTGACAGCGACACAGTTAGCCAGCTGTCTGGAAAAATTTAAAATGGACTGCGATAATAAGCGAATTTAGTCTGTGAACCCCTTGTGTCCGACTCCGGCAACGGTCTCGGGTACGGGGTGTTACATGTTGTATGGATGGAGAACGAATAAAATGGAACCTCGACCCGCTATCAAAGATAATAACAACCTCGGTATAATTTGAACGCCACACTTTGGGTGCAAAGTGATAAGTTCGGAAAAGAAAGACAGGTTGACGCAATAAGGGTTACTTGATAAGTTAGACGAGTCTTTGGAGAACAATGAGAGTTGAAAATAAACTCACAAAGTAATCAAATTTCATATAAGGTTCAAAAGTATATTTTCTAACCCCAAAATGATTACAAAACAACTATTTATACTAATATTAAATGTCAAGCTGAATGGTCACAAAAGGTAGATAAATGGGCAGCTTATAGATGGTGTTAACTCAACTGGAAACATTCATGGAACGTCTTCAATGCTTGGCTAACCATTGAGCTACACGAACAACTTTGAAAGGTGTCTTTGATGCGCACGAAGAGCCTTGAACTGAAAAAGGCATGCCAGGTTCGGCCAAGGTCTTTTCTGAGCCTTGAAAAGGGCTGCTTTGGTCAGCTAATTAATCTTGAAATTTATTGATGAACTTGGGCTCATCAATAGTCATAGAATGTGAACACAAGGAGCTGATCGGCCAAACGAGTGTGAATAGACGGAATTGAAGGGTCTTCAGCTGGCGGGGTTTTAAAAAAATGCATCGGTGGCTGAATAGTCAGTTTGGAAAAGGTGCAACAGCAGCCACCTCTTTTAATGCCGACCCAAGTCCCATGCACTTATTTAATTCGGCAGCTTGGAAAAGTGCAGAAGCGCATTAATGGACGTCCCTTGCATGCTGGACAGCTCCCTTAATACATGTCTTGCTGTTCATTAAATTCGGCCAACATGCCTCATTTAAATGCTGTCCCATGTCCATGTACCTGCACCCATTAAAATTCAGCCTTTGATTCACGTTTTCAGACACATTAAAAATGGTCAACAGACATATTAAATTTGGCAGCCACAATTAACTTCAGCTGGACACCAGTTAAGACATCATTAAATTCGTTGTAGCAAGACAAATTAAATGATGTAATGACAATTAAATTCAGATGGTTAACTAAGCCAAGACAAATTAAATTCAGCTGGAAAATAATCAATAAATTCGACAACCTAAGGCACATTTAATTCAGCAGCCTAGACAGGTTAATTAAATTCGGCTGAACATTAAATAACAGCTTAGGCATAATAAATCAGCAATAAGACACATTAATTAATTGTAATAAGACAAACACATTTATGCTATGTAATAATTAAAACAAATTAAACATGCATTAAACAAACATAATTAAAATGTCTAGATTTCTTAATTAAATACTTAGTAATTATTTAAGCTAAAATAACTAACTCAACTAATTAATTTATTCCAGCAAATTAAATTAAATGAGCTAGAGAGCTAATAACAAGCTCAATGAGCTGACTTGAGCTCGAATGAACCAGAAATGAGCTTCATGTTGCACTTGGGGCCCTTGTGTTTAGGCCAATCTCGACGGCGTTGGGTTGTGTCATTACATGATGCGATCGGGATCACATCACTTGCCTAAATGCTTAAACGTGTATCGGTTGGTATATCCGTTATGAATTACACGTTTGTCAAATTGCCATGGGCGGCCCAAAAGAATGTGACCCGCATGCATGGGAACTACGTCACACACCAATTCATCTTGGCATTTCCCGATGGAAAATGCTATCACGGCTTGCTTCGTTACCTTAAGTTCCCCTCTGTCATTCAACCATTGCAACTTATACGGGGTTGGATGCTTTGTCATAGTTATTCCGAGCTTTTCAACTAGCATGCTACTAGCGACGTTAGTACAACTTCCATCGTCAATAATCATGCTACACACCTTGCCTTGGATATGGCATCGGGTGTGAAAAATATTTTCCCTTTGCTGCTCGGTTTCAGCACTTTGGATGCTAGGGCTTCTTTTTACCACAAAGATTTCTCCTTCAACTGGATACTCCAAAGTTTCTTCTTCATCTGATTTTTTTTCAGAATCATTTTCAATTTCCTCCTCGGACTCGAATTCACTGTCGGCCCGAACCACCATAACTCTTCGATTTGGGCATTGACTTGCGATATGCCCCCGACCTTGGCACTTGAAACATTTGATGTCCCTTATGCAACTTGTTACAGATTCATTTTTATTTCGACTTGGTTCACCAGAGGGCGAATTAGACTTACCCGGAATAGTTGGCTCCTTAGCTCGAATTGTGGGTTTACTAGCGTCTTGGCTCCATTTGTTGGTGGATGGGTTGGTGTACGAACGACTCAACCCTTTACGTTTAAGTTGCTTCTCAAATTTTATGGCCATGTGAACCATATCCGTTACCTCGACATAGTGTTGGAGTTCGACTATGTTGGCAATGTCCCGGTTTAGGCCCGCAAGGAATCTCGCCATTGTCGCTTCTCGATCTTCCTCGATGTCAGCCCGAATAATCACTACTTCCATTTCTTTATAATAATCTTCAACACTCCGATTACCTTGGGTAATGCTTTGAAGTCGTTGACAGAGGTCGCGATGGTAGTACGAGGGAATAAATCGCTTCCGCATAACGGATTTCATTTCAGCCCATATAGATATAGGCCTCTCTCTGTTTCGTCTTCGGTCTGGTCCCACCATACAATAGCATAATCCGAGAATTCAATAGCTGCAAGTTTCACCTTTTTATTCTCCGAATAGTTGTGGCAATCAAAGACCAATTCGATCTTCTTTTCCCACTCCAAGTATGCTTCGAGATCATTCTTGCCTTGAAAAGAGGGTATAGCCAATTTGATATTTATAAGGCTATCATCTTCATGATCTCTTCCTCGTTGTCTTCGGTTTCTTTGACCTTGTTGAAGAACACTTTGGATGGAGGAATATTCGCTCTCATGGTCACTAAGTTCGCATAGGTCTTCTCGATTTGGTCTAGGACGACCTCGCCATTGCCTTTGGTTTTGAGGGATTCCTCCACATTGCACTTGCTCATCTAATTGCTCCAAATGTTCTTGGATCGATTCTATGGCTTCTCAGAGCATCCTTTGAAATTCACGCAACATGGCTTGTTGCGTCAAATCGGGAACTCCGCCACCTTGGCCAACGTTTTGATTTCTTTCCGGACTTCTTGACATGTTCAAACTCTCCACAAAAACCTTACAAATCCTCTCGCAAAGAAATCACTAACTTGGCTTTTTCCACACTCGATTGCACTCACAACTCACTTGCCTTTTACCTTTCAATCCTTTTCTCGGAGTTCTTTAAGGGGACTACTTGGACTTAACAACGATCTATAGTGGGTTGGCTTGCAATGATAGTTGATGTGATTGGGAAGGTTGATGTCAGTTTTAGGGTAGGCTAGAAACAATAAAGACCAGTGTTAAGTGTGACTATGTAGCAAAATCAATAAACAACTTTAGGTAGTAGGTAAAGCTCTTGCAATTTCGTAACAAATAATTTTTTTTAATTCTGAATTTTCTCTCTCTTTTTTTAAATACTACATATAATGAAAGATACAAAATTTAATTTTTTTTCAAATTTTTTTTGAATTTTTTTAATAATACCGAAATACTAATAGCGTCGATTCTTACTCCGATTCAGCTAGCTCTGATACCAAATGATACGAGCTCGGTTATGAATGTCTCGAGTCGTATGTGATGCCCGATCGTGAATTTCGAGTAACTTCTTACTTGTCCGAATTTGGGTTTAAAAAGCTTGAAATAAAGTAGTTGCTGTATTGAATGAAAAAGAGATTTAGATGAATGGTGCAAAATGGGTAATGATTTGGATAAGTAAAACCGGCTAAGGCCAAAGAAAGAACCAATAATAAAGGTAATTGTTGACCCGAATCTTAACAAGGCACTTAGGTGAGTTTTGGTTCAGGACACGGATTAATAAACCTTAACCCGCTATCAAGAATGATAGGAACCAGAGGTATACGAACGCCACACCAACAAGGTGATAAGTTCGGTTAACAAGGAAAAGAATTGACGCCACAAGAAAGCTTGATAAGTTAACTGACTTAGCTTATTAAACAATTTAAGGACACATTTAATTAAATAAACTAAATAAACTAATTTTTATTCCAGCAAATTAAATGAACTAGAATGAACTAATTAAGCTGAAATTCAGCTTGAAGTAAACTGCATGGGACTCCTAAGGAGCTGGTCCAAGCTTGATCGATTGATTCAGCAATTGGTTCTCCCCACGCTCGGTCCACATAGCTTGATAACGCCTTTTGTAACTTCTTTGCACGAGACCTAGAGATAGGTCCTTGGGGAAGCTCAATATGATCGATGGAAGATTCACAAACGTGGTTTGCATCAAGATCTATAAACAAATTGCCTACAACAAAAATAGAAAATAGAGAACTAAACTTGTCAGATCAAGAAACCCAAATCGAATATAATAAGAAATGCTTGGACGGCAAGAAATATGGAAATTATGAATGAAGAACGTTTCTTGATGCCAAAGAACGAAGCTAAATCAGATCTTGAAGTTTGGAAAGGCTGAAACGCAGCAAGAACAATTAATCCCAAGTTAATCAATAAATCAGCACAAGCAGAAATTAATAAAGAAGAACGAACAACAAGAAACTAAAGAAAGTCCTAAGAAGCCTTGAAATCGAGAAAGATTTCACAACTCCCTTCAAACGGCTCTAATCTCCCCTCCAATGAAGAACAATGGCAAGAAGGATGATGAAGATGGCTCCCATAATAAAAAAGATTGTTAAAACTCCTCCTAAAGAAAACTCAAGAGAAAATTCTTGGAGAACTCAAAGAGAATTTTCACTCAACAAAACAAATCTGATTTCAATGTATTCTTCAAGTGTAATGTCTATAAGGGTGGCTGGCCAAGCCATACATATAGGCCTTCCAACTATTTTCCTACTCCTAATAGGAAAACTAAAAAAAAAACCTAATTTTTTTTACTTTCAAGGGGAAATTCGGACAAGGACTTTAAATGGGCCTCTTGGACTGAATTTTTACATAGAAATTTATTCATAAAGTCTAAAAAATTAAAACTAAGTATTTAAATAATTAAAAATTAACAAATTGGGCCACTTTGACAATTTGGCCTGATTTTCAACTAAGTCTAATTTAAATTTCTTGATTGGGCTTGGAACCTCTTATTGGGTCGGTTAAATTTGACCCTTGATCACTTTTGGCATCACTAGAGGCATCAAAGTCTTCTTCGGGGTCTTGTTACCTTCTGAAATTTCTTCGTGGACTTTGAGGCGTTCTCTCTCGTCGGCCTTGCTCTTCGACTAAATCAAGCCTTTCTTGAATAGGCTCGAGCTTGCGATCAAATAATTGCTCCACTGCTCGTAACAAGGCTTGTAAGTTAATATCCGGGACATTTCGAACAGGTTGTCTTTCGTTCCTTTCGGCCATGTTCCTTTCCGGGCTTCTAGACATGAATGAATTTTAAAAGAAATAACCTCTCCACAAAAATCTCATGTTCACTCGAAAAGAAAAGTAAGTGTCACTCACACTCGTGTTTGCGCTCGTTTTCGGCTTTTACCTCCACTCTAATGCGCTCACACACTCGTGCCTATTTCCACTCAACTTTCTCTCGTGATTTCGTAAGGGACTCGATGTGACGTTATTGATGTGATCCAGCTCGGTTGATTGAGTCGATTCACTTGATTGCCCGATCGTCGATGAGAAGTTGCGTTCGTTGTTGAATTGGAGATAGCTTTATGGAAATGTTTGAGCGGAAAGTAATTAAAATGGGTTCAAAAGATGGCTTGGTTTTGGAGATGGATAGGTTCAGTTTTAACAAAGAAAATAACTTGTAGGTTGATAGATTGAAATGGAATGGAAATATGAACTCAAGCATCAAGATCGATTCAATACTATATGAAGTATTACCCTGGGACTTATATTGCTTAAGGTGGAATTAATGGAATATTGAAGATGGACCTTGACTTGTTACTTATGAATAAGTAAGAACCAAAGGTATAAAAAGGTGGATGAATGCCACACCAGAAAGGTGATAAGTTTAAGGAGTCGGGTTGATGCCACTAGCTAGCTAGGTAAGTCAGGACGAGACTCAAATGAAATAAGATAGGAGGTAACCTCACAATCAAGTTTAATAATAAAAAATGTCTAACCTCTTTTTACAAAGATGAGTAAACTATTATAGACCTAAAATGCCTATTCATATTCGGCATCTATGTTGTTCACACTAACTTAAATTTTATTCACATTCGTTTTTAACATGTTCACATAAAGGCATTTAAAATCGGTTCATGCTTAAAGATGGTGCATGAATTGGACGAACCATCATGTTGCTTCACTTGATGCATTCCTGCATTTTTAGTCTTGAAGAATAGCCATAATTCTATGAATGTGCAGCCTCTTAATGCTCATTCATCTCCCTTGGCCGAATGAAGCCTTAAGTGGCTGAAATACTTGAATGGTCATCTTGAAAATGCATGAATCAGGAATAAAACGTCTTGATAGAGGGTTGCGCGCAGACCAAGATCGAGTTGCCAAGTCATGAGAAAACTCCTAAGAAAACTTTAGACAACCGAATCTAAAATGAAACAGAAAGATCGAACTTAGAATTAAAAGATCTGAAGTAAAACACCCAAAACAATAAAGAATCAGCCTAGAACCGAAACACTTATTAATAAAGAATCTTGGAAACCAAGAACATGAAATTAAGCTTCAAGAAGGACTTCAATTAGCCAAATCTGTCAAGTAAACACAAAACAGAAGCAAAACAAACTCAGCAGATCACAAAACCAAATTGAATTAGATCTAGGGTTTGGACGACAAGAAAGAGGGGTTTTGTGAAATCAAAACGTTTCTTATTGTCCAAGGTTGATTCCGAATAGATTCTTGAAGGTTGAACGGGGCTGGAGACGCAACAAGAGAGTTTAAACAAGTTAGATAATGAAATCGACACAAGCAGAAAATTAAAAAGATTGAACAGCAAGAAAAATAAAGATAAAGTCCTAAGAAACCTTGAAATCGAGAAAGATTTCACAACTCCCTTCAAACGGCTCTAATCTCCCCTCCAATGAAGAACAATGGCAAGAAGAAGGCTGAAGATGGCTCCTACAATAAAAAAGATTGTTAAAACTCCTTCTAAAGAAAACTTAAGAGAAAATTCTTGGAGAACTCAAACAGAATTTTCACTCAACAAAACAAACCTAATTTCAATGTATTATTCAAGTATAATGTGTATAAGGGTGGTTGGCCAAGCCATACATATAGGTCTTCTAACTATTTTCCTAGTCCTAATAGGAAAACTAAGAAAAAACCTAATTTTTTTTACTTTCAAGGGGAAATTCGGCCAAGGACTTTAAATGGGCCTCTTGGACTGAATTTTTACATAGAAATTTATTCATAAAGTCTAAAAATTAAAACTAAGTATTTAAAGAATTAAAACTTAACAAATTGGGCCACTTTGACAATTTGGCCTGATTTTCAACTAAGTCTAATTTAAATTTCTTGATTGGGCTTGGAACATCTTATTGGGCCGTTTCTTCAAGCATCTGGGCTTGTAATCTGTTCTCTCCCAAAATTGGTTCGTTGATGCTCGTAACTAAGATCCAATGCGCCTTAGCTGCAGGATTCGGTTTCTTGGACCAAGATTTCCAAGATTTGAAATCTTGGTTTTCTTGATTCTTGAAATCTCTCAAAACAGCAAAATGGGACCAAGATTCGGTTTCTTGATTTTCTTGAAAACAAGAAAGTGAATCTTGATTTTCTTTTTTCCATCGTGTACGCATCTAAGGCCTTGCTAATAATTCTTGAATGGTTCCATTTAGTTTTGAACACATTTGTTTGGCCTTTGACCTCGTTATTGGGCTTTGTGGTAATTTGGGCCCATCACGTCTTTGAGCTTGAATTGGCCTTTGTGACTCGTATCATGTCCCAATGTATTTTCCTCCATAAATACGATCCATGAATATTTAAATACATGAACATTTAGTAGCTCCCTCTTGCATGAACATCCCAAATACATGTGCTCCTTTAAATGCCATCCATTGAACCGAACCGTGCATGAATCAACCTTATTTGCTCCCTTTCACATTCAGCTGAACCTTCAAGGGATTCAAACAATTTAAATGGTTATAGATTCAGCTGATCTTGGACAAAACAACATGTAAACAAATTAAATAATATGCTAGGACAAATTAAAAACACTTAAATAAATGTCTAGCTAGTAATTAAATTCGGCTAGCTCAAAAAGATGTGAAATAATTAATGAACTAAGTTGAGCTAGGAAATTCGGTCATGAGCTATATGAAAGTGAATAAATTAAAGCCAATACTTAATTTATTTAAATGATAAAAGAAACGAGCTGAAAGTAAGCTAATTTGAGCTTAAACGAGCTGATTTAAGCTCAAGTGAACTGATTGGAGCTGAAATAAACTTGGGAAGCTGGAATTGAGCTAAAATCAGCTTGCAAAAGACGACAAGCCTCGCTTGGGAAGCTGATCCAAGGGTGTTCTCAGGCGGGATTGTATCATCTTTTCTTTGTAAAAGGAGCTTTGAACTTTTGACAAATTATTAATAGAACTTTTGTTCTTGTGAGGTTTCTTCCTCTCTTATTTCGTTTGAGTCTCGAAGTGACTTATCTAGCTTGCTAGTGGCGTCAACCCGAACTCATTGAACTTATCACCAATCTGGTGTGGCGTTCATCCATCTTTTTATTCCTTTGGTTCTTACTTCTATATAGGTAATGGGTCAAGGTCCATCTTCGACTCTTCATTTAATCCACCTTAAGCAATATAAGTCCTGGGGGAATACTTCATATAGTATTGAATCGTTCTTGACGCTTGAGTTCGTATTTCCATTCCATTTTATCTATCAACTTATAAATTATTTCTTTGTTAAACCGAACCTATCAACCATCAAACCAAGCCCATCTTTTGAACCCATTTTGTTTACTTCCACTTATAAATCAACCTAACTCTATCGATCTACAAAATTGAACGACACTTCTCTTCGACGATTGGGCAATCAAGTGAATCAACTCAATCAACCGAGCCGGATCGCATCAAAACACGTGCATAGAGGCATTTATTCTTTCTTTCCTCGTGATCGAGAGGATTTGTGGTGAGGTATGTACTTAGTTATGTCACGAAGCCCGGAGCGCAACATGGCAGAAAGAGCTAAGAGGCAACCTGTGCGAAACGTACCAGATCTTAATCTTCAAGCACTTTTGCGAGAAGTGGAACGATTGTTCGACCGCAAACTTGAACCAATCCAAGGAAAGGCTCGGCCAAGTCGAGGGACGTGCCCAACGCGAACAGACACCCCAAAGTCCACCAAGACGACACGAAAGGCAACAAGCACTTGACAAAGATTGGACCGAACCAAGTGATGCCAAGAGTGAACTTGGGTGCAATATACGTGGACGACGGAGAGGCCAGCAAAATCATCCTCAACGAGAACGAGGTCGAGTAGATGACAATTTGAAAAACATCAAGTTGCCCATTTAGTTTTGTACGCATTTGCTTGGCCTTTGATCTCGTTATTGGGATTTGGGGTAGTTTAAGCCCATCATGTTCTTGAGCTTGAGTTGGGCCTTTGTGACTTGTATCATTCCCCCCTTTCTAAAAAATATTCGTCCTCAAATCTGGAAAAATCAAATGGAGATAAGTTAGCCACATTGAAAGTAGAACTTACATTGTACTCACCGAGTAGGTCAATTTTGTATGCATTATCATTGATCTACTCGAGTACTTGGAAAGGCCCATCGCCTCTTGGGTCCAACTTGGTCTTTCTTTTTGTAGGAAATCATTCTTTCCTCATATAGACCCAAACCCAATCTCCGGGTTCAAGGACAACCCGTTTGCACCCCTTATTTGCTTTGTTGGTGTTGACATCATTTGTTTTGGCTATTCGTTGCCTAGCATTCTCGTGTAAGGATTTCACCAACTCAGCTTTCTGTTCGCCATCTAAATTAACAATATGTTCTAGTGGTAATGGCGCAAGATCAAATACTGTTAGTAGGTTAAAACCATAAACAAGTTCAAATGGAGAATAGCCAGTTGTAGAATGAATAGATCTATTATATGCAAATTCAACAAATGGCAAACATTCTTCCCAATTTTTAATGTTCTTTCCCACCACAGATCATAATAAGGCTCCTAAATTTCGATTAACTACCTCAGTTTGGCCATTGGTTTGGGGGTGAAATGTAGTTGAATACAATAATTTTGTTCCAAGCTTACCCCTTAATACCTTCCAAAAGTGGCTAAGGAATTTGACATCTCTGTTGGAAGCAAATGTTTTAGGGATGCCATGAAGTCTTACCACCTCTTTAAAAAATAAGTCTGCCACATGTGTAGCATCATCTGTTTTGTGACAAGGAATAAAATTTGCCATCTTGGAAAACTTGTCAACAACAACAAATATACTATCTCTTCTTTTCTTAATTCGAGGAAAACCTAGAATAAAATCCATGGATAAGTCTACCCATGGGGAAGTAGGAATCGGCAAAGGAGTGTAAAGGCCATGAGGCATTACCTTAGATTTTGCTTATTTACATGTAATGCACATAGAACATACCTTTTCGACATCCTTCTTCATATGTGGCCAATGGAAGTGTTCTTGCAAGATGTCTAGTGTTTTGGCCACTCCAAAATGTCCCATTGAACCCCCACTATGGGCTTCATGAATCAATAAGTCTCGCATGGAACACTTTGGTATGCACAACCTGTTTACACAAAAAAGAAAGCCATCTACAAGGTAAAACTTCTCAAAAGTAGTATGTCCACAATTTCTATAGATATGGCTGAAATCAACACCATCATTATATAACTCCTTAATATGTTCAAACCCTAATACTTTAGCATTCAATGTAGTTATTAAAATGTATCGTCTAGACAAAGCATTCGCAACTACATTATCTTTACCTGTTTTATATTTGATCACATAAAGGAATGTTTCAATGAATTCCACCCATCGGGCATGCCGTTTACTCAACTTACCTTGTCCCTTTAACCACTTAAGGGATTCATGGTCTGTATGTATAACAAATTCATTAGGCAGCAAATAATGTTTCCATACTTAATGATAAGGCATTGCTTATCTAAAAACAAACCTTGAAGGATTGCAGATCTAGGATTATAGCAGCATCCTTTCTGCAGCATAAACAACACACAAACAAAACAAAAGAAAGGGAACAAAATTCAACATATAAAAAAAATAAAATTGGAGACGAAAAACTCGAAAGAACCTACACAATAGACTATGCAAACCGGAATCAAATATGTTTCACGTCGAAGGACTTGGACCCTCTAGATAACAATCTAGGAACCCTAAGTATCAAGGAAGTTTTGACACGACAAACTAAGTCTGAAATGTCAAAAGAAAGTTCAATGAATAACCGAAATTGAGAGAAAATTCTCACAAAGTATTTGTTTAATAAAAATAATCTAACCGGATTACATTGTTTGAACATCTATTTATAAGTATAAGGAAGGGGTTGTCGAATTTGAACTTGTGGCTGTAAATAAAGAATTCAAATTTGAATATGAAGGAGTTATATCCTCTCTTGGCGCCATCAAATACCAGCTACACATTTAATATGTGTGAAACATTTGAAATTCAAACATTTGAACTCTTGTTCTTATCCAAAACGTTTGAAATTCAAACATTTGAACTCTTGTTCTTATCCCTTTGAATTTGGCGTCATATGTAGAGAAGAGGGCTGATTTCGGCCACACATGCACACACATGTGTCAAGGCTGTTACGTGTGTGCTTTACATGTTGGGATGCCACCTAGGCTGCAACATGTGTATGGGACACTCCCCGACAAGTAGGACACCTTCCAGCTACATCTAGACTTGTTAGCTAGAGTTGAGCTGGTGGAGCTGAAATTGAGCTAGCTGGAAATGTACTGAGCTAAAATGAGCTGGAAACGAACTTTCAGAACTATTTCGAGCTGAGAGGAGCTACACACACATATTTGAGCTTCAACCGAGCTAGAAATGAGGCCTTAAGCTGTTGTCCATTATTGTACCTATATCAAAACATATCAAACTTCCATCAAAGTCTTGTAAATTTAATGGAAATCACAATTACAAGCTGGAACACTTGCAATTCTTATTCTTTAACACACTTACAATTTAGAAACAACTTAGAAACAATACAAATACTATCAACCTAATTACAGAAACGTACTTAGCATAACATATACTTAAACGCATGAACTAGTAATATAACAGAGATATGTCACATATCAGCATGCAACATGTTATAAAGCCTATGTTCAAAGGCATGAACATGATCGAATGAATATGGAATCGAGGAACAAAACTTCCCTAAATTTCTTTACCTTAGAACGGGTAATAGGTCCTAATGGTAAGACCTCCAGATTGGTTTACTTTGTTTGCGTAAATGTGCTCACATCACTTGAACTGCACGAACCAATGCCAATAGTTCTTTATCATAAGTTGAGTAGTTTAATTGTGCACCATTCAATTTTTCACTAAAATAAGCAATTGGTTGCTTATCTTGCATTAAAACAGCGCCAATGCCAATTCCTGAAGCATCACACTCAAGTTCAAAAGTATTAGTAAAATCAGGTAATTTAAGAAGAGGAGCAGAACATAACTTAGCTTTTAGGGTCTGAAAAGCCTTTTCTTGAGTTTCACCCCATTTGAAACCTACAGATTTCTTTATAACCTCTATTAATAGGGCAACAATAGTAGAGAAATCTTTCACAAATCGTCTATAAAAACTAGCTAAACCATGGAAAGATCTCACCTCAATTATCGATTTAGGAGTTGGCTACTCCTTGATTGCCTTGACTTTGTCCTCATCGACATGAATACCTTGAGCACTAACTAGGAAACCTAAAAATATTAGCTTATCACAACAAAATGTGCATTTATCAAGGTTGGCAAACAATTTTTCAGCTCGCAAAATGTCTAAAACGGTTCTAACATGGAAAACATGATCATCTAATGTCTTTGAGTAAATTAAAATGTCATCAAAGTAAACTACTACAAATTTACCCAAGTGAAGCCTTAAAACGTGATTCATTAATCTCATAAATGTACTCGGTGCATTAGTAAGGCCTAAAGGCATAACTAACTATTCATACAATCCAAATTTTGTTTTAAAGGCTATTTTCCATTCTCTCCTTCCCTTATTCGAATTTGATGATAACCGCTTTTTAAATCAATTTTAGTAAATATAATTGAACCATGTAATTCATCAAGCATATCATCAAGTCGAGGAATTGGATTTCTATACTTTACCATTATTTTGTTAATTGGATGGCAATCAACACACATTCTATACGTACCATCTTTCTTCGGTACCAATAAGACAGGAATGGCACAAGGGCTTAGGCTCTCATGAATGTATCCTTTGTCTAGTAACTCCTCAACTTGCCTTTGCAATTCCTTTGTCTCCTCGGGATTGCTTCTATAGGCTGGTCGATTTGATATTGAAGCTCCAGGTACTAAGTCAATTTGATGTTCTATCCCACGTAAAGCTGGTAAACCTTTATGGGCCTCACTAAAAAATCCACATAATCCTGCAAGAGACACTGAAACACACTAGGCAAATTTTCGTTAATGTTAGATAAAGTTAAATAGTTTTGCCTAAACCTCACAAGGATACAAGGCTATTTATTGAGTAGGGCTCTCCGCACATCTTTTTTTGTTGCAATCAAATTTTTCACTCTAATTTTACCACTTGCGGATTCACTCACCTTTGGGCTATTTAAATTTTGACTTTTTTCACTACTAGCCTCTTTTCTCTCAGTCTTTTGTATTTTTCCTTTCTCCCTCACCCCCTCACAAAATTTCATCATCTTTAATTGATCTTTATATACATCATTGGGATTTAAAGGAGTAAAAGTGAATTTTCAGCCTTTAAACACAAGGGAGTATCTATTTAGCTTACCTTGGTGTGTAACATCGCAATCAAATTGCCAAGGCCGTCCAAGGAGCAAGTGTGTCGCATGCATTGGGACCACATCACACCATACCTCATCCTCATAATTCCTGAGCTTAAAAGTGACCAAGGACTGTTTTGTAACTTTAATTTCTGAGCATTTATTAAGCCACTGAAGGTGATATGGCTTAGGGTGCTTGATACAAGGTAACTTTAAGGAATCCACCAAATAACTACTAACTACATTCGAACAACTCCCACTATCAATAATAAGTGAACATAAGTTACCTTTTATAAAACACCGAGAATGGAAAATATTGGTCCTTTGGTTATCAACATCATCTCTCATCTGGATGTTAAGGGTGCGACAAAGTCCCCTTCTTTTGGTGGTTCAACCAACTCTTCCCCATTATCACTATCATCCACAAGTTCGGGCATTTCTGGATCTATTTTATCGGAGTCAGAAGTATACTCACCATTATCTTTCTGATAGAGATCGCGCACGAACCAAGATCAAGTCGTCAAATCATGGAAAACTCCTACGAAGAACGCTAAACACTTGGATCTGAAGCGAAGCAGAAAGATCAAATCTTAGAATTTCCAGATCTGAAATAAAAACTCTAAAACAGCAAAGAATAAACCAAGAATCGAAACACTTATTATTAGGGAATTTGGAAGTCAAGAACACGTGAATAAACTTCAAAGAAGTCTCTAATTCAATCGAATCTGTCAATTGCACCAAAACAGAAAGTTAATTCAACATATCATAAAAAGAACGAAAATTTATTTAGAATGAGGAATCGTCTAGCAAGAAAAAGGGAAATTATGGATTAAGAATGATCTTTGATAATCAAGAACGATTATGAGCTTCCCAAACCGAATCTGAAAAGATTAACATCCAAAACAGCAAATCAAACTCCAAATTCCAGCAAACCGAATTTAATCAGAATTGTGATGAATAGACGGCAAGATCAATGGAAAAGATGAATTAATGATCGATTCTTGCTGCCAAGAAGGGTGCCGATCAGTTTATTTAATGTTGAAGAAGGCTGGAAACGCAACAAGAAATCTTAAACAAGTTAGATAATGAAATCAACACAAGCAGAAATTAGAAAGAGATTGAACAGCAAGAAAATAAAGATAAAGTCCTAAGAAGCCTTGAAATCCCAAACGATTTCACAACTCCCTTCAAACGGCTCTAATCTCCCCTCCAATGAAGAACAATGGCAAGAAAAAGGCTGAAGATGGCTCCCACAATCAAAAAGATTGTTAAAACTACTTCTAAAGAAAACTCAAGAGAAAATTCTTGGAGAAAACTCAAAGAGAATTTTCAGTCAACAAAAATCTGATTTAATGTGTAATTCAATGTAATTGTAATGTATTTTCATAAGGTGGCAGGCCAAGCCTATTTATAGGCCTTCTAACTATTTTCCTAATCTTATTAGGAAACTAAAAAAAAAACCTCATTAATAATTTAAAAGGGGAAATTCGGTCAAGGCTTTTTAATGAGCTGCTTGGGCTGAACTTTTACATAGGAATTAAATCATAAAGCATAAAAATTAAAACTAAGTATTTAAAGAATTAAAATTTTACAAATTGGGCCACTTTGACAATTTGGCCTGATTTTCAACTAAGTGACGTATCTTCAATAACTTGGGCTTGTAATCTATTCTCTCCTAAAATTGGTTCGTTGATGCTCGTAACTGAGATCCAATGGGCCTTAACTACAAGATTCAGTTTCTTGGACCAAGATTTCCAAGATTTGAAATCTTTATTTTCTTGATTCTTGAAATCGCTCAAAACAGTAAAATTGGACCAAGAGTCGGTTTCTTGATTTTCTTGAAAACAAGAAAGTGAATCTTGATTTTCTTTTTCCTTTGTATAAGCACCTAAGGCTTTGCTAATGAAGTTTTGAACGGTTCCATTTAATTTCATATGCATTTGCCTGGCCTTTGACCTCGTTATTGGGCCTTGTGGTAATTTGAGCCCATCACATTCTTGAGCTTGAGTTGGGCCTTTGTGACTCGTATCATTCCCCCCTTCCTCAAAAATATTCGTCCTCGAATCTGAAAAATCAAATGGAGATAAGTCAGCCACATTGAAAGTAGAACTTACATTGTACTCACCGGGTAGGTCAATTTTCTATGCATTATCATTGATCTGCTCGAGTACTTGGAAAGATCCATCGCCTCTTGGGTCCAACTTGGTCTTTCTTTCTATAGGAAATCGTTCTTTCCTCATATGGACCCAAACCCAATCTGATAGGGGGTTGCGCACGGACCAAGATCGAGTTGTCAAGTCACGAGAAACTTTTACGAAAACTCTAAATGCTTGGATCTGAAATGAAACAGAAAATTAAGATTAGATTCAATTAGATCTGAAACGAAAATACCCAAAACAATAAAAGATCAGCCAAGAATTAAAAATGCTTATAGATAGCCAATCTTGGAAACCAAGAACACGGAATTAAGCCCCAAGAAGAACTTCCGAACAGCTGAATCTACCAAGCAACACAAAATAGCAAACAAATTAACAATCAGATTGCGAAATCAATTGGAATTAGATCTAGGGATTTGGGACGGCAAGAAAAGAGGGATTTTGTGAATCAAAATGTTTCTTGTTGCCCAAGGATGATGCCGAGTCAGATCTTGAAGTTTGGAATGGGCTGGAACGCAACAAGAATAATTAATCCCAAGTTAATCAATAAATAAGCACAAACAGAAATTAATAAAGAAGAACGAATAGCAAGAAAATAAAGAAAGTCCTAAGAAGCCTTGAAATCCCGAAAGATTTCACAACTCCCTTCAAACGGCTCTAATCTCCCCTCCAATGAAGATCAATGGCAAGAAGAAGGCTGAAGATGGCTCTCACAACCAAAAAGATTTTTAAAAATACTTCTAAAGAAAACTCAAGAGAAAATTCTTGAAGATCTCAAAGAGAATTTTCACTCAAAGCAAATCTTAAATTTTCAATGTAATTGTAATGTATTCAATAGGGTGGCAGGCCATGCCTATTAATAGGCCTTCTATCTATTTCCTAATCTCATTAGGAAAACTTAAAAAAAACCTAATTAATAAATTAAGAGGGAAATTCGGTCAAGGCATTTTAATGGGTTGCTTGGGCCAAATTTTTACATATAATAATCCTAAAGTCTAAAAGTTAAACTTAGATATTAAAATTTTTACAAATTGAGCCACTTTAACAATTTGGCCTGATTTTCAACTAAGTATGGTTTGACTTCTTGGTTGGGCTTGGAATCATCTTATTGGGCCTTGCCTTCAAGAACTTGGGCTTGTAGTCCATCTCCTACTGAAATTGGTTCGTTGATGCTCGTAACGGATATCCAATGCGCTTTGGCTGCAAGATTCGGTTTCTTGGACCAAGATTTCCAAGATTTGAAATCCTGATTTTCTTGATTCTTGAAATCGCTCCAAACAGCAAAATTGGGCCAAGATTCGGTTTCTTGATTTTCTTGAAAACAAGAAAGTGAATCTTGATTTTCTCTTTCTTTTGTGTACGCATCTAAGGCCTTGCTAACAAATTCCTGAATGGTCCCATTTAGTTTGGAACGCATTTGTCTAGCCTTTGACCTCGATATTGGGCCTTGTGGTAATTTGAGCCCATCACATTCTTGAGCTTGGGTTGGGCCTTTGTGACTCGTATCACAATCTCTGAGTACTAAGTCAATTTGGTGTTTTATCCCATGTAAAGGTGGTAAACCTTTAGGGGCCTCACTAAAAACATCCTCATAATCCTGCAAAAGACATTGAAACACACTAGGCAAATTTTTGTTAATGTTAGATAGAGATAAATAGTTTTGCCTAAACCTCACAAGGATATAAGGTTGTTTATTGAGTAGGGCTCTCCGCACATCTTTTTTTGTTGCAATTAAATTTTTCACTCTAGTTTTACAACTTACGGATTCACTCACCTTTGGGCATTTTAAATTTTGACTTTTTTCACTACTACTAGCCGCTTTTCTCTCTGTCTCTTTTATTTGTCCTTTCTCCCTTACCCCCTCACAAAATTTCATCATTTTTAATTGATCTTTATATACATCATTGGGATTTAAAGGAACAAAAGTGAATTTTTGACCTTTAAACACAAGAGAGTATCTATTGAGCTTGCCTTGGTGTGTAACATCACGATCAAATTGGCAAGGCTGTCCAAGGATGAAGTGTGTCGTATGCATTGGGACCACATCACACCATACCTCATCCTCGTAATTCCCAAGCTTAAAAGTAATCAAGGCCTGTTTTGTAACTTTAACTTCTGAGAATTTATTAAACCACTGAAGGTGATACGGCTTAGGGTGCTCGGTACAAGGTAACTTTAAAGAATCCACCAAATAACTGCTCACTACATTCGAACAACTCCCACTATCAATAATAAGTGAACATAAGTTACCTTTTATAAAACACCTAGAATGGAAAATATTGGTCCTTTGATTATCAACATCGTCTCTCAGTTGGATGTTAAGGGTGCGGCGGACTACAAGGACCTCATTATGGTCATTATTATCATCATCGACTTGACCAATTCTAGACATCTTATTCTAAAACCTGCAAAACAAACACTCAACACTCAAAAAGGGAAATTAGCAAACCTCAACGTTAATCACTCAAAAAGGAAAATCAAATTCTCAATGCGGTAGAATTCAGTATTGTGAGTTCTTTAGTAGAGTCTATATCAACCAATTAGAAAGTGTATGAACCGAAACTACCAAAGAATCCTAATTGCGCTAAGATGCCAAAAACTGACGAGACACCAATTGATTTGTGTCACACCGAGGAAGAATTGTGCACACTTTAAAATCCTACTAACACAAGAAACAAGAAGGTGTTAGATAGTGTAAAGGGAGAATAAAAGCAAAACAAATGAAAACCTATAGCTAAGAATCAATAAAAATTGTTGAAATCTAAAAACCCAAAAAACTGCGGAGTAACTTGACAACTTCGTTTGAGGTGTTCCCGATCTCCAAAAATCATGAAATTTAAAATGGAATGTCCTTAAATATTGAATTTTTGATCTGGAAAGTTTGGGCACTAAACTCAACCCGCTGAATTTTTTTAATTTTTATTCAATTTCGTCTTTTTCAATTTTTTTGACTTTTTCGACTGGTTTTTTTGTGGGAAATATTTTTTAATATTCAATCACAGTGCCAAAAATATGCATGTAAAATTTCAGATTAATTGGAAAATTTTTACCCACTCGAATGAATTTTTTTCCAAAAAATTTTCTGGGTAAAATTGCTGTTTGTTGTTTAAAAAAAAAGAGATCAGTTTAGAAATCAACCAAGAACACCCGAAATGCCCAAAATCTGATACCAAATGATAGAAGATCATGTGCAGACCAAGATCAAGTTGCCAAGTCATGAGAAAACTCTTAAGAAAACTTTAGACAATCAGATTTGAAACGAAACAGAAAGATCGAACTTAGAATTAAAAGATCTAAAGTAAAACACCGAAAAAAATAAAGAATCAGCCTAGAATCGAAACACTTATTAATAGAGAATCTTGGAAACCAAGAACAAGAAATTAAGCTTCAAGAAGGACTCCAATCAGCCGAATCTGTCAAGTAAACACAAAACAGAAACAAATCAAACTCAACAGATCAAAAAATCAAATTGAATTAGATCTAGGGTTTGGACGGCAAGAAAGAGGGGTTTTGTGAAATCAAAACGTTTCTTGTTGTCCAAGGTTGACACCGAACAGATTCTTGAAGGTTGAACGGGCTGGAGACGCAACAAGAGAGTTTAAACAAGTTAGATAATGAAATTAACACAAGCAGAAATTAAAAAGAGATTGAGCAGCAAGAAAATAAATATAAAGTCCTAAGAAGCCTTGAAATCCCGAAAGATTTCACGACTCCCTTCAAACGGCTCTAATCTCGTGTTAGGGCATTCCCTACTATAATGACCACGCCCTTTGCATTTAAAACATTCAATCTCACGAGTCTTCTTCACACTTGAATCGCTTAAATTGGGCTCCTTAGAAAGTGTTTGCATTTTAATGGGAGCCCATTTTTTCCAATCTGATTGCTTACTACCACTACTCAAAGAAGACTTATTAGCAACAAAAGGTGTTTTGAACTTTTGAAATCAGAATTGGAAGTGTTACCTCTGTACTATTGTGAAGTAGAGAAGGAACTAAACCTCTGTTCCTTTAATTGTTGCTCGATCTCGATGGCTTTATGAACAGCTTCTTCTAAATCAATATATGTTTGTAGCCTTAATGTATTAGCTATTGGCCTATTGAAACCATCAATAAATCGAACCATAGTTGTTTCATCATCCTCCTCCACATTAGCTCTCTGAATGAGCATCTCCATCTCTTTAAAATATTCATCCACCGTCCTACTACCTTGAACAAATCGTCTAAGCTTTGTTTTAACTTCTCTATAGTAATGAGACAGAATAAATCTTTTACGCATAACTTGTTTCAACTCCTCCCACGTCGTAATCTCACCTTCATAATTCCTATGACGATTTACCCCAAATTGTGTCCACCAACTTAATGCATAATCTAAAAATTCCATTGTTGCTAACGCTACCTTTTCATCATCCGGACATTTATAATAGCGGAACATAAGTTCAATTTTATATTCCCATTCACAATAAGCTTCTGGATCATTCTTACTACGAAATTGAGGAATTGTGAACTTTGGTTTTGCCAAAGAGGGTTGCCCACGATCATGAAAATCATATTTAGTTCTAGGGACACGTCTAGGAGCGCACCTATGAACAGGATGTTGGATCGCCGACACCCCTATGGCGCAACGAAAAATAAAAATTCGGCGATCCTAACCAGGGATCCATGTGTGAGGAACGAATCGGGGTGAAAGAGGTTGCAAAATTACCTAATGTTTATTCAGAGTAGACAGCAACACCTCAACAACGAGTAGTCTGATCTGCTGTCGAACCAAACCGCAATCTATCGTGATTCCGGCCTCTACGTAATCCACCCAGTTGACTACGAACGGAAGGAATCCCCAAAACAGTTTTGAGAGTTATTTTTCTTTGAAGGCTGCTAGACTCAAACAAAGAAAAACGGGATTACATATGTCATTTTGTTTTAGGGTTTTTTTTAAGAATTAAATAAATATAATAATATTTTAGTCCAAAAATTATGATTACATTAGTTATAATATAAGTTCGGTAAACCATATATTTATTTGAATTCTTATGCTAACCAAATTCATGTCCTCACTATACGTACAACCTTGTACATAATGTGTTGGAAATTTGATTACCGAATTAAATTAATTCTATAATTAATTTAATTCAAGCGACCCCAAAAACAATACCAACTATGGTTTATTCCGTTCATTTCAACTAGAGGGTGTGACCCTGTAGGTTCTTGTAACGTTAGCAGTAACACTAGAACGATTCTAATGCTACGAACAATGAGTGGCATCTAGCAATGCATCATTGCTACCTAAGTCACAAGAGATCATGATTCGACATAACCTTTTTATGATTAACCTTTTATGCAATAATCCTTAAGTCCTTTATCTCTGGATTGGACACAAGTCATGGAATAGTCACACTTGCATTGTCCATTCCATGTTCCTTGATATCTTAAGCAGACTACGATATACAAATAAGTATGACATCTAATATCAACTTATTTGAGCATGGCCATGCATTTCTAGTCTCACTTAATCAAGTGGCCTAAGATATTACTCCCATTATGTAGGCGCGACTTATCCTATATCGACCAACCATATCCCTCTACATAGATTGTGGTATATCCAACATCAGTCTTTATAGAACAACCAGTTACGGTGTACGTTTGACTTATCAAAATATACAACTCACGATGTTGGGATTATGATGATCTCAAGTCTGAGGATCATATAAATATTAATCATTATGAGTAATGTCGTGACAATTACATAATAATCCAAGAAACATACTCATAACGGGTCAGTCCAATATGTTGTTCTCTAACACACATATTCATGTAATGATTCTGACATTCCATATCAATGACAACTCTTTATCATCAATCAACTACACGTTAGTCTTAATGCATTATCGTTGTCCTATCCAACAATAATACTTGACTAAGGAAATTTTAAGAATAATCATATTATTCTCAGGACATTATTATAAAACAGTTTATTTATATACACAGAAAAGAAACTGAAATAATAATAGTAACGCCTTATATTAATAAACATGATAAATCAAGTATGTTATTACAACCATCTCATAATTGATCTTTGGGCATACTCTAACAATCTCCCACTAGCACTAAGACCAATCACTTATATATCTAATACCAAGTGACTTAGTGTGACGATCATGCTTCTGCTGTGTCAGAGGCTTGGTCAAGGGATCAGCAATGTTATCATCTGTAGGTACTCTGCATATCTCTACAACCCCTCGATTGATAATCTCTCGAATAAGATGGTAGCGCCTAAGTATATGTTTGGATCGCTGGTGAGATCTAGGTTCTTTAGCTTGTGCAATGGCTCCATTATTATCATATCGGAGTTCTATAGCATCTGATATGCTAGGCACAACCCCTAGTTCAGTAATGAACTTTTTGATCCAAACCACTTCTTTTGCTGCCTCACTGGCTGCAATATACTCAGCCTCTGTTGTAGAATCGGCTACTGTACTTTGGTTTGAACTCTTCTAGCTCACAGCACCACCATTAAGGCAAAACACAAAACCTGATTGTGATCGAGAATCGTCCTTATCGGTTTGGAAGCTAGCATCAGTGTAACCTTTTACACTTAACTCTTCTTCACCTCCATATAGTAGGAAAACATCCTTAGTTCTTCTCAAGTACTTAAGGATATTCTTGACTGTGGTCCAGTGACCTTCACCGGGATCTACTTGGTATCTGCTCGTCATGCTTAAGGCATATGAGACATCTGGACAGGTACATAACATGGCATACATGATAGATCCAATAGCGGAAGCTTATGGAATTTTACTCATTCGTTCTCTCTCCTGTGGAGTTGAAGGACACATTTCCTTCGAGAGTGAAATACCATGTCTCATAGGTAGGAATCCTCTCTTAGATTCTTCCATACTGAACCTTTTCAGTACTTTGTCTATGTATGTACTTTGGCTTAGACCTAGTAGTCGTCTTGATCTATCTCTATAGATCTTTACTCCTAAGATGTAAGTTGCTTCGCCCAAGTCCTTCATAGAAAAACAATTTCCTAACCAAGTCTTAATAGACTGCAAGGTAGGTATGTCATTTCCTATGATAAGTATGTCATCCACATACAGTACCAAGAATGTTATAGTGCTCCCACTAACTTTCTTGTAAACACATGGCCCATCTTCATTTTTGATAAAACCAAACTCTTTGATTGCATCATTAAAACGAAGATTCCAACTTCGAAAAGCTTGCTTTAATCCATAAATGGATCTTTGTAGGTTACATATCTTTCCAGCATCCTTTGGATTGACAAAACCTTCAGGTTGTGTCATGTACACATCCTCTTCAAGTTTCCCATTAAGGAAAGCTGTTTTGACATCCATCTGCCAGGTTTCATAGTCATGAAATGCAGCTATAGCTAGCAATATCCTGATGGATTTAAACATAGCTACAGGAGAAAAGGTTTCATCATAGTCAACACCATGTACTTGGCGAAAACCTTTAGCGACTAATCGCCCCTTGTATGTTTGTACATTACCATCCATGTCGGTTTTCTTTTTGAAAACCCACTTGCACCCTATGGGCTTAACCCCTTCGAGTGGGTCAACCAAAGTCCATACTTGGTTTCCATACATGGAATCCATCTCAGATCTCATGGCTTCAAGCCATTTCTCAGAGTCTGGGCTCGTCACCGCTTCTTGATAAGTCCTAGGCTCATCTTGATCTATCAGTAGAACGTCACCATGCGTTGTAACGAGAAATCCATATCTCTCAGGTGCTTGGCGTTCCCTTAAAGATCTACGCAGTGGTTGTGTTTCTATAGCAATTACTTGTTCCTCAACCTCTTGTGGAACTTGCTGTTGTTCTATCTCTGGTTCAGTGGTATTTTGCGATTCTCGAACTTCATCAAGTTCAATCTTTTTCCCACTTCCTTTTCTAGAAACAAATTCTCTCTCTAGGAAGACACCAGTCCGAGCAACAAGTATTTTGTTCTCAGTGGGATTAAAGAAATAATATCTTTTGGTTTCTTTTGGATACCCCACAAAAATACATTTTTCAGATTTGGGTTTAAGCTTAGTAGATGTCTGACGTTTAACATAAACTTCGCAACCCCAAATTTTCATAAAAGACATACTGGGACGTTTCCCAGTCCATATCTCATATGGTGTCTTTTGAACCGATTTAGATGGAACACGATTTAGTGTGAAAGCAGCTGTCTCAAGTGCATGTCCCCAAAAGGAAGTCGACAGATCAGCATGACTCATCATGGATCGAACCATGTCTAACAAAGTTCAATTTCTTCTTTCAGAAACTCCATTCCATTGAGGAGTACCAGGAGGAGTAAGTTGTGAGACAATCCCACATTACTTCAAAAGATCATCAAACTCTAAGCTCATATACTCTCCACCTCGATCAGATCGAAGTGTCTTGATAGTTTTTCCTAGTTGATTTTGTACTTCATTTTTGAATTCCTTGAACTTTTCAACGGATTCAGACTTATGGCGCATGAGATAGACATACCCATATCTACTGAAATCATCAATGAAAGTGATGAAGTAATGAAATCCTCCTCTAGCCTATATATTTATTGGCCCACATACATCAGAATGTATTAGGCCCAATAAATCACTAGCTCGTTCACTTTTACCAGTAAAAGGAGACTTAGTCATTTTTCCCAATAAGCAAGATACACATATTTCAAATTGTTCAAAAATAAATGAATCCAAGAAACCATCTTTATGGAGCTTGGATATGCGTTCCTCACTTATGTGGCCCAAACGACAATGCCATAGATAAGTTTGATTTGAGTCATTTATTTTTGATCTTTTAGTATTTATGTTGTAGATGGGATTCATTTGATCTAAAACATAGAGGCCATTATTCAATTGTGCCGAACCATAGAAAACATTATTGAGAAAAAAAGAACAACAATTATTCTTAATAATTATCTCAAAACCAATTTTGTCTAAACAAGAAATTGAAATAATGTTTTTAGTCAAACTGGGCACATAATAACAATCCTCTAAACATAAACCAAGTCCACTAGGCAAAGATAAATTATATGTTCTCACAGCTAATGCAGCAACTTTTGCTCCATTTCCAACTCGTAGGTCCACATCTCCTCTAACCAAAGTCCTACTCCTTTGCAGTCCCTGTACAGAAGTACAAATGTGAGAACCACAACCAGTATCTAATACCCATGAAGTAGTAGTTGATAAATGAATATCAATAACATAAATACCTGAAGCAGACGTTCTGCTTATTTTGGCCTTCTTGACTTCCTCAAGATAGATAGGGCAGTTCCGCTTCCAATGTCCAGTCACACCACAATGAAAACAGTTTCCTTCCTTAGCTACCCCTCATTTAGGTTTCAATGCAGCCTTTACTTTTCCAGGCTTGGGCCTAGCTTTGCCCTTGGGCTTTGCCTGAACTTTGGCCTTTCCCTTGCCCTTATTATTACGGACCATCAGTATAGGCTTGGGTCCAACCTTTTTCATGTTTCCTTCAGCAGTTCGTAACATACTGAGCAACTGTGGCAGAGTCTTATCAATCTCATTCATATTAAAATTGAGGACAAACTGGCTATAGCTATCCGGCAACGATTGCAGAATAACATCAGTGGCCAACTCTTGGCTCAATGGAAACCCAAGCTTAGACAGGCTTTCAATATAGCCAATCATCTTAAGGACATGAGGTCCCACTGGGCTTCCTTCAGCCAGCTTACATTGGAACAGGGCCTTAGAGATATCGAACCTCTCTTGCCGTGGTTGCCCATGATAAAGTTCTTTCAGGTGCTCAATCATTTCATAAGCAACCATGTCCTCATGTTGCTTCTGAAGCTCAAGATTCATAGTGGCAAGCATAAGACATCCAACGTCTACCATGTCATCGAGATGCTTCCTATAAGCATCTGTATCAGCCCTCGAGGCATTAGTGGGTGGCTCGTTAGGAACTGGTTGTTCAATGACATATAATTTCCGTTCTTGTTTGAGGACAATCCTCAAGTTACGGAACCAGTCAAGAAAATTTAAACAATTCAACTTGTCCTTCTCAAGGACCGATCGCAATGATAGTGTATTTGTGTTTGCAGCCATAATATATCTACAACAATGAAATTATGCGTGTGAAAATTTATCAAATTTATATTAATCATTAAAAGGACTTAATTAAATGATGCTCCCACTATTTTACTACAAAACTAATACCCTCATACGTCGGAAAGGCTTTCTTGAGAAGCATTTCAAGTGGGTTAAGGATCCATATTTCACCTCCTCTTAAGTCAGCTTTGGCTTTACTCTCAAGATTATGGTTATCTAGGTAAGCAACACTTGCTAATTACATCATATGTAACTCCTAAAGTTTGGTGAACAACTCTTGTTCTAATCATCTTATGATTTATCCAAATTACTTGCCTCTAGGTTTCTAATCCTATTAGAATAACCTAGTCAAGTCATTAACCAATTTTAACCTGCGAATATCACTTGTTTATTCTTCGCGTTTAACCAAGATAAATACTAGTACTTCGCTTTAGCAGAACCTACACAGTATTGATCGAGGTTTTAACGAGGGCAAAATTGGAAGGCTATGTTGACTTAATATTTTAATAGAGGGATTTTATTAAGATCGTTTCATCTCACCAATTATGATTTACTTTAGTCCATTTAGCCATTTAATTGATCTCATCAATTAATGTGGTTCATTATTATCAAATTTTAACATGTTTAAAATTTGGCATGCTTTAGACATCATAGCATCTCATACATGAATAAAGCAATAAATAAATGCAATAGTTATAGCCTATAAACTAAGGTGGCGCAACCCAAGCCAATGGGAGAACCAAAAGGAAACCTAAAGGTGTAAGCCAATTTTCAAGCTATCAGACCACACTGGTTGGCCCATCTTCCATCTCAGCTAGCCCACAGCAACTCTTGCAAATTACAATATGTAGAAACTCATTTTACATACGAGGGAGTAAGATGAGAAGAGAAATACAAGAGAATAGTAGCAAGGCACGACACGCAGGCCGTATTTATAAAATTACAACCTTTTTTTATCAAATGGGCTGTTGGGCTATAACTATGCATTTCAAACACCGTGCATGTCAAAAATAGCATATACAAAAAAACACTTTTGTTAAGGTGTATTAAAACATATCCTTTCAACTTTATGGCCCACCAAGTTTTATTTATTATATAAAAAAATACTTTAAGAAGATAGGGGCTGAGGCGGTGAAGGGAGCGGACCAAAGGCCCGCGACCGAAATCGTCCTCAGATCCCCATCCCAAAAATACGACAGAAGCTGGGGGTGCAGGGGCGAAGCCCCTGCGGTACGAACCGCATACCCCATTCAAGTAAAACCTCACGATTTGATAACTTTTATCAACATAATCGTGTTTTCGGGATTTTAATCCCTGAGGTTTCATGCCGGAACAACCCTTGTTCCACTAACTAGTTAACTTTTACTGGAAACTGTCAACACCACCGTCGCACCATTATAGATCTGTTAACATTTAACTGTAATAACATAAAACCAAATAGGCCATAACATCATGATTAACATTTAATCCATTGTCAAAAGGAACGGTTATCAGGTTACTATTAAACGATTTAAACAGTCGAAATTTACTAAAATTAAAGCATGCATCTCATACAATTGCATCACCTAAGTATTTAAACCCGAGTCCGTATCACACAAGTGGCTCTAACACCATTGTTGGATCGTCGGCACCCCTATGGCACAGTGAAAAATAAAAATCCGGTGATCCTAACCAGGGATCCATATGTGAGGAACGAATCGGGGTGAAAGAGGTTGCGAAATTACCTAATGTTTATTCATAGTAGACAGCAACACCTCAACAACGAGTAGTCTGATCTGCTGTCGAACCAAACCGCAATCTATCGTGATTCCGGCCTCTACGTAATCCACCCAGTTGACTATGAACGGAAGGAATCCCCAAAACAGTTTTGAGAGTTATTTTTCTTTGAAGGCTGCTAGACTCAAACAAAGAAAAACGGGATTATATATATCCTTTTGTTTTAGGGTTTTTTTTAAGAATTAAATAAATATAATAATATTTTAATCCGAAAATTATAATTACATTAATTATAATATAAGTTCAGTAAACCATATATTTATTTGAATTCTTATGCTAACCAAATTCATGTGCTCACTATACGTACAACAACCTTGTACATAATGTGTTGGAAATTTGATTACCGAATTAAATTAATTCTATAATTAATTTAATTCAAGCGACCCCAAAAACAATACCAACTATGGTTTATTCCGTTCATTTCAACTAGAGGGTGTGACCCTGTAGGTTCTTGTAACGTTAGCAGTAACACTAGAACGATTCTAATGCTACGAACAATGAGTGGCATCTAGCAATGCATCATTGCTACCTAAGTCACAAGAGATCATGATTCGACATAACCTTTTTATGATTAACCTTTTATGCAATAATCCTTAAGTCCTTTATCTCTGGATTGGACACAAGTCATGGAATAGTCACACTTGCATTGTCCATTCCATGTTCCTTGATATCTTAAGCAGACTACGATATACAAATAAGTATGACATCTAATATCAACTTATTTGAGCATGGCCATGCATTTCTAGTCTCACTTAATCAAGTGGCCTAAGATATTACTCCCATTATGTAGGAGCGACTTATCCTATATCGACCAACCATATCCCTCTACATAGATTGTGGTATATCCAACATCAGTCTTTATAGAACAAGCAGTTACGGTGTACGTTTGACTTATCAAAATATACAACTCACGATGTTGGGATTATGATGATCTCAAGTCTGAGGATCATATAAATATTAATCATTATGAGTAATGTCGTGACAATTACATAATAATCCAAGAAACATACTCATAACGGGTCAGTCAATATGTTGTTCTCTAACACACATATTCATGTAATGATTCTGACATTCCATATCAATGACAACTCTTTATCATCAATCAACTACACGTTAGTCTTAATGCATTATCGTTGTCCTATCCAACAATAATACTTGACTAAGGAACTTTTAAGAATAATCATATTATTCTCAGGACATTATTATAAAACAGTTTATTTATATACACAGAAAAGAAACTGAAATAATAATGGTAACGCCTTATATTAATAAACATGATAAATCAAGTATGTTATTACAACCATCTCATGATTGATCTTTGGGCATACTCTAACACAGGAGGCTGGTTATCCACATATTCTTTAATTGGACCCCGATACTGAGGCTCTTGATCCAATCGCATCGCATTGATAGTAGCATTCAATGTTTGAAGTAAGGCAGCCTGTTCATCTAACTATTGTTGGAACTTTGTAAATTTGTCATGGACAACATTATGATCATTATTCTCATCATCGACTTGACCAATTCTATGCATCTTTTTTTTTTCTTTTTGAATACCTGCAAAACAAACACTGAACACTCGAAAAAAAATTAACAAACCTCACCGTTAATCACTCAAAAAGGAAAATCAAATTCTCAAAGAGGTAGAATTTAGTCTTGTGAGTTCTTTAGTAGAGTCTATGTCAATCAATTTAGAAAGTGGTTGAACCGTAACTACCAAATAATCCTAATTGCACTAGGAGTCCAAAAAATGACGAGACACCAATTGATTTGTGTCGCACCAAGGAAGAATTGTGCACACTTTTAAATCCTACTAACACAAGAAACAAGAAGGTCTTAGATAGTGTAAAGGGAGAATAAAAGCAAAACAAATGAAAATCTACAGCTAAGAATGAATAAAAATTGTTGATACCCGAAAACCCGAGAAAACTGCGGAGTAACTTGACAACTTCGTTCGAGGTGTTCCCGATCTCGAAAAATCACAAAACTTAAACTGGAATGTCCTTAAATATTTTATATTTGATCTGAAAAGTTTTGGCTCTAAACTCAAACCGGTAAATATTTTTTTAATTATTATTTAATTTTAACTTTTTCTATTTTTTGACTTTTTCTACTGATTTTTTTGGAAGATATTTTTTAACATTTTATCACAGTGCCACAAATATGCATATAAAATTTTAGACCAATCAGACAATGTTTACCCACTCAAATGAATTTTTTTTCAAAAATTTTTCTGTGTAAAAACTGCTATATGCTGTTTTTTTAAAGGAAATCAGCTTAGAAACCAACCAAGAATACCAAAAACGCCCAAAATCTGATACCAAATGATAGAGGGTTGCGCGTGGACCAAGATCGAGTTGTCTAGTCACGGGAAAATCCTACAAAAACTTTAGACGCTTAGATCTGAAACGAAACAGAAAAAATTAAATCTTAGAATTCCACATCTGAAACAAAAACCCCAAAACAATAAAGAATCAGCCAAGAACCGAAACACTTATTAATAGGGGATTCTTGGAAGCCAAGAACATGAAATTGAACTTCAAGAAAGAATCCTGATACGAGTCACAAAAGCCCAATTCAAGCTCAAGGAAGTGATGGGCTCAAATTACCACAAGGCCCGATAACGAGGTCAAAGGCCAGAAAAATGCGTTCAAAACTAAATGAAACCATTCAAGAATTTATTAGCAAGGCCTTAGATGCATACATGAAGGAAAAAGAAAATCAAAATTCACTTTCTTGTTTTCAAGAAAATCAAGAAACCGAATGTTGGTCCAATTTTGTTGTTTTGAACGATTTCAAGAATCAAGAAAATCAAGATTTCAAATCTTGGAAATCTTGGTCCAAGAAACCGAATCTTGTAGCTAAGGCACATTGGATCTCAGTTATGAGCATCAACGAACCAATTTCGGGAGAGAACGGATTACATGCTTAAAGAAACGACCCAATAAGATGTTCCAAGCCCAGTCAAGAAATTTAAATTAGACTTAGTTGAAAATCAGGCCAAATTGTCAAAGTGGCCCAATTTGTTAAGTTTTAATTTTTTAAATACTTAGTTTTAATTTTTAGATTTTATGAATAAATTTCTATGGAAAAATTCAGTCCAAGAGGCCCATTTAAAGTCCTTGGCCGAATTTCCCCTTGAAAGTAAAAAAAAATTAGGTTTTTTTTTAGTTTTCCTATTAGGACTAGGAAAATAGTTAGAAGACCTATATGTATGGCTTGGCCAGCCACCCTTATACACATTACACTTGCATAATAAATTGAAATTAGATTTGTTTTGTTGAGTGAAAATTCTCTTTCAGTTCTCCAAGAATTTTCTCTTGAGTTTTCTTTAGAAGGAGTTTTAACAATCTTTTCGATTGTGGGAGCCATCTTCAGCCTTCTTCTTGCCATTGTTCTTCATTGGAATGAAGATTAGAGCCTTTTGAAGGGATTTGTGAAATCTTTCAGGATTTCAAGGCTTCTTAGGACTTTCTTTATTTTCTTGCTCTTCGTTCTTCTTTATTAATTTCTGCTTGTGCTGATTTATTGATTAACTTGGGATTAATTGTTCTTGTTGCGTTTCAGCCTTTCCAAACTTCAAGATCTGATTCAGCTTCGTTCTTAGGCATCAAGAAACATTCTTCATTCATAATTTCCAAATTTCTTGCCGCCCAAGTATTTCTTATTCTATTTGATTTGGGTTTCTTGATTGACAAGTTTAGTTCTCTATTTTCTATTTTCGTTGTAGCCAATTTGTTTATAGATCTCGTAGGACTTTCTCGTCACTTGACAACTTGATCTTGGTCCGCGCACGACCCTCTATCATTTGGTATCAGATTTTGGGCGTTTTGGGTGTTCTTGGTTGATTTCTAAACTGATCTCCTTTTAAAAACATTAAACAACAATTTTTACCCAAAAAAATTTTTGGAAAAAAATTCATTTGAGTGGGTAAACGTTGTCCGATTGGTCTTAAATTTTATATGCATATTTGTGGCACTGTGATAGATTATTAAAAATATTTCCCGCAAAAAAATCAGTAGAAAAAGTCAAAAAAATTGAAAAAGATGAAATCAATAAAAAAATTAAAAAATATTCAGCAGATTGAGTTTAGTTCCGAAACTTTCCAGATCAAATATACAATATTTAAGGACATTCTAGTTTAAATTTTGTTATTTTTGGAGATTGGGAACACCTCGAACGAAGTTGTCAAGTTACTCCGCAGTTTTTCGGGTTTTCGGGTATCAACAATTTTTATTGATTCTTAGCTGTAGGTTTTCATTTGTTTTGCTTTTATTCTTCCTTTACACTATCTAACACCTTATTGTTTCTTGTGTTAGTAGGATTTAAAAGTGTGCACAATTCTTCCTCGGTGCAACACAAATCAATTGGTGTCTCGTCAGTTTTTGGACTCCTAGTGCAAATTAGGATTCTTTGGTAGTTTAGGTTCAACACTTTCTAATTGATTGATATAGATTCTACTAAAGAACTCACAAGACTGAATTCTACCTCTTTGAGAATTTGATTTTTTTTGAGTGATTAACGGTGAGGTTTGGTAATTTTCCTTTTTGAGTGTTGAGTGTTTGTTTTGCAGGTTTTTGAAAAAAAGAAAAAAAATGTCTAGAGTTGGTCAAGTTGATGATGACCATAATAATGTCCATGATAAATTTAAAATGATCCAATAACAGTTAGATGAACGGGCTGCCATACTTCGAACATTGAGTGCTACTATCAATGAGATGCGAGTGGAGAAAATAGCCCAACGAGGACAACTTAATTCAAGTGAAAGGGCAGAAATGAGAGTGCCCAGGAGACGAACATCCAACAAATATTCGAGAAGAGATTCATATCATGACTCCTATTCAACGAGGAATTCAAGACGATGCAAAGCAAGTATCGAGAGTGAAGTTTTCCAAGGGGATCATTGTTCGTATGCAAGTCATTCCGTACATACCCAACGAGAGTCTTTCTGTTCTGATTCATTTGTAACATCTCTAGCTTGTAATGAAAGGAAGATACAAAAAGAAATAAAAAGAAAAGAGAGGCAAGAGATGTTGATGCGAGAAAATGAGCGAATATGGAATGAGATTGAGAGACGAAAAAAAGAAACAAAAGAAAAAGACGAGGAAAAGGTAGTGAGGAATGTTTCCACTAACCAAGACATGAATTTTTCTTGTGTTGCTACTTTTTAGGTTCCCGAAATATCGAAAGATAACTTTCAACTTCAATACCTCTCAAATGAAAGACGCTTTCATACGATCAACATAAGCAAAGATGAAATCACACTACATGAGCCCGAAGGTAAGCGAGGTAAGGAAATTTTAGCAACTGAGTCCCGTGCAAATTTGAAAATTATTGATAAAACTTTTGGTGACTTAGTTCTTAAAAGATCCCCTCATTTTGATCTGATTAATTGTTATTATTTGATTGTGGTTGATGAAGTCATTACGAAAGGAAGCTTGAGTTGTTATTCTCTTGATTTGCCAAGTGTAAAATCCGCGAATTTGTGCAAATCTGTTTTGGTGAATAAAAAAAGTTTTGAATATATGTTGGTATGTATGCAAAAATCCTCATGGTTTAACTTGATTGGTTTAATGAAATCTTTGTTACACTTCGGCATAACTAATCAAAATCAAGTTTTTAAACCCGGAATCAATTTTGGTATATTTTGTTGGAAAATCAAGCATCATCTATTGTGTGCAAATACTTTCTATTGTTTTGATACTTGGTTTTTGAATAAGGTAACAAAATTTGCCAAATTTGTTTTCAATTTATATTCGTGCCTTAAACAATTTCTATGGTTATACATGAAGTTTTAGTTCCATTTGATAAAGGTTAACTCAACAATGGAGCTTCGACTACACTATACCCCCGATGAGCGGAGGTTTGTATTAAATGGAAAAGGTAAAATCGACCCTTATTCTTCTGTTTATAAAGGTAAGATGCTTGAAACTTTTGAAACACTTTTGTACTCCTCGGATAGTGACAAAGATCGTGTTGATGATTTAATTTTTGTAAAACACTTAGATCGAAACGTGCTTGACTGTCCTATTTTATTTATTGATGATGTATCTGTTTTGATGGTTGATAACAAGATTCTTGTTTTTGATAATTTTTATGATGCATTTGTGAGTGAATCTATAGTCCATCGATTAATGCATGGTATGATTGTGCAACTCTGTGAACCGTGTGAACCTTTTCAAATACCTACTTGTGACGATTACGTTTACCATTTGATTTATTACTCGCGATTTATTCATGGTTTGTTGAAACAATTTGAGATGATTGAATGCCTTAAAACATGACCATCTTTGTTTTGAATATTTGATGAGGCATAGGCGAGTAAATTAGCTTATTTACATGGTTATCTGAATCTATCCATTCGCATGTGTTATACTTGTTTTGTTATGCTTGTGATTGTACTACAAGTTTGTTTGCGTTGCTATTCACTAACTCATGGCTATTCTTTTTAGTGGACTCAATTGCCATTAGTCCCGTTCGATCGAGGAAAGTCGAGTCCATTTGATTTTTCAGATTAGAGGATGAATCTTTTTGAGGAAGGGGGAATGATACGAGTCACAAAGGCGCAATTCAAGCTCAAGGACGTGATGGGCTCAAATTACCACAAGGCCCAATAACGAGGTCAAAGGCCAGACAAATGCATTCAAAACTAAATGGAACCATTCAAGAATTTATTAGCAAGGCCTTAGATGCGTACACGAAGGAAAAAGAAAATCAATATTCACTTTCTTATTTTCAAGAAAATCAAGAAACCGAATGTTGGTCAAATTTTGCTGTTTTGAGCGATTTCAAGAATCAAGAAAATCAAGATTTCAAATCTTGGAAATCTTGGTCCAAGAAATTGAATCTTGCAGCTAAGGCGCATTGGATCTTAGTTACGAGCATCAACGAACCAATTTCAGGAGAGAACGGATTACAAGCCCAAATGCTTGAAGAAACGGCCCAATAAGATGTTCCAATTTCGGGAGAGAACGGATTACATGCTTAAAGAAACGACCCAATAAGATGTTCCAAGCCCAATCAAGAAATTTAAATTAGACTTGGTTGAAAATCAGGCCAAATTGTCAAAGTGGCCCAATTTGTTAAATTTTAATTCTTTAAATACTTAGTTTTAATTTTTAGACTTTATGAATAAATTTCTATGTACAAATTCAGTCCAAGAGGCCCATTTAAAGTCCTTGGCCGAATTTCCCCTTGAAAGTAAAAAAAATTAGGTTCTTTTTTTAGTTTTCCTATTAGGACTAGGAAAATAGTTAGAAGGCCTATATGTATGGCTTGGCCAGCCACCCTTATACACATTACACTTGCATAATACATTGAAATCAGATTTGTTTTGTTGAGTGAAAATTCTCTTTCAGTTCTCTAAAAATTTTCTCTTGAGTTTTCTTTAGAAGGATTTTTAACAATCTTTTCGATTGTGGGAGCCATCTTCAGCCTTCTTCTTGCCATTGTTCTTCATTGGAGGGAAGATTAGAGATGTTTGAAGGGAGTTGTGAAATCTTTCGGGATTTCAAGGCTTCTTAGGACTTTCTTTATTTTCTTGCTGTTCGTTCTTCTTTATTAATTTCTACTTGTGCTGATTTATTGATTAACTTGGGATTAATTGTTCTTGTTGCGTTTCAGCCTTTCCAAACTTCAAGATCTGATTCGGCTTCGTTCTTAGGCATCAAGAAACGTTCTTCATTCATAATTTCTAGATTTCTTGCCGCCCAAGTATTTTTTATTCTATTCGATTTGGGTTTCTTGATCTGACAAGTTTAGTTCTCTGTTTTCTATTTTTGTTGCAGTCAATTTGTTTATAGATCTCGAAGGACTTTCCTGTGACTTGACAACTCGATCTTGGTCTGCGCGCGACCCTTTATCAAATCCAATCAGTCGAATCTGACAATTGAACACAAAACAACAAGTTAATTCAAAAACTCAGCAAACCGAATTGAATCAGGGATAGGATAATTGGGCGGCAAGATCAATTGCAAATTATGAATAGAAAACGTTTTCTTACTGCCAAGAAGGGTACTGATTAGCTTCTTGAAGATTAAAAATGGCTGGAAACGCAACAAGAACGAATAAAACAAGTTAATCAATGAATCGGCACAAGCAGAAAAATCTAAAGAAAAATAAACAGCAATAAATATAAGGAAAAGTCCTAAGAAGCCTTGAAATCGAAAAAAAATTTCACAACTCCCTTCAAACGGCGCTAATCTTCCCTCCGATGTAAGCACATGGCAAGAAGAAGGCTGAAGATGGCTCCCACAATAAAAAAGATTGTTAAAAATACTTCTAAAGAAAACTCAAGAGAGAATTCTTGGAGAAACTCTAAGAGAATTTTCACTCAACAAAAATCTTAAATTTTAATGTAATGTGTAATGTGTGGCCGGCCAAGCCTTACATATATAGGCCTCTATTACTTTCCTAACCGTATTAGGAAAAACTAAAAAAAATCCTAATTATTTGATTTTAAAGGAAAATTCGGCCAAGGCTTTTTAAATGGGCCTCTTGGATTGAATGTTTACATAGAAATTAATTTATAAAGTCAAAAATTTAAACTAAGTATTTAAATAATTAAAACTTAACAAATTGGGCCACTTTGACAATTTGGTCTGATTTTCAACTAAGTCTGATTTAAATTTCTGGATTGGGCTTGGAACATCTTATTGGGCCGTATCTTCAAGAACTTGGGCTTGTAATCCGTTTTTCTCAAAATTGGTTTTTTGATGCTCGTAACTGAGATCCAATGCGCCTTGGCTGCAATGATGCGATCCTGATCGCATCATGTTACGACACCACTCGACGCCATAGAGAATGGCCTAAACACGAAGGCCCCAAGTGCAAGATGAAGCTTAACTTTAGCTCAATGAGCTCAATCTTAGTTTTTCTAGCTTGTTCTTAGCTCGACCCATCCAATGGAGCTCAATTCGAATTGAGTTTTAGCTCATTGAGTTTGATTATATATTTTTTTAATTTCATGCATCTTAGGTTGCTGGAATAAAACATTAATTATGATTATTTATTTTAGTTATTATGGTTTAAGTCTTTAATTCGTGTCATAAATTAAGTAGAGTTTAAATATGCATTAATCTAAACATCTTTAATATTTCTTGAGTTTAATTGATTGTGTTTTATTTTGTACAGCAATTTAATATGTCTTAGTTAGCTCATTACATCATTTAACATGTCTAGTTACTACCAAAATTTAATGTGCCTTGTTGTTGCCCTATTTAATGAGTCTTTAGCTTCAGCCAAATTAAAGAGCAGTTTTAATGTGTCTTGTGACTGTCGAATTTAATGATATTTTAATTTGTGTCCAACCGAATTTAACTGTTGTAGGTGCTGATGATTAAATGTTCTTAATGTGCAGGTATTAAATATGCATTAATTGAATTAAATTATTGTCTGCAGGAATTAAATTCGGCTAACTTAATGGCAAAGGAGAGCATTAAAGGAAGCATGCATGCATGGCATTAAAAGTAGTTGCTGATTAAATTTTTTTCGTGCACAGTAAATGACCCATGAAGAGTTGCTAATTTCTATTTTCTATGAGCCATTTTCGTTATTCTCCAATGCCATAAATGAGCCGTCCATTTGAGGGAGTGTATGAGCAGTATTTAGAAAAGTCTTGCATCAATTAATGTTGCCATTTATCAAGGAACTGAATTAAAGAAACTAGCTGCTGATTTGAGTTTATTTACGTACCTTTTCGTGGAGATTAAAAGCTATGACTCCTCACATTAATTTGGCAGCTCATTTCTCTTTCCCAAGCTGGCCTTTGAGCTCACCCAAGCAACCATAATATCTTTCACACAAGTTGGATGAATTTAACCCAGTCTAAACAACTCTATTCAGCCATTTCAGCTCAACCATCACTTCATTAATTCAAGGCTATTAGAAGACATCAAAAGGTTGTCCATTGGCGTCTCCAAAGCTAGGAATCTTCAAGGAAGCTTCAAGGGACGTTCTAGGAAGCTACATAGAAGTTTCAATTCATTGTGCTGAAAATAAACTGACTTTTTAGTTGCTCAAGTGTCCATTCGGCTAGCCTAGGAATTTAGCTATAAATAGTTTGTTTTGTAATCATTTTGGGGTTAGACAATATACTTTTGAACTTTATATGAATTTTGATTACTTTGTGAGTTTGTTTTCAATTCTCATTGTTCTCCAAAGACTGGTCTGACTTATCAAGTATCCCTTGTGGCGTCGAACCCTTTCTTTGTTATCCCGAACTTATCACTTTGTACCCAAAGTGTGGTGTTCAAATTATACCAAGGTTCCTATCATCCTTGATAGCGGTTCGAGGTTCCATTTTATCTGTTTTCCATCCATTCAACATTTATCCTACCTAAGTATTCATATAAGTCCCAGGTTAACATATTTTTATTGTGTTAGTTCGATCTTAAATTCTTAGTTGAATTCCACTCATCATTTCCTTAATCATTCCAAACCCCCATTGAACCTACCTGAACCAAAAATATCATCTATCCTTACCTTGTTCCTTGAAACTCTTTTAGCTTACTCAATTCACGATCGGGCACATCAACGACTCGACTCACATTCCTGAGCCGGTTTGCATCATGTAAGATTTGATTTCTTGGACCAAGATTTCCAAGATTTGAAATCTTGATTTTCTTTATTCTTAAATCGATTAAAACAGCAAAATTGTACCAAGATTCGGTTTCTTGATTTTCTTGAAAACAAGAAAGTGAACCTTGGTTTTCTTTCTCCTTCGTATATGTATCTAAGGCCTTGCTAATGAAGCCTTGAATGGTTCCATTTAGTTTCGTACGCATTTGCTTGGCCTTTGATCTTGTTATTGGGCCTTGGGGTAGTTTAAGCCCATCACATTCTTGAGCTTGAGTTGGGCCTTTGTGACTCGTATCATACAGCCCAATAAGATGTTCCAAGCCCAATCAAGAAGTTTAAACTAGACTTAGTTGAAAATTAGGCCAAATTGTCAAAGTAGCCCAATGTGTTAAGTTTTAATTCTTAAAATACTTAGTTTTAATTTTTAGACTTTATGAATAAATTTCTATGTAAAAATTCAGTCCAAGACGCCCATTTAAAGTCCTTGGCCGAATTTCCCCTTGAAAACACCCAAAATCTGATACCAAATGATAGAGGGTTGCATGCGGACCAAGATCGAGTTGTCAAGCCACGAGAAACTCCTAAGAAAGCTTTAGACAATCAGATCTGAAACGAAATAGCAAAACTTAATTAAAATCATTTAGATCTGAAAACTAAAAATTCCTAATTCAATAAAGAACAGCCAAGAATCAAACACTTATGAATAGATGTTCTTGGAAGCCAAGAACATGAAATTAAGCCCCAAGATTAACTTCCAATCAGCCGAATCTATCAAAGAACACAAAACAGCAAATAAATTAAAACAGATTACGAAATCAATTAAAAGTAATTCTAGGGATTGGACGACAAGAAAAGAGGGGTTTTTGTGAAATCAAAAACGTTTCTTTATGTCCAAGGAAGGGCCGAATCAGATCTTGGAGTTTTGGAAAGGCTAAAATGCAACAAGAACAACAAACAAATTAGCTAATAAAAATTGACACAAGCAGAAATTTAAAAGAGATTGAAATTGAACAGCAAGAAAATAAAGATAAAGTCCTAAGAAGCCTTGAAATCTTGAAAGATTCACAACTCCCTTCAAACGGCTCTAATCTCCCCTCCAGTGAAGATCAATGGCAAGAAGAAGGCTGAAGATGGCTCCCACAATCAAAAAGATTGTTAAAACAACTTCTAAAGAAAAATAAAGAGAAAATTCTTGGAGAACTCAAAGAGAATTTTCACTCAAAGGAAATCTGAAATTTTTCAATGTATTTCTAATATGTGTAACAAGGGTGGCCGGCCATGCCTATAAATAGGCCTTATAACTATTTCCTAATCTCATTAGGAAAACTTAAAAAAAACCTAATTAACAAATTTAAGAGGGAAATTCGGCCAAGTCATTTTAATGGGCTGCTTGGGCCGAATTTTTACATATAATACTCCTAAAGTCTAAAAATTAAATTAAACAAATAAAATTTTTACAAATTGGGCCACTTTAACAAATTGGCCTGATTTTCAACTAAGTATGGTTTGACTTCTTGGTTGGGCTTGGAATCCTCTTATTGGGCCTTGCCTTCAAGAACTTGGGCTTGTAGTCCATCTCCTACCGAAATTGGTTCGTTGATGCTCGTAACAGAGATCCAATGCGCTTTGGCTGCAAGATTTGGTTTCTTGGACCAAGATTTCCAAGATTTGAAATCTTGATTTTCTTGATTCTTGAAATCGCTCCAAACAGCAAGATTGAGCCAAGATTCGGTTTCTTGATTTTCTTGAAAACAAGAAAGTGAATCTTGATTTTCTCTTTCTTTCGTGTACGTATCTAAGGCCTTACTAACAAATTCCTGAATGGTCCCATTTAGTTTGGAACGCATTTGTCAGGCCCTTGACCTCGTTATTGGGCCTTGTGGTAATTTGAGCCCATCATGTTCTTGAGCTTGGGTTGGGCCTTTGTGACTCGTATCAGTTTTCCTATTAGGACTAGGAAAATAGTTAGAAGGCCTATATGTATGGCTTGGTGATAGAGGGTTGCGAGCGGACCAAGATCGAGTTGTCAAGTCACAGAAAACTCTTACGAAAACTCTAAACGAATGGATCTGAAACGAAAAAAGATAATTAATATTAGATTCGATTAGATCTGAAAATGAAAATTCCCAAATCAATAAATGAACAGCAAGGATCAAACGCCCTTAGGGATGACTAATCTTGGAAGCCAAGAACACGGGATTGCGTTCAAGGTAGGCTCCAATCTGCCGAATCTGGAAAGAATAACACAAAACAGCAAGTTAATTTTAAAAATCCAGCAAATCGATTGAATCAAAAAATATGGAATTGGGGCGGCAAGATCAATTGAAATTGAAGATTGGAGAACGTTTTCTTGATGCCAAAGATTGTTGCAAGATAGATTTTGAACTTTGGGAATGGCTGAAATGCAACAAGAACAGCAAACAAGTTAGCTAACAAAACCGACACAAGTAGAAAAAAAACTAAGAAGATTGAACAGCAAGAAAATTAAAGATAAAGTCCTAAAAAGCCTTGAAATCCCGAAAAATATCACAACTCCCTTCAAACGGCTCTAATCTTCCCTCCAATGAAGAACAATGGCAAGAAGAAGGCTGAAGATGGCTCCCACAATAAAAAAGATAGTTAAAACTACTTCTAAAGAAAACTCAAGAGAAAATTCTTGGAGAAAAAACTCAAGAGAATTTGCAAACAAAAGCAATCTGATTTCAATGTATTCTTTAAGTTATGTAACAATGTGGCCGGCCATGCCTATTTATAGGCCTTCTATCTAATTTTCTAATCTCATTAGAAAAACTAAAAAAAACCTAATTATTAAATTTGGAGGGAAAATTTGGCCAAGGCATTTAATGGGCTGCTTGGGCTGAATTTTTACATATATAATAATCCTAAAGTCTAAAAATTAAACTAGGTATTTAAAGAATTAAAATTTTACAAATTGGGCCACTTTGACAATTTCGCCTAATTTTCAACTAAGTCTCATTTAACTTTCTTGATTTGGGCTTGGACATCTTATTGGGCCTTGCCTTTAAGAACTTGGGCTTGTAATCCGTTTCCTACTGAAATTGGTTCGTTGATGCTTGTAACGGAGATCCAATGCACCTTCGCTGCAAGATTCGGTTTCTTGGACCAAGATTTCCAAGATTTGAAATCTTGATTTTCTTGATTCTTGGAATGGCTCAAAACAGCAAAATTGGATTCGGTTTCTTGATTTTCTTGAAAAAAAGAAAGTGATTCTTGATTTTCTTTTTCCTTCGTGTACGCATCTAAGGCCTTGCCAATAAATTCTTGAATGGTTCCATTTACTTTTGAACGCATTTTTTTGGCCATTGACCTTATTATTGGGCCTTGTGGTAATTTGAGCCCATCAGTTCTTGAGCTTGAGTTGGGCCGTTGTGACTCGTATCACTTGGCTAGCCACCCTTATACACATTACATATTGAATTACACATTGAAATCAGATTTTTTTGAGTGAAAATTCTCTTTGAGTTTTCTCAAAGAATTTTCTCTTGAGATTTCTTTGGAAGTAGTTTTAACAATCTTTTTGATTGTGGGAGCCATCTTCAGCCTTCTTCTTGCCATTGTTCTACATTGGAGGGGAGATTAGAGCCATTTAAAGGGAGTTGTGAATCTTTCAGGATTTCAAGGCTTCTTAGGACTTTATCTTTATTTTTCTTACTGTTTATTACTCTTTAAATTTTCTGTTGGTGCCGATTCATTGATTAACTTTTTTAATCTCTTTTGTTGCGTTTCCAGCCCTTTCAATCTTCAAACATCTGTTTGGCACCATTCTTGGGCATCAATAATCGTTCTTGATTCATAATTTCCATTTTTTCTTGTCGCACAAACCCTAGATCTACTTCAATTTGATTTTTGTGATCTGTTGAGTTTGATTTGTTTATGTTTCGTGTTTCCCTATCAAATTCGGCTATTTGGAATTTCTCTTGAAGTTCCATTTCGTGTTCTTGACTCCCAAGAATAGCTATTAATAAGTGTTTTTGATTCTTGCTGGTTCTTTCCAGTTTTGGGGCGTTTGTTTACAGATTTGATTGATTTTCTGTTTTCATTTCAGATCCGAGCGTTTAGCATGTTCCTAGGAGTTTCCCATGACTTGACAACTCGATCTTGGTCCACACACAACCCTCTATCATTTAGTATCATATTTTGGGTGTTTTGAGTGTTCTTGGGTGATTTCTAAACTGATTTCCTTTTAAAAACAGCATATAGTAGTTTTTACCCAAAAAAATATTTGGAAAAAAAATCATTTGAGTGGGTAAACGTGGTCTGATTGGTCTAAAATTCTATATACATATTTGTGGCACTGTGATAGAATATTAAAAAATATTTACCGTAAAAAATCAGTAGAAAAAGTCAAAAAATAGAAAAAGATGAAATCAAATAAAAATTAAAAAAAATATTCAGCGGGTTGAGTTTAGTGCCAAAACTGTCTAGATCAAATATACAATATTTAAGAATATTCCAGTTTAAATTTAGTGATTTTTGGAGATCAGGAACACCTCGAACGAAGTTGTCATGTTACTCCGCAGTTTTTCGGGTTTTCAGCTGTTAGTAATTTTATTGGTTCTTAGCTGTAGGTTTTCATTTGTTTTGCTTTTATTCTTCCTTTACACTATCTAGCACCTTTTTGTCTCTTGTGTTAGTAGGATTTAAAAGTGTGCACAATTCTTCCTCAGTGCAACACAAATCAATTGGTGTCTCGTCCCTTTTTGGACTCATAGTGCAGTTAGGATTATTTGGTAGTTACGGTTCATACACTTTCTAATTGATTGATATAGACTCTACTAAAGAACTCACAAGACTGAATTCTACCTCTTTGAGAATTTGATTTTCCTTTTTGAGTGATTAACGGTGAGGTTTGTTAATTTTTTTTGAGCGTTGAGTGCTTGTTTTGTAGGTTTGGTCAAGTCAATGATGAGAATAATGACCATAATGAGGTCCTTGTAGTCCGCTGCACCCTTAACATCCAAATGAGAGACGATGTTGATAATCAAAGGACCAATATTTTCCATTCTAGGTGTTTTATAAAAGGTAAATTATGTTCACTTATTATTGATAGTAGGAGTTGTTCGAATGTAGTGAGCAGTTATTTGGTGGATTCTTTAAAGTTACCTTGTACCAAGCACCCTAAGCCGTATCACCTTCAGTGGCTTAATGAATGCTCGGAAGTTAAAGTTACACAACAGGCCTTGATCACTTTTAAGCTCAGGAATTACGAGGATGAGGTATGGTGTGATGTGGTCCCAATGCATGCGACACACTTGCTCCTTGGACGGCCTTGGCAATTTGATCGTGATGTTACACACCAAGGCAAGCTCAATAGATACTCTCTTGTGCTTAAAGGCTGAAAATTCACTTTTGCTCCTTTAAATCCCAATGATGTATATAAAGATCAATTAAAAATGATGAAATTTTGTGAGGGGGTGAGGGAGAAAGGACAAATAAAAAAGACAGAGAGAAAAAAGGCTAGTGGTGAAAAAAGTCAAAATTTAAATGACCCAAATGATACGACCACGCCCCAGCCACACTTTTGGACCAGCTCCCTAAGCATTGCTTGCAAACCCATGCGAGCTCAATTAGTTCAATTCCATCTCATTGAGCTCTGTTTAACTCATTTCCAGCTCCAAGAGCTCAAACTAGCTCAATTTCAACTCGATAATTTTTGTTTCAGCTCAATTCCATTTATGCGATAATATAGTTGCTGAAATAATTATTTGAGTTAGTTAATTTAGTTATATACAGCTCAATTAATTTTCATTGTTTAATTGGTCTTAAATCTGGATGAATTTAATTATGGATGTTAATTGTGTTTTCTTACATGTTATTAAGTCATCTTAATTCCTACAGCTTATAAATATGTTTTATTTCATGTTTTCAATGTGTCTTGTCCTAACCGAATTAATTAGGTCTCAATTTAATTAATTGTGTCTTGTTTTAATTTAATTGTCTAGATTATGTTTTAATTATGTTTCAGCTGAATACAAATTAATTTAAGTTCATTTTCTCCTTTTGTAGGTTGGCCGAATGCGGGAGTGCATTTAAAAGATGCATGCACGTTGGATTCAATGTATTTGGCAATACATGCATGGAATGCAATTAAAATGGTGTACTGATTTTTGAAGTTTCCTATGTGACTATTCGGCCAAAGGAGATGATGTTTCCTACTCCAAAGCTTCCATTTATTTCTTCCACATTGCTGGATTCATTTTGGCTATTCGGTTCATGGTGTTCACACTCAAGGACTCTTCAAAGCTGAGCTTTCACACTTCAAATGGCTGTCCAATTTCCTATTAATTGCTGGTCACTTTTTAGCCAAAAATTGCATCTTAAATGAGCCTATTTAAGCTCATTGGCCGAACCTAGCTCTTCCATGCACCTTCCCAAATTTTCCAATATTAAATGTTCATTCTAGAAGCTGTCTAAGTTCAGCCGAATTTAGCAAGACTATTAGATGAATTCATTTGCTTAATTCCTAAGGATGTATGTGGCTGTTCGGCTAGCTTAGTCTTTGCCTATAAATAGTTTACTTGTTTATTATAAAAGGTTACAGAATTTGATCAATGTAACTTAATAGAACTTTTGTTCTTGTGAGGTTACCTCCTCTCTTCTTTCGTTCGAGTCTCGAAGTGACTTATCTAGCTTGCTAGTGGCGGCAATCCGAACTCCATTGAACTTATCACCGAACCAGTGCGGCGTTCAACCATATTATTATACCTTTGGTTCTTACCTCCATATAAGTAACGGGTCAAGGTCCGCTTCTATCCTTCAGCAAAATTCACCTTAAGCCATATAAGACTCGGGGCAATACTTTTTAGTATTGAAACATTCTTGAAGCTTGAGTTCAACTTCCATTACATTTTATCTATCAATTTATAAATTATTTCTTTATTAAACTGAACCTATAAAAAAACATCAATCCAAGCCATCTTTTGAACCCAAATTGCCTGCTTCTGCTTATACATCTCTATGACTCAATTTTCATACGACATCAAAACGAAGACTTCTCGTTGACGATCGGGCAACTACGTGAAATGACTCGATTAACCCGAGCCGGATCGCATCATTTGGTATCAGAGCTTGAAAATGAGGAGTGTCGAAGATCAAAGAATTCGAATTAGGTTCGTGAATTGAAAAAAAAAGAAGTTTAAAAAAATTTCAAAAAAAAGTTTGTATTTGTTTTCATTTTTATTCAGCATATTGTATCGGAAAAGTAAAAAAAATTATGAAAATTCAAAAAGAAAAAAGAAAAAAGTACGAAGTTATAAAAAAAGTGAAGTGTTGAAAAAAATTCTAGGTTTATTCATCTTTTGAATTCCTAACAAGTAGTTCTTCTTCTTCTTCTTATCTACTTCACCAACGCCACACTTAGCCTTGATTTTATTTCATTTCAGCCTACCCTACACCATTTCATTATTCCCTTTGTTACCCATTTTTGAAACCGACCCTCAAGCAGCAAATTAAGTCTACCGAGAGGAATTACGAAATTGTGAGACGAGGTCGAGTGGTAAAAGGCAAGAGTGAATTACATCAAAAGAAAAGGCCAAAAATTGAGTGTAAACACGAGTGCGAGTGAAAATCATTATTTCCTTTTCGAGAGAATTGGTGAGGATTTTGTGGTGAGGTATCTAATTTTCTGTTATTATTCTTTTAACATTTCTTCTTTTAGTGAATAATCATGTCTCGAGAAGAATTTTTCGAGTCAGAATTTTTTGAATCAGAATTCCAATATTTGATGCAAGAGATGCGTAGAATGGTGAAATCAAAATTTGATAAATTGCATGATCGATTGGATCGAGTGGAGAAAGAGCCCAACGAGGACAACTTAATTCAAGTGAAAGGGCAGAACTGAGAGTGCCAAGAAGACGAACATCCAACGAATATTCGACAAGAGACTCTTATCAAGACTTCTATTCAACAAGGCGTTCGAGACCAAGAGAAGCAAACTCTGAGTTTGAGTCCTTCTGCGATGATAAACGAAAAGGTAGACATGTCTCTACAAGTGCATCAATTTATTCATCTGTGAAGGTTGGCTTACGAAGAGTCGAACGTGTTTCAAAGTACTCGGCCACGGAAGATCTATCATAAAGAGATGATTGTCTTTTGTATGAAGAAACCTTTTCTTATTCTCAACGAAAGGCTTCTCATTTTGATGTTTTCTTCTTTTGTAATGAAATTGAAATAGCATGTGAAAAAGAAAAATAAAAAGAAATTGAAAAAGAAAATGAACATGAACATGAAAGAAAACAAGAAATTGAAAAAGAAAATGAGAGTGAGAGTGAGAAAAAGAAAAAAGACATTGAGATTGAAAAAGGATTTGAAAAAGAGAAAATCGAAAAAGAAATTGAAGAAAGAAGAGAAAATGAGTTAGAAAAAGAAATGAAAAAAAAGACGAGCGAGAAAAAGTGAGGAATGTTTCCATTAACCAACATGTGAGTTTTCCTCGTGTTGTTTCTCCTCAGGTTTTCAAAAAATCGATTGACAAGTTTCGACTACAATACCTTCCCATGGATAGAAGGTTTACTTTGGCTGAAAAAGGTAATGTTCTCAACGATCCTAGTTCGCCTATGCCAAAAGGTAAGCAAGGTATGAATGTTGAAAATTTTAAAGCACCTCTGCCTTATTCAATTAATGATGGATACATTGTTGATGATTTGGTCTTTAGAAAGAATCTGAACTTTGACGTGGTTACTTGTCATTCTTTGATTGATGATGATCCATTTGTTTTGTCTGATGATAAGAAGATTCTTGCTTTTGAAAAATATTATTTTCTTGATGGTATTGGTTGTTTATCTTTAACTTGCAATGGAATGCATGTTTTGGATGCGCAAGATGAAAGTCCGTATAAATTGTTTATTTTAACTGATCTTGTTGAAAAGGAATGGAAATGTATTGATGAGTATGGCATCGACAAGATTTTTGATGAAGAACGAATAAATCAGCACCAACAAAATCTGGAATTGTGTGATCAAAAGTCGACATATCATCTGTTTGGTTGTGTTGATCATGTGAATTATCCAATTTGTGGTGTGAAATTTCCATGTTTTTGTAAATCTTTTTGAATGAAATTTAAAGGGTTTGCTTGTTTGAATTTGAGTATGCTAACACCCTCATTGTTTAATTTGTGTAAATCCTGGAGTTTGTTATTATGAATCATTCATGAAAGAAAGCAAGAATCGTAAATTTTGTTTGAATGAATGTGTAAACAATCTTTGTTTGTATGATGTTGTGTCTTTAAGTTTGAAAATGAGACATATGAATCTTGTTGGTTTGTTAAGTCAAAATCAAAATTTTGTTTCTAGAGGTTGTTCTCAACTGTGGTCTAAAAGATCTGAACATGTTTTGCATGATAATGATTTTGAGTTGCTTAGTGTTCTTTCTATGAAGTCTATCATGAAATTGCCAAATCAAATTGAAATGGCAAGAGAAAATTTTGTTTTTGACCCCGGATATTATTATTTTTTGTTCTTGTTAAAAGGGCTTGGATTTTGTAATTCTGACCTTCGAGATTATGCCTTTCGACTGTTTTGTGGATCGAGTTTGTTTCTATCTATGAATTTTTTGATTAATTTTGGAAAGGTAAGGCCGATTTTCATTTTTGATCCTGGCATTGGGTTAAGCATCCCAATTTTGAATAAGAATCTGAAAAGATCCTTTGTGTTTATAATTCTTAGTGTCCCTAATTCACTCCATTCTCGTGTAGGTGACACTCTAAAATGGTTCCCTCTTAAAGAGGGAGGCCATGAATACAATCTGTTTTCTTTTCGAGTTATGTTTGATTTTCAGGTTCCTGGGAGCAACTTTGTTCCAATCATCAGCAAAGGGGTTTGTGACGAAGAAATATTCTTCGCGAGCAAATGGCCCGATTTGGGGACAAATCGCTTTAAAGAGGGAGGGGATGATACGACCACGCCCCGGGCACACTTTTGGACCAGCTCCCTAAGCATTGCTTGCAAACCCATGCAATCTGAATTAGTTCAATTCCATCTCGTTGAGCTCCATTTAACTCATTTCTAGCTCCAAGAGCTCGAACTAGCTCAATTTTAGCTCGATAATTTTTGTTTCAGCTCAATTCCATTTATGCGATAATATAGTTGCTGAAATAATTATTTGAGTTAGTTAATTTAGTTATATACAGCTCAATTAATTTTCGTTGTTTAATTGGTCTTAAATCTGGACGAATTTAATTATGCATGTTAATTGTGTTTTCTTACATGTTATTAAGTCATCTTAATTCCTACAGCTTATAAATATGTTTTATTGCATGTTTTCAATGTGTCTTGTCCTAACCGAATTAATTAGGTCTTAATTTAATTAATTGTGTCTTGTTTTAATTTAATTGTCCAGATTATGTTTTAATTATGTTTCAGTTGAATACAAATTAATTTAAGTTCATTTGCTCCTTTTGTAGGTTGGCCGAATGTGGGGTGCATTTAAAAGACGCATGCACGTTGGATTCAATGTATTTGGCAATACATGCATCGAATGCAATTAAAATGGTGTGCTGATTTTTGAAGTTTCCTATGTGACTATTCGGCCAAAGGAGATGATGTTTCCTACTCCAAAGCTGCCATTTATTTCTTCCACATTGCTGGATTCATTTTGGTTGTTCGGTTAATGGTGTTCACACTCAAGGACTCTTCAAAGCTGAGCTTCCACACTTCAAATGGCTGTCCAATTTCCTATTAATTGCTGGTCACTTTTCAGCCAAAAATTGCATCTTAAATGAGCCTATTTGATACGAGTCACAAAGGCCCAATTCAAGCTCAAGGACGTGATAGGCCCAAATTACCACAAGGCCCAGTAACGAGGTCAAAGGCCAGACAAATACGTTCAAAACTAACTGGAACCATTCAAGAATTTATTAGCAAGGCCTTAGATATGTATACGAAGGAAAAAAATCAAGATTCACTTTCTTGTTTTCAAGAAAATCAAGAAACCGAATCTTGGTCCAATTTTGCTGTTTTGAGCAATTTCAAGAATCAAGAAAATCAAGATTTCAAATCTTGGAAATCTTGGTCCAAGAAATCGAATCATGCAGCTAAGGCGCATTGGATCTCAGTTACGAGCATCAACGAACCAATTTCGGGAGAGAACGGATTACAAGCCCAAATGCTTGAAGAAACGGCCCAATAAGATGTTCTAAGCCCAATCAAGAAATTTAAATTAGACTTATTGTCAAAGCGGCCTAATTTGTTAAGTTTTAATTCTTTAAATACTTAGTTTTAATTTTTAGACTTTATGAATAAATTTCTATGTAAAAATTCAGTCCAAGAGGCCCATTTAAAGTCTTTGGCCGAATTTCCCCTTAAAAGTAAAAAAAAATTAGGTTTTTTTTAGTTTTCCTATTAGGACTAGGAAAGTAGTTAGAAGGCCTATATGTATCGCTTGACCAGCCACCCTTATACATATTATACTTGCATAATACATTGAAATCAGATTTGTTTTGTTGAGTGAAAATTCTCTTTGAGTTCTCCAAGAATTTTCTCTTGAGTTTTCTGTAGAAGGAGTTTTAACAATCTTTTCGATTGTGGGAGCCATCTTCAGCCTTCTTCTTGCCATTGTTCTTCATTGGAGGGAAGATTACAGCCATTTGAATGGAGTTGTGAAATCTTTCGGGATTTCAAGGCTTCTTAGGATTTTCTTTATCTTATTGCTATTCGTTTCTTTTAATTTCTTTGCTGTTTGCGTCAAACTCATTGATTAATCCTTTAATTTCTTTGTTGCGTTTCCAACCATCAAAATCTTCAAGTATCTGTTCGATGTTCTTATTGGCAGCAAGAAGCGATCGTTAATTCCTCTTTCAATTGATCTTGTCGGCTGCACATCCTAGATCTAATTAAATTTAGGTTGCTTAAATTTGGGAAAATTAGTTTGCTGATTCGATTTGGGCAGAATCGCAACCTTCTTGAATATCAAGAATTGTTTTGATTCATCAATCTTTCTTTTCTCTTGTCACCCTAAGCCCTAGCATTCTAATTATTCTGATTGTTTTCTTTTGATCTGAATTTTTAATTTGTTTTCTTTCAGTGCTGATAGGTTCGACAGTTTGGAAATTCTCTCTTTAAACTCAAATCGGGTTCTTGGCTTCCAAGAATTGACATCTCTTGGGGCGTTTTAATTCTTGCTGTCCATTAATTGAATTGGGGATTTTTGTTTTCAGATCTAATTGGATCTAATCTTAATTCTCTGTTTCGTTTTCAGATATGATCGTTTAGAGTTTTCGTAGGAGTTTCCCATGACTTGACAACTCGATCTTGGTCCGCGCCCAACCCTCTATCATTTGGTATCAGATTTTGGGCGTTTTGGGTGTTCTTGGGTGATTTCTAAACTGATCTCCTTTTAAAAACATTAATCAGCAGTTTTTACCCAGAAAAAGTTTTTGGAAAAATATTCATTTGAGTGGGTAAATGTTTTCCGATTGGTATGAAATTTTACATGCATATTTGTGGTACTGTGATCGAATATTAAAAAATATTTCCCGCAAAAAAATAAGTAGAAAAAGTCAAAAAAATATTTAAGGACATTCTAGTTTAAATTTAGTGCCGAAACTTTAGTGCCGAAACTTTAGTTTAAATTTAGTGCCGAAACTTTCCATATCAAAAATAAAATATTTAAGGACATTCTAGTTTAAATTTCATGATTTTTGGAGATTGGGAACACCTAAAACGAAGTTATCACGTTACTCCGCAGTTTTTCGGGTTTTCGGGTTTCAGCAATTTTTATTGATTCTTAGCTGTAGGTTTTCATTTGTTTTGATTTTATTCTTCCTTTAAACTATCTAACACCTTCTTGTTTCTTGTGTTAGTAGGATTTAAAAGTGTGCACAATTCTTCCTCGGTGCGACACAAATTAATTGGTGTCTCGTCACTTTTTTGGACTCATAGTGCAATTAGGATTCCTTGGTAGTTACGGTTCATACACTTTCCAAATTGATTGATATAGACTCTACTAAAGAACCCACAAGACTGAATTCTACCTCTTTGAGAATTTGATTTTCCTTTTGAGTGATTAATGGTGAGGTTTGTTATTTTTTTTAGTGTTGAGTGTTTGTTTTGCAGGTTTTAAAATAAGATGCCTAGAATTGGTCAAGACGATGATGAGAATAATGACCATAATGAGGTCCTTGTAGTCCGCCGCACCCTTAACCTCCAAATGAGAGACGATGTTGATAATCAAAGGACCAATCTTTTCCATTCTAGGTGTTTTATAAAAGGTAACTTATGTTCACTTATTATTGATAGTGGGAGTTGTTCGAATGTAGTGAGCAGTTATTTGGTGGATTCTTTAAAGTTACCTTGTACTGAGCAGCCTAAGCCGTATCACCTTCAGTGGCTTAATGAATGCTCGGAAGTTAAAGTTACAAAATAGGCCTTGATCACTTTAAGCTCGGGAATTACGAGGATGAGGTATGGTGTGATGTGGTCCCAATGCATGTGACACACTTGCTCCTTGGATGGCCTTGGCAATTTGATCGTGATGTTACACACCAAGGCAAGCTCAATAGATACTCTCTCGTGTTTAATGGCCGAAAATTCACTTTTGCTCCTTTAAATCCCTATGATGTATATAAAGATCAATTAAAAATGATGAAATTTTGTGAGGGGTGAAGGAGAAAGGACACATAAAAAAGACAGAGAGAAAAGAGGCTAGTAGTGAAAAAAGTCAAAATTTAAATGGCCCAAAGGTGAGTGAATCTGCAAGTGGTAAAACTAGAGGAAAAAATTTAATTGCAACAGAAAAAGATGTGTAGAGAGCCCTACTCAATAAACAGCCTTGTATCCTTGTGAGGTTTAGGCAAAACTATTTATCTCTATCTAACATTAATGAAATTTTGCCTAGTGTGTTTCAATGTCTTTTGTAGGATTATGAGGATGTTTTTAGTGAGGCCCCTAAAGGTTTACAACCTTTACGTGGGATAGAACACTTCCATTGCCCACATATGAAGAAGGATGTCGGAAAGGTTCTCGAAAGACCGAAAGATAACTTTCAACTTCAATACCTTTCTGATGAAAGACACTTTCATACGATCAACATAGCCAAAGACGAAATCACACTACATGAGCCCGAAGGTAAGCGAGGTAAGGAAATTTTAGCAACCGAGTCCCGTGCAAATTTGAAAATTATTGATAAAACTTTTGGTTACTTAGTTCTTAAAAGATCCCCTCATTTTGATCCGATTAATTGTTATTCTTCGATTGTGGTTGATAAAGTCATTACGAAAGGAAGCGTGAGTTGTTATTCTCTTGATTTGCCTTGTGTAAAATCTGAGAATTTGTGCAAATTTGTTTTGGTGAATAAAAAAAGTTTTGAATGTATGTTGGTATGTATGCGAAAATCCTCATGGTTTAACTTGATTGGTTTAATGAAATCTTTTTTACACTTTGGCATGACTAATCAAAATCAAGTTTTTAAACCCGAAATCTGTTTTGGTATATTTTGTTGGAAAACCAAGCATCATCTATTGTGCGCAAATACTTTCTATTGTTTTGATACTTGATTTTTGAATAAGGTAACAAAATTTTCCAAATTTGTTTTCAATTTATATTCGTGCCTTAAACAGTTTCTGTGGTTATACATAAAGTTTGGGTTAACTCAACAACGGAGCTTCGACTACACTATGCCCCCGATGAGCCAAGGTTTGTATTAAATGGAAAAGGTAAAATCGACCCTTATTCTTCTGCTTATAAAGGTAAGATGCTTGAAACTTTTGAAACACCTTTGTACTCCTCGAATAGTGACAAAGATCGTGTTGATGATTTAATTTTTGTAAAACACTTAGATCGAAACATGCTTGACTGTCCTATTTTATTTATTGATGATCTATCTGTTTTGATGATTGATAAAAAGATTCTTGTGTTTGATAATTTTTATGATGCTTGTGTGAGTGAATCTATAGTCCATCGATTAATGCATTGTATGATTGTGCAACTCTGTGAACCGTGTGAACCTTTTCAAATACCTACTTGTGACGATTATGTTTACCATTTGATTTATTACTCGTGATTTATTCATGGTTTGTGGAAACAATTTGAAATGATTGAATGCCTTAAAACATGTCCATCTTTTTTTCAAATATTTGACGAGGCATTGGCGAGTAAATTAGCTTATTTGCATGGTTATCTGAATCTATCCATTCACGTGCGTTATACTTGTTTTGTTATGCTTATGATTGGACGACAAGTTTGTTTGCGTTGCTATTTACTAACTCATGGCTATTCTTCTCAGTGGACTCAATTGCCATTAGTCTCGTTCGATCGAGTAAAGTCGAGTCTATTTGATTTTTCAGATTCTAGGACGAATCTTTTTGAGCAAGGGGGGAATGATACGAGTCACAAAGGCACAATTCAAGCTCAAGGACGTGATGGGCCCAAATACCACAAGGCCCAGTAACGAGGTCAAAGGTCAGAGAAATGCGTTCAAAACTAAATAGAACCATTCAAGAATTTATTAGCAAGGAATTAGATGCATACACGAAGGAAAAAGAAAATCAAGATTCACTTTCTTATTTTCAAGAAAATTAAGAAACCGAATCGTGGTCCAATTTTTTTGTTTTGAGTGATTTCAAGAATCAAGAAAATCAAGATTTCAAATCTTGGAAATCTTGGTCCAAGAAACTGAATCTTGCAGCTAAGGCGCATTGGATCTCAGTTACGAGCATCAACGAACCAATTTCGGGAGAGAACAGATTACAAGCCCAAATGCTTGAAGAAACGGCCCAATAAGATGTTCCAAGCCCAATCAAGAAATTTAAGTTAGACTTAGTTGAAAATCAGGCCAATTTATCAAATTGGCCCAATTTTTTAAGTTTTAATTCTTTAAATACTTAGTTTTAATTTTTAGACTTTATGAATAAATTTCTAGGTAAAAATTCAGTCCAAGAGGCCCATTTAAAGTCCTTGGCTGAATTTCCCCTTGAAAGTAAAAAAATATAGGTTTTTTTTTTAGTTTTCCTATTAGGACTAGGAGTATGGCTTGCCCAGCCACTCTTATACACATTATACTTGCATAATACATTGAAATCAGATTTGTTTTCTTGAGTGGAAATTCTCTTTGAGTTCTCCAAGAATTTTCTCTTGAGTTTTCTTTAGAATGAGTTTTAACAATCTTTTCGATTGTGGGAGCCATCTTTAGCCTTTTCTTGCCATTGTTCTTCATTGGAGGGAAGATTAGTGCCGTTTGAATGGAGTTGTGAAATCTTTCAGGATTTCAAGGCTTTTTAGGACTTTCTTTATTTTCTTGCTGTTCGTTCTTCTTTATTAATTTCTGCTTGTGCTGATTTATATATTAAGTTGGGATTAATTGTTCTTGTTGCGTTTCAGCCATTCCAAACTTCAAGATTTCATTCGGCTTCATTCTTAGGCATCAAGAAATGTTCTTCATTCATAATTTCTAGATTTCTTGCCGCCCAAGTATTTCTTATTCTATTCGATTTGGGTTTCTTGATCTGATGAGTTTAGTTCTCTATTTTCTATTTTCGTTGCAGCCAATTTGTTTATAGATCTCGTAGGACTTTCTCGTGACTTTGACAACTCGATCTTGGTCTGCGTGCAACCCTCTATCACTATTTAAGCTCATTGGCCGAACCTAGCTCTTCCATGCACCTTCCCAAATTTTCCAATATTCAATGTTCATTCTAGAAGCTGTCCAAGTTCAGCCGAATTTAGCAAGACCATTAGATGAATTCATTTGCTTAATTCCTAAGGATGTATGTGGCTATTCGGCTAGCTTAGTCTTTGCCTATAAATAGTTTACTTGTTTATTATAAAAGGTTACAAAATTTGATCAATTAAACTTAATAGAACTTTTGTTCTTGTGAGGTTACCTCCTCTCTTCTTTCGTTCGAGTCTCGAAGCGACTTATCTAGCTTGCTAGTGGCGTCAATCCGAACTCCATTGAACTTATCACCGAACTGGTATGGCGTTCAACCATATTATTATACCTTTGGTTCTTACCTCCATATATGATGTGATCCGGATCAGTTGATCGAATCTATTCACTTAATTTCCCAATCGTCGACGAGAAGTTGCGTTCGTTGTTGAATTGAAGATAGCTTTATGGAAATGTTTGAGCGAAAGTAATTAAAATGGGTTCAAAAGATGGCTTGGTTTTGGAGATGGATAGGTTCGATTTTAACAATGAAAATAACTTATAAGTTGATTGATAAAATTAGGATGGAATACGAACTCAAGCGTCAAGATCGATTCAATACTATGTAAAGTATTGCCCTGGGACTTATATTGCTTAAGGTGGGATAAATGGAATATCGAAGATGGACCTTGACCCATTACTTATGAATAAGTAAGAACCAAAGGTATTAAAAGGTGGATGAATGCCACACCAGGATGGTGATAAGTTCAAAGAGTCGGGTTAACACCACTAGCTATCTAGATAAGTCAGAATGAGACTCAAACGAAATAGGATAGGAGGAAACCTCACAATCAAGTTTTGACAATAAAAAATGTCTAACCCCCTTTTTTTACAAAGATGAGTAAACTATTTATAGACCTAAAATGCCTATTCATATTCGGCATCTATGTTGTTCACACTAACTTAAATTCTGTTCACATAGTTATTTAACATGTTCACACAAAAAGCATTAAAATTCGGTTCATGCTTAAAGAGGGTACATGAATTTGGCCGAACCATCATGATGCTTCACTTGATGGATTCATGCATCCTTAACCTTGAAGAATCTCCATAATTCCATGAATGTGCAGCCTTTCAATGCTCATACATCTCCCTTGGCCGAATGAGGCCTTAATGTGCCTGAAATACTTGAATGGTCATCTTGAAAATGCATGAATCAGCCATGAAACGTCCCAATGTATTTTCCTCCATAAATACGATCCATGAATCTTTAAATACATGAACATTCAGCAGCTCCCTCTTGCATGAACGTCCTAAATACATGTGCTCCTTTAAATGCCATCAGTGCATGAATAAACCTTAATTGCTCCCTTTCACATTCGGCTGAACCTGCAAGGAATTCAAACAATTTAAATGGTTATAGATTCAGCTGATCTTGGACAAAACAACATGTAAACAAAATAAATAATATGCTAGGACAAATTAAAAACACTTAAATAAATGTCTAGCTAGTAATTAAATTCGGCTAGCTCAAAAAAGATGTGAAATAATTAATGAACTAAGTTGAGCTAGGAAATTCGGTCATGAGCTGTATGAAAGTGAATAAATTAAAGCCAATAATTAATTTATATAAATGATAAAATTAACGAGCTGAAAGAAAGCTAAATTGAGCTCGAAGGAGCTGAATTGAGCTCAAATGAGCTGATTGGAGCTGAAACGAGCTAAAGGAGCTGGAATTGAACTAAAATTAGCTTACACTAAAATGCATGGATTAGCCCGAGCTTTCCCTTCATTAACAAACTGATCCTCCTTCAAAATTCTAAGAAATAATGCTGAAACAGCTTCTTGGAATTGCTTGGACCGCGCTCGAATCATAGGTCCTTTTGGGAGCTTATTGGGATCGAAACTAGGACTTAGAGAGCCATGGGGCATGGTCACATCAATATAGGTAACGGGTCAAGGTCCGCTTCTATCCTTCATCAAAATTCACCTTAAGCAATATAAGACTCGGGGCAATACTTTTTAGTATTGAAACATTCTTGAAGCTTGAGTTCAACTTCCATTCCATTTTATCTATCAATTTATAAATTATTTCTTTATTAAATCGAACCTATAAAAAACATCAATCCTAGCCATCTTTTGAACCCAAATTGCCTGCTTCCGCTTATACATCTCCATAACTCAATTTTCATACGACATCAAAACGAAGACTTCTCGTCGATGATCGGGCAACTACGTGAAATGACTCGATTAACCCGAGCCAGATCGCATCACTAAAGGTGAGTGAATCTGCAAGTTGTAAAACTAGAGGGAAAATTTTAGTTGCAACAAAAAAAAAGATGTGTGGAGAGCCCTATTCAATAAACAGCCTTGTATCCTTGTGAGGTTTAGGCAACACTATTTATCTCTATCTAACATTAATGAAATTTTTCCTAGTGTGTTTCAATGTCTTTTGCAGGATTATGAGGATGTTTTTAGTGAGACCCCTAGAGGTTTACCACCTTTACGTGGGATAGAACACTTCCATTGGCCACATATGAAGAAAGATGTCGAAAAGGTATGTTCTAAGTGCATCACATGTAAACAAGCAAAATCTAAGGTAATGCCTCATGGCCTTTATACTCCTTTGCCATTTCCTACTTCACCATGGATAAAATTATCCATGGATTTTATTCTAGGTTTGCCACGAACTAAGAAAGGAAGAGATAGTATATTTTTTGTTGTTGATAGGTTTTCCAAGATAGCACATTTTATTCCTTGTCACAAAATAGATGATGCTACACATGTGGCAGACTTATTTTTTAAAGATGTGGTAAGACTTCATGGCATCCCTAAAACAATTGTTTCCAACAGAGATGTCAAATTCCTTAGCCACTTTTGGAAGGTATTGTGGGGTAAGCTTAGTACGAAATTACTGTATTCAACTACATGTCACCCCCAAATCGATGGTCAAATTGAGGAAGTCAATCAAATTTTAGGAGCCTTATTACATTCTATTGTGGGAAAGAACATTAAAAATTGGGAAGAATGTTTGCCATTTGTTGAATTTGCATATAATAGATTTATTCATTCTACAACTGGCTATTCATCATTTGAACTTGTTTATGGTTTTAACCCACTAACAGTACTTGATCTTGCGCCATTACCACTAGAACATATTGTTAATTTAGATGGCGAACAGAAAGCTGAGTTGGTGAAATCCTTACACGGGAAGGCTAGGCAACGAATAGCCAAAACAAATGACATCAACACCAACAAAGCAAATAGGGGTGCAAATGGATTGTCTTTGAACCTGGAGATTGGGTTTGGGTCCATCTAAGGAAAGAACGATTTCCTACAAAAAGAAAGACCAAGTTGGACCCAAGAGGCGATAGGCCTTTCCAAGTACTCGAGCGGATCAATGATAATGCATACAAAATTGACCTACCCGGTGAGTACAATGTAAGTTCTACTTTCAATGTGGCTGACTTATCTCCATTTGGTTTTTTAGATTCGAGGACGAATCTTTCTGAGGAAGGGGGGAATGATACGAGTTACAAAGGCCCAATTCAAGCTTAAGAATGTGATGGGCTCAAATTACCACAAGGCCCACTAATGAGGTCAAAGGCCAGGGAAATGCGTATGAAATTAAATGAAACCGTTCAAGACTTCATTAGCAAGGCCTTAGATGCGTATACAAAGGAAAAAGAAAATCAAGATTCACTTTCTTGTTTTCAAGAAAATCAAGAAACCGAATCTTGGCCCAATTTTGCTATTTTGAGCGATTTCAATAATCAAGAAAAATCAAGATTCCAAATCTTGGAAATCTTGGTCCAAGAAACTAAATCTTGCAGCTAAGGCACATTGGATCTCAGTTACGAGCATCAATGAACCAATTTTGGGAGAGAACAGTTTACAAGCCCAAGTTCTTGAAGATACAGTCCAATAAGATGTTCCAAGCCCAATCAAGAAGTTTAAACTAAACTTAGTTGAAAATCAGGCCAAATTGTCAAAGTAGCCCAATTTGTTAAGTTTTAATTCTTTAAATACTTATTTTTAATTTTTAGACTTTATGCATAAATCTCTATGTAAAAATTCAGTCCAAGAGGCCCATTTAAAGTCCTTGACCGAATTTCCCCTTGAACGTAAAAAACGGGTCTTTTTTTTAGTTTTCCTATTAGGACTAGGAAAATAGTTAGAAGGCCTATATGTATGGCTTGGCCAGCCACCCTTATACACATTACACATTGAATTACACATTGAAATCAGCTTTTGTAATTTTCCTTTTTGAGTGTTGAGTGTTTGTTTTGCAGGTTTTTGAAAAAGGAAAAAAAATGTCGAGAGTTGGTCAAGTTGATGATAACCATAATGATGTCCATGATAAATTTAAAAAGATCCAACAACAATTACACGAACGGGCTACCTTACTTCGAACATTGAGTGCTACTATCAATGAGATGGGATTGGATCAAGAGCCTCAGTATTAGGGTCCAATTAAAGATGATGTGGATAACCAGCCTCGTGCTCATAGGCACACTCCTAGACGTGTCCCTAGAACTGACTATGACATTCATGATCACGGACAACCCTATTTGGCAAAACCAAAGAGCGAGTAGCAATGAGAACATCTATTTCATACTCACTGCCATGTACAAGGTAAGGTTTGTGGAGTTATTATTGATGGTGAAAGTTGCTCAAACGTAGCCAGCACGACGATGGTGGAAAAGCTTTGCTTAACCACTACCAAACATCCACGACCTTATCAACTATAAGAACTTAGCAACGAAGGCCAATTTAATGTCACTCAACAAGTGCGCATCGCCTTTCCTATCGGCAAGTATTAAGACGAAGTCGTGTGCGACATAGTGCCTATTCAAGCCTGCCATTTGTTGCTAAGAGAACCATGGCAAAGGGATCGAAAGGTCACCCACGATGGTCGTACCAATAGGTATTCTTTCAAGCATCAAGGAAGGAAAGTCACCTTAGTGCCGCTCACTCTGGAACAAGTCCATGAGGACCAAATCAAACTAAAAAATTCTGTTGTTAGAAAAAGGAGAAGAGAAAAATAAAAGTGAAAAAGAAGAAAATGAAAATGAAAATGAAAAAGGCGAAAAGGAAAGCGAGAGAGAAACAAAAGAAAATGTGAATGAAGTGAGTGAAAGAGAGAGAGAGCTTAAACAAGGAATGAGTGAAGAAGAAGAGAGTGCTCAAACACAAGGGAGGAATATTTTTGCTAACCCCCATTCTAAATCACCTTGTGATTTCTCTTTGTTTTAGGTTTGCAAGATTCCACCCATGGACAGGTTCCAGCTTCATTACCTTTCTACCGAGAGACATTTTCAATTGATTGAACAAGGTAAAATTGATCCTCGTTTTCCCACCTCTAATGGTAAGCAAGGTGAAGTTTCTCTATTCTCTAAACAACTTTATTCAACTCGTATTAATGACTTTGCTCATGACTTGAATTTTGAAAAGGTACTGTATGTTATTGTTGATAATTGCCATTCTTGGATTGATGACATTTTAATTTACTCAATAACATTAAATGATCATGTTTTCCATGTTAGAACGGTTTTAGACATTCTAAGAGCTAAAAAATTGTTTGCCAACCTTGATAAATGCATATTTTGTTGTGATAAGCTAATATTTTTAGGTTTCATAATTACTGCTCAAGGTATTCATGTCGATGAGGACAAAGTTAAGGCAATCAAGGAGTGGCCAACTCCCAAATCGATAACTGAGGTGAGATCTTTCCATGGTTTAGCTAGTTTTTATAGATGATTTGTGAAAGATTTTCTCCACTATTGCTGAGTTGGTGAAATCCTTACACGAGAAGGCTAGGCAGCGAATAGCCAAAACAAATGACATCAACACCAACAAAGCAAACAAGAGGCGCAAACGGGTTGTCTTTGAACCCGGAGATTGGGTTTGGGTCCATATGAGGAAAGAACAATTTCCTACAAACAGAAAGACCAAGTTGGACCCAATGGGCGATAGGCTTTTCCAAGTACTCGAGCGGATCAACGACAATGCCTATAAAATTGATCTACCTGGTGAGTACAATGTAAGTTCTACTGTTAATGTGGCTGACTTGTCCCCATCTGATTTTTCAGATTTGAGGACGAATCTTTTTGAGGAAGGAGGGAATGATACGAGTCACAAAGGCCCAACCCAAACTCAAGAACGTGATGGGCTCAAATTACCACAAGGTCCAATAACGAGGTCAAAGGCCAGACAAATGCGTTCCAAACTAAATGGGACCATTTAGGAATTTGTTAGCAAGGCCTTAGATGCGTACACAAAAGAAAGAGAAAATCAAGAAACCGAATCTTGGTCCAATTTTGTTGTTTGGACAGATTTCAAGAATCAAGAAAATCAAGATTTCAAATCTTGGAAATCTTGGTCCAAGAAACTAAATCTTGCAGCCAAAGTGCATTGGATCTCCGTTATGAGCATCAATGAACCAATTTCGGTAGGAGATGGACTACAAGCCCAAGTTCTTGAAGGCAAGGCCCAATAAGATGATTCCAAGCCCAACCAAGAAGTCAAACATACTTAGTTGAAAATCAGGCCAAATTGTTAAAGTAGCCCAATTTGTAATAAATTTAATTGTTTAAATATCTAGTTTAATTTTTTAGACTTTAAGATTATTACATATTTACAATTCGGCCCAAGCAACCTATTAAGTGCCTTGGCCGAATTTTCCCTCTCAATTATTAAATTAGGTTTTTTTTAAGTTTTCCTAATGAGATTAGGAAATAGTTAGAAGGCCTATTAATAGGCATGGCTGGCCACCTTGTATGTCACATTACAATTACATTAAAAATTTCAGATTTGCTTTGAGTGAAAATTCTCTTTGAGTTCTCCAAGAATTTTCTCTTGAGTTTTCTTTAGAAGTAGTTTTAACAATCTTTTTGATTGTGGGAGCCATCTTCAGCCTACTTCTTGCCATTGATCTTCATGGGAGTGGAGATTAGAGCTGTTTGAAGGGAGTTGTGAAATCTTTTGGGATTTCAAGGCTTCTTAGGACTTATCCTAATTACTTGCTGTTCAATTCTTTTCTTTTAAATTTTGCTTGTGTCGATTCTTTATCTTAATTATTTAATCTTATTGTTTTGTTTCCAGCCATTTTCATCATTAAAGAACGGATCAGCCTCTTTTTCTTGGCAGCAAAGATCGTTCAAGATCACTATTTTCCATTTTTCTTGTCGATTTCTCCTTTGTCATCACTGGTTGAATTCGGTTGCTGGAATTTTGGTGAAATTAACTTGTTGTTTCAATTTGGGCAAATCGCTACCTCTTTGGGCTTCAAAGATCGTTTTTGATTCTTAAATCTTTATTTTGTTCTTGCCGTCCCAAACCCTATCTTTACTCCATCAATTTGCTAAACTTTTAAGATTAACTTGCTATTTGTGTTTGTTCTTCTCAGATTCGACAGATTGGGATTTAATTCGATCACAAATCCGTGTTCTTTGCGTCCAAGATTTGCTATTCTTAAGGGTGTTTGTTTCTTGGCTGCTCCTTTATTGATTTGGGTATTTTAGTTGTTAGATCAAATTGATTTTAGCTAAGTTTTGCTATTTTGTTTCAGATCTGATCGGCTAGAGCCTTTGTAGGAATTTCCCGTGACTTGACAACTCGATCTTGGTCCGCTCACAACCTCCTATCATTGAGTTTTCTCCAAGAATTTTCTCTTGAGTTTTCTTTGGAAGTAGTTTTAACAATCTTTTTTTTATTGTGGGAGCCATCTTCAGCCTTCTTCTTGCCATTGTGCTACATTGGAGGGGAGATTAAAGTCGTTTGAAGGGAGTTGTGAAATCTTTCTCGATTTCAAGGCTTCTTAGGACTTTTCTTTATTTTTCTTGTTGTTTATTACTCTTTAAATTTTTTGCTGGTGTCGATTCATTGATTAACTTGTTTAATCTCTTTTGTTGCGTTTCCAGCTCTTTCAATCATCAAACATCTTTTCGGCACCATTCTTGGACATCAAGAATCATTCTTGATTCATAATTTCCCTCTTTCTTGCTGCACAAATCCTAGTTCTACTTCAATTTGATTTTCGTGATCTGTTGAGTTTAATTTTTCTGTTTTGTGTTTACTTGCCAGATTCGGCTGATTGGAGTCTTTCTTGGAGTTCAATTTCATGTTCTTGGCTTCCAAGAATCCCTATTATCTGTTTCAATTCTTGGCTAATTTTTTATTATTTTGGGTGTTTTCGTTTCAGATCTGTTGTTTGTAAGTTTAATTTTCTGTTTCGTTTCAGATCGAGCGCTTATCGTTCTCATAGGAGTTTTCCATGACTTGACAACTCGATCTTGGTCCGCTCGCAACCCTCTATCACAATTATTTCGGTTAAGACAAAACGTATTAAAAGCATGCAATAACATACACATATTTATAAGCTGTAAGATTTAAGACAACTTAATAACATGCAATAAACACAAATTTAATATGATTATTTAAATATGTCCAGATTTAAACCAATTAAACACCGAATATAAATTGAGCTAAATAAATTAACATATTGATTTATTTCAGCAGCTATGTAATCGTATAAATTGAATTGAGCTAAATTTGAGCTGAAACTAAATTGAGTTCGGCTTTCAGCAAATTGCACGGAAAGTTCGTGGAGCTGGTCCACATGGAATCAACATTTCCAGCTGGCATTTTGTCCCATAATTGTTGAGCTAGAGCTGATATTGCTTCCTTAATTGCTTAGCACGAGCTCGCGTGATTGGTCCGTGGGGAAGCACTATAGGATCCTTGCTCGAGTTGAACTCATTGTGGGGCGTGGTCGCATCAACATTCATTGAAGAACCATGCATGTATCGCCACATGATACGACCCAGCTCTGTGGATTAGTTCCAGTCGTTTAGTTGCCCGATCGTTAAAACAAAGAAGTATTGTTCAAATTTATAAAGGTGTCGGGTATTAGGCTAAATAGAGTTCAGGTGTGAAGGATTTGATGTGATCCAGCTCGGTTGATTGAGTCGAGTTCACTTAAGATGCCCGATCGTCAACGAGAAGTTCTTCAAAATTGTTTTAAGATGAAGATTGTTTTCAGTTTAAGCGGAAGACTTTTAAAAGGGTTCAAAAGATAGGCTAAATTTGGATATTTTGTAGGTTCAGTTTAATAAGAAAAGAAATAAAGTTTATATTTAACAAATAGGATGGAGATGGAAAAGTGAACTTAAGTATCAAGAATGATTCAATACTATAAAGAGTATTGCCCCGGGACTTATATTGCTTAAGGTGGGTTAATGGAATATCGAAGATGGACCTTGACCCGTTACCTATATTGAGGTAAGAACCAAAGGTATAAAACGATGGATGAACGCCACACCAGAATGGTGATAAGCTCAAAGAGTCGGGTTGACGCCACTAGCTAGCTAGATAAGTCAGAACGAGACTCGAACGACATAAGAAAGGAGGTAACCTCACAATCAAGTTTTTTAATATTCAAGATGTCTAACCTTGTTACAAAAAGAAATAAACTATTTATAGTTTTCTTATGATAGTCGAATGGACAAGATGGACAAACTTAAAGACTAAGTAATTCGGCTTTAAATGTATTAAACTAATCTAGAAATGTATCCCTTAAAGCTTTGTCTAAATTCGACTGAATGGATCTTCAATGGGCAGCTTCATGGTTAAGGAAATGAACTTGGTGGCTGGTGAATGTATGGGAGGCCAATAACCTTATCTAGGTTCGGCCAAGGTGTGGATGGACACTCCAAAAGATGCCTTTTGGCCGAATAGGTGCATAGGAGTTTAATAGTCAGCAACCAATGCATGTAGGTGAGCATTAATGCACACTCCTATTCATTGTAATGAAGAATTCATGTACCATCCTTAAAGCATCCATTCATTGAAGGAAGACATTCATGCATCCACACATACAATGAATCAACAATGTTCATGAATCCTCATTAATTGTGTCCAAATTTGACTATACCTACAAAAGCTAAAAACAAATTAGATTCAAGGTACATTAAGCTTAGATTAAATAACATTAAGACATTTAATAAATTAAAATAAATACACAAATAAAATATAAGTATCAATAAATTCGGCTAGCTCAATGAGAGTTGAAAATTATTGACGAGCTGAATTGAGCTAGTGAATTCGATCATGAGCTGTAGAAAACTAATTAAAATAAAACTAATACTCAATTTATTTAAATGATAAAAATAACGAGCTGATAAAAAGCTAGATTGAGCTCAAATGGTCAGAATTGAGCTCAAGTGAGCTGATTGGAGCTGACATGAGCTATGGGAGTTAAAATTGAGCTAAAGTCAGCTTGCACTAAAACGCATGGATTCTTCAACGGCTTAGCCTGAGCGTTCCCTTCATCAACAAGCTGCTCTTCCTTCCAAATTCTACGAAATAATGCGGATACAGCTTCTTGAAGTCATTTAGATCGAGCTCGAGTCATAGGTCCCTTTGGGAGCTCGATGGAATCAAGATTCGGGCTTGGTGGTGCTTGGGACATGGTCACGTTATTCCCCCTTCTTCAAAACGACTTGTCCTCAAGTCGAACGTTTTGTTCAATAGAAAATATTTCTTCTTATGCAATTCTCTTTGGACGAATGGGGCGAATAGTCTTTCATAGACCTTTGCAAAAGAACTCACAATATTCGGCGGTAAAGATGTCAACTGAATCAATGAAAATGGACAACCATTAATCATCAGTAAGTTATCAAAACAAACATGCAAATCATGCATAATCGCATCAAGAAAAGTATGAGTCATGTAAGAGGGCAGATTTAAAACATCATTCTTATAATCAAATGAACTAATCGTCTTACTTGTCAATAGCTCGTCAAATGATCAAAACAAAGACGAATATGTGTTTAAGCATTTGAGCTTTTCAATTTGCTTACACAAGTCATTGTTTAAGTAAATGAAGTGTGAGCAATGAGTCAAGAAATTTAAGCCTTCATCACATTTTCCAGAAACAAAAATCTTCTTATCATCAACCAAAGCAGTTTCATCCTCATCAAGCAAAATTGAACAATTAACCACAATAAGATTCAAACAATTTTTAGAAATCAAAGTACCAACAAAAATTTCATCATCACTCGAATAAAGGAAAAATGGTTGAATAACTTTAGAAATATTACCTTGCTCATCGTGACAAGTAAAATTTTTAAATTTAGGAATACCTCCTTCAATCATTTCAAACCTTCTCTCTTCGGAATTGTAATGTAGATGGGCGTCCTTCTTCGATTTAACCTGAAACGAAGACATAAGAAAACAACGGTTATTTAAATCTCCATTCTTTTTCTCTCTCACATTTCTTTTGCTTTCTTTTCCTTTTTCGATACTCTCATTTTTCTCACAACTCACTTTCTTTTCTTTCTTTTTCAATCTTTTCTTTTTCAGTTTCTTTTTCGATGCTCTCTTTTTCTTTAGCTTGCTCCATGGATCGCTTAAGGCATTGTTGGTCTTCCAAGACTTGCTGTGGGGACAAAGGAACCAAAGTAATATTTTTACCCTTATGTTGAAACGAGTATTGATTAGCAAAACTGTCATGTTTGACTCACCAGTCAAATTGCCATGGCCTCCCGAGTAAAATATGACCCGCATGCATGGGCACAACATCACATAATACCTCATCATGATAGTTGCCAATGGAAAATGAAATCATGGCTTTCTTAGTAACCTTTAGTTCGACCCCTTCGTTGAGCCATTGCAATTTATATGGGCTTAGATGCTTGATTGTTAGCAATGCAAGTTTGTCCACCATGTACGTGCTTACGACTTTAGTGCAACTTCCACCATCGATCACAATGCTACAAACCTTTTCTTTGACAAGTCCACGCGTATGGAACAAGTTTCCTCGTTGTAATTCATCCACGGAGCTTTGTGCACTAAGACTTCTTTTGACTCCTAGCATCTCTCTTTCAACAGCAAATGCGACTTCATTTTCATTATCGGAAGGAATTTCATCCTCTTTTTTGTTATTGTCTATTTCCTCCTCGGATTCAATGTCACCATTAGGTCTAACAATCATGGCATTCTGATTTGGACATTGATTTGCTACATGTCCCCTTCCGAGACACTTAAAACATTTTATGTCTCTTGATCGGTTTTGGATATTGTCCACAGACTTACCTTCGCTAGATTTGGCAATTGGCTTGGGCATTTTCGATGGTACGGTTGGCTCCTTTGTTGAATTAACAGCTGCGCTCTTGCTCACACCTTGGTTTCATTTAGATGTATTGGGAAAAGAATATCCTTGAATGGCACCCTTCTTTTTAATTTGCTTCTCAACCTTGATCGCCATGTGCACCATGTCTACGATCTCCACGTAATGTTGCAACTCAACAATGTTGGCTATTTCTCGATTAAGTCCAGCCAAAAATCGCGCCATAGTTGCCTCGTGATCTTCTTGCACATCCGCTCGAATCATGGCTATTTCCATCTCTTTGTAGTAATCCTCCACACTTTTGGTCCCTTGGGTGAGATTTTGGAGCTTTTGATACAACTCCCGATGATAATTTGAAGGAATAAACCTTTGCCGCATCACGGCTTTCATCTCGGCCCAAGTGGTGATAGGACGCTCACCATTTCCCCTTCGACTCGTGACAAATTGGTCCCACCAAATCATAGCATAATCTGAAAATTCAATGGCCGCCAACTTGACCTTCTTTGCCTCAGAGTAATTATGGCATTCGAACACTAATTCAATTTTCTTCTCCCATTTTAAATAAGCTTCTGGATCTGATCGTCCATGGAAAGGAGGAATAGTTAGTTTAATAGTTTTAAGGTCATCATCATAACTTCTTGTTCTTGTGGTCCATGATGTCGTCGACCTCTCCTTCGTTCACTAACGTTTGAGCCTTGTTCACTCTCGGCCTCACTTGGTTCAGAAACTTCATTATCCTGAGATTGTCTTCGGTTTCAATTTCTAGGTGGACTTAGAGGAGTCCTTCCTCGGTGGCCTCTCCCTTCCACTTGATCAAGTCAATCTTGTATTGGCTCTAACTTACGATCAAATAAACATTCAACCTCACGTAGCAAGGCTTGTAAATTTAAATCTGGCACATTTCGCACGGGTTGTCTTTCTGCCATATTTCTTTCAGGGCTTGTAGACATAAGTAAAATAAAACTGATAGAGGGTTGCACGCGGACCAAGATCAAGTTGTCAAGTCATGAGAAACTCCTACGAAGAACGCTAAACACTTGGATCTGAAACGAAGCAGAAAGATCAAATCTTAGAATTTCCAAATCTGAAATAAAAACTCTAAAACAGTAAAGAATAAACCAAGAATCAAAACACTTATTATTAGGGAATTCAAAAGTTAAGAACACGTGAATTAACTTCAAAGAAGACTCTAATTCAACCGAATCTGTCAATTGCACCAAAACAGAAAGTTAATTCAACAGATCACAAAAAGAACGAAAATTGATTTAGAATGAGGAATTGCGCACCAAGAAAGAAGGAAACTATGGATTAAGAATGATCTTCGATAATCAAGAACAATTATGAGCTTCCCAAATCGAATCTAAAAAGATTAACATCCAAAACAGCAAATCAAACTCCAAATTCCAGCAAACTGAATTTAATCAGAATTGTGATGAATAGACGGTAAGATCAATGGAAAAGATGAATTAATGATCGATTCTTGCTGCCAAGAAGGGTACCGATCAGTTTATTTAATGTAGAAGAAGGCTGGAAATGCAACAAGAAATTTTAAATAAGTTAGATAATGAAATCGACATAAGCAAAAATTAAAAAGAGATTAAACAGCAAGAAAATAAAGATAAAGTCCTAAGAAGCCTTTAAATCCCGAAATATTTCACAACTCCCTTCAATCGGCTCTAATCTCCCCTCCAATGAAGAACAATGGCAAGAAGAAGGTTGAAGATGGCTCCCACAATCTAAAAGATTGTTAAAACTACTTCTAAAGAAAACTCAAGAGAAAATTCTTGGAGAACTCAAAGAGAATTTTCACTTACAAACAAATCTGAAAATTTAATGTAATTCAATGTGTGTCACAAGAGTGGCCGGCCATGCCTATAAATAGGCCTTATAACTATTTCCTAATCTCATTAGGAAAACTTAAAAAAAAACCTAATTAACAAATTTAAGAGGGAAATTCAGCCAAGTCATTTTAATGGGTTCCTTGGGCCGAATTTTTACATATTATACTCCTAAAGTCTAAAAATTAAATTAAACAATTAAAATTTTTACAAATTGGGCCACTTTAACAAATTGGCCTAATTTTCAACTAAGTATATGGTTTGACTTCTTGGTTGGGCTTGGAATCCTCTTATTGGGCCTTGCCTTCAAGAACTTGGGCTTGTAGTCCATCTCCTACCGAAATTGGTTCGTTGATGCTCGTAACGGAGATCCAAGGCGCTTTGGCTGCAAGATTCGGTTTCTTGGACCAAGATTTCCAAGATTTGAAATCTTGATTTTCTTGATTCTTGAAATCGCTCCAAACAGCAAGATTGGGCCAAGATTCGGTTTCTTGATTTTCTTGAAAACAAGAAAGTGAATCTTGATTTTCTCTTTCTTTCGTGTACGCATCTAAGGCCTTGCTAACAAATTCTTGAATGGTCCCATTTAGTTTGGAACGCATTTGTCGGGCCTTTGACCTCATTATTGGGCCTTGTGGTAATTTGAGCCCATCACGTTCTTAAGCTTGGGTTGGGCCTTTGTGACTCGTATCAAAACCTCACTCACAAAACTCATGGTTCACTCAGAAAGAAAATATTCGTCACTCACACTCGTATTTGCACTGTTTTAGGCTTTTTCTTTGATGTAATTCACTCTTGCCTTTTACCACTCAACCTCATTTCACAATTTCGTAATTGTCTCGTATCGACTTGCAGCTTGAGGGTCGGTTTCAAAATGGGTAACAAAGGGAATGATGAAATGGTGTAGGGTAGGCTAAACAAAAATAAAATCAGGGTATAAGTCTGGCATATTTTTGGGGTAGTATAAAAAGAAAATAATGTAGAACTCACGTATGTGATATTTAGAAGAAGAAATAGAAATTTCAAGACTTCACTTTTTTTTTATAGTCACTCGATTTTTTTTTAACTTTGAATTTTTTTTTCAATTACAATAGATGAATAAATACAATTGAGTGCCTTTTTTATTATGCACGAATTTTTTTTTGAAACCTTTATTTTTACAAACCTATCTTCTGGGATAGCTACGAACATCGGTGCTCCTCGTTTTACAAGTTCTGATACCAAATGACGTCATCCAGCTCGGTTGATTGAGTCGAGTTCACTTAAGATGCCCGATCGTCGACGAGGAGTTCGTTCGAAATTGTTTTAAGATGAAGATTGTTTTCATTTAAGTGGAAGACTTTTAAAAGGGTTCAAAAGATAGGCTAAATTTGGATATTTGGTAGGTTCGGTTTAATAAGAAAAGAAATAAAGTTTATATTTAACAAATAGGATGGAGATGGAAAAGTGAACTTAAGTATCAAGAACGATTCAATACAATAGAGAGTATTGCCCTGGGACTTATATTGCTTAAGGTGGGTTAATGGAATATCGGAGATGGACCTTGACCCGTTACCTATATTGAGGTAAGAACCAAAGGTATAAAACGATGGATGAACGTGATGGACAAGATGGACAAACTTAAAGACTAAGTAATTCGGCTTTAAATGTATTAAAATAATCTAGAAATGTATCCCTTAAAGCTTTGTCTAAATTTGGCTGAATGGATCTTCAATGGTGATACGAGTCACAAAGGCCCAACCCAAGCTCAAGAACGTAATGGGCTCAAATTACCACAAGGCCCAATAACGAGGTCAAAGGCCAGACAAATGCGTTCAAAACTAAATGGAACCATTCAGGAATTTGTTAGCAAGGCCTTAGATGCGTACACGAAAGAAAAAGAAAATCAAGATTCACTTTCTTATTTTCAAGAAAATCAAGAAACCGAATCTTGGCCTAATTTTGCTATTTGGAGTGATTTCAAGAATCAATAAAATCAAGATTTCAAATCTTGGAAATCTTGGTCCAAGAAACCGAATCTTGCAGCTAACGCGCATTGGATCTCCGTTACGAGCATCAATGAACCAATTTTAGTAGGAAATGGACTACAAGCCCAAGTTCTTGAAGGCAAGGCCCAATAAGAGGTTCCAAGCCCAAGCAAGAAATTCAGACCATACTTAGTTGAAAATCAGGCCAAATTATTAAAGTGGCCCAATTTGTAAAATTTTAATTGTTTAAATACCTAGTTTAATTTTTAGACTTTGGGATTATTATATATGTAAAAATTCGGCCCAAGCAGCCCCTTAAATGCCTTGGCCGAATTTTCCCTCTCAATTTATTAATTAGGTTTTTTTTAGTTTTCCTAATAAGATCAGGAAAATAGTTAGAAGGCCTATTAATAGGCATGGCCGACCACATTGTCAAACACATTACAATTATATAAAAAAATTTCAGATTTGTTTTGAGTAAAAATTCTCTTTGAATTCTCCAAGAATTTTCTCTTGAGTTTTCTTTAGAAGTAGTTTTAACAATCTTTTTGATTGTGGGAACCATCTTCAGCCTTCTTCTTGCTATTCATCTTCATTGGAGGGGAGATTAGAGCCGTTTGAAGGGAGTTGTGGAATCTTTCGGGATTTCAAGGCTTCTTAGGACTTTATCTTTATTTTCTTGCTGTTCAATTTATTTTTAATTTCTGTTTTGTGCCGATTTCATATCCTAACTTCTTAAGTTTTCTTACTGTGTTTCCAGCCTTCTTCAACGTTAAAGAAACTGATCGGTACCCTTCTTGGTAGCAAGAATTGAGCATCAATTCATCTTTTCCATTGATCTTGCCGACTATTCCTTCCAATTGTGATTAAATTTGGTTTGCTGGGATTTGGAGTTTGATTTGCTGTTTTGGGAAAAATTAACTTGCTGATTCATGTTGGGATATTTTGCAACGTTCTTGAGTATCAATAATTGTTTTCGATTCATAATTCTTTATTTCTCTTGTCGTCCCAAACCCTAGGACTCTATTTAATCTGATTGTTCTTTGTGATCTGATTTTAATTTGTTCTAGGTGCTGATAGGTTCAGCTATTTGGGGTTTCTCTCTAAACTCAAATTCGGGTTCTTGGCTTCCAAGAATTGTCATCTCTTAGGGCGTTTTAATTCTTGCTGTCCATTGATTGATTTGGGGATTTTGTGTTCAGGTCTAATCGGATCTATCTTTAATTCTCTGTTTCGTTTCAAATCTGATCATCTAGAGTTTCGTAGGACTTTCCCGTGACTTGAAAACTCGATCTTGATCCACGTGTGACCCTCTATCATTTGGTATAGATTTTGGGCATGTTGGGTGTTCTTGGTTGATTTCTAAACTAATCTCTTTTTTTTTTAAACAACAAACAGCAGTTTTACCCAGAAAATTTTTTGGAAAAAAAATAATTCGAGTGGGTAAACGTTTTTCGATTGATCTGAAATTTGACATGCATATTTGAGGAACTGTGATTGAATATTAAAAATATTTCCCGCACAAAAATCAGTCGAAAAAGTCAAAAAAATTGAAAAATATGAAATCTAATAAAATTAAAAAAATATTCAGCGGGTTGAGTTCAGTGCCCAAAATTTCCAAATCAAAAATTCAATATTTAAGGACATTCCAGTTTTAATTTCGTGATTTGTGGAGATCGGTAACACCTTGAACGAAGTTGTCAAGTTACTCTGCAGTTTTTCGGGATTTTGGATTTCAGCAATTTTTATTAATTCTTAGCTGTAAGTTTTCATTTGTTTTGCTTTTATTCTCCCTTTACACTATCTAACACCTTCTTGTTTCTTGTGTTAGTAGGATTTTAAAGTGTGCACAATTCTTCCTCGGTGTGACACAAATCAATTGGTGCCTCGTCAATTTTTGGCATCTTAGCGCAATTAGGATTCTTTGGTAGTTTTGGTTCATACACTTTCTAATTGGTTGATATAGACTCTACTAAAGAACTCACAAGACTGAATTCTACCTCATTGAGAATTTGATTTTCCTTTTTGAGTGATTAACAGTGAGGTTTGGAAATTTTTCTTTTTGAGTGTTGAGTGTTTTTTTTTGCAGGTTTTTGAAAATGTCTAGGATTAGTCATGGTGATAATGACCATAATGATGTTTATGACACATTTACAAAATTCCAACAACAGTTAGATGAACAGGCTGCCTTACTTTGCACTTTGAGTGCTACTATCAATAAGGTACGATTGAATCAAGAGCCTCTGTATCGAGATCCAATTAAAGAAGATGTGGATAACTAGCCTCCTGCTCATAGGCGTGCTCCTCGACGTGTCCCTAGAACTGATTATGATTTTCATGGTCGTGGGCAACCCTCTTTTTCAAAACCGAAGTTCACAATTCCTAAATTTCGTGATAAGAATGATCCAGAAGCTTATTGTGAATGGGAATCTAAAATTGAACTTATGTTTCGCTATTATAAATGTCCGGAGGATGAAAAGGTAGCGTTAGCAATGCTGGAATTTTTAGATTATGCATTAAGTTGATGGACTCAACTTGGGATAAATCGCCATCGGAATTATGAAGGTGAGATTATGACATGGGATGAGTTGAAGCAAAATATGCGTAAAAGATTTATTCCACCTCATTACTATAGAAAAATTAAAACAAAGCTTAGAAGACTTGTTTAAGGTAGTAGGACGGTGGATGAATATTTTAAAGAGATGGAGATGCTCATTCAGAGAGCTAATGTAGAGGAGGAGGATGAAACAACTATGGTTCAATTTATTGATGGTTTGAATAGGCAAATAGCTAATACATTGCGGCTACAAACTTACATTGATTTAGAAGAAGCAGTTCATAAAGCCATTGAGATCGAGCAGCAATTAAAGGAACAAAGGTTTGGCTCCTTCTCTACTTCACAGTATTACAGAGGTAACACTTCCAATTCTGATTTTAAAAGTTCAAAATCACGTTTTGTTACTAATAAGTCTCCTTTGAGTAATGGAAGCAAGCAATCAGATTGGAAAAAAGGGGCTCCTGTTAAAGGGCAAACACCTTCTAAGCAGCCCAATTTAGGTGATTCGAATGTGAAGAGGACTCGTGAGATTGAATGTTTTAAGTGCAAAGGGCGTGATCATTATAGTAGGGAATGCCCTAACACGAGATTACTTCTTCTGAAAGATAATGGTGAGTACACTTCTGACTCTGATAAAACAGGTCCACATATGCCAGAACTTGTGGATGACAGTGATAATGGAGAAGAATTGGTTGAACCACCAAAAGAAGGGGACTTTGTTGATTTTCAATGCCTTGTAGTTCGCCGAACCCTTAACATCTAGATGAAAGATGATGTTGATAACCAAAGGACTAATATTTTCCATTCGCGGTGTTTTATAAAAGGTAACTTATGTTCACTTATTATTGATAGTGGGAGTTGCTCGAATGTAGTAAGCAGTTATTTGGTGGATTCTTTAAAGTTACCTTGTACCAGACATCCTAAGCCATATCACCTTCAGTGGCTTAATGAATGCTCCGAAGTTAAAGTTACAAAATAGTCCTTGGTCACTTTTAAGCTCAGGAATTATGAGGATGAGGAATGGTGTGATGTGGTCCCAATGCATGCGGCACATTTGCTTCTTGGATGGCCTTGGCAATTTGATCGCGATGTTACACACCAAGGTAAGCTTAATAGATACTCCATTATATTTAAAGGCCGAAAATTCACCTTTGCTCCTTTAAATCCCACTGATGTATATAAAGATCAATTAAAGATGATGAAATTTTGTGAGGGGGTAAGGGAGAAAGGAAAAATACAAAAGGCAGAGAGAAAAGAGGCTAGTAGAGAAAAAAGTCAAAATCAAAAAAGCCCAAAGGTAAGTGAATCCACAAGTGGTAAAATGAGAGAAAAAATTTTGATGGCAACAAAAAAAGATGTGCAGAGAGCCCTACTAAATAAACAACCTTGTATCCTTGTGAGGTTTAGGCAAAATTATTTATCTTTATCTGACATTAACAAAAATTTGCCTAGTGTTTTTCAATGTCTTTTGCAGGATTATGAGGATGTTTTTAGTGAGGCCCCTAAAGGTTTACCACCTTTACATGGGATAGAGCATCAAATTGACTTAGTACCCGGAGCTTCAATACCAAATCGACCAGCCTATAGAAGCAATCTCGAGGAGACAAAGGAATTGCAAAGGCAAGTTGAGGAGTTACTAGACAAAGGGTACATTCGTGAGAGCCTAAGCCATTGTGCCGTTCCTGTCTTATTGGTACCGAAGAAAGATGGTACGTATAGAATGTGTGTTGTTTGCCGCCCAATCAACAAAATAACAGTAAAGTATAGACATCCAATTCTTAGACTTGATGAATTACATGGTTCAATTATATTCACTAAAATTGTTTTAAAAAGCAGTTATCATCAAATTCGAATAAGGGAAAGGGATGAACGAAAAATAGTCTTTAAAACAAAATTTGGATTGTATGAATGGTTAGTTATGCCTTTCGGCCTTACTAATGCACCGAGTACATTTATGAGATTAATGAATCACGTTTTAAGGCTTCACTTGGGTAAATTTGTAGTAGTTTACTTTGATGATATTTTAATTTACTCTAAGACATTAGATGATCATGTTTTCCATGTTAGAACCGTTTTAGATATTCTGCGAGCTGAAAAGTTGTTTGCCAACCTTGTTACGATCTGTTGTGGGAAAAAACATTAGAAATTGGGAAGAATGCCTACCATTTGTTGAATTTGCATATAATAGATCTATTTATTCTACAACTGGTTATTCTCCATTTGAGCTTGTTTATGGTTTTAACCCACTAATAGTACTTGATCTTGCGCCATTACCACTTGAATATATTGTTAATTTAGATGGCGAACAGAAAGTTGAGTTGGTGAAATCCTTACACGAGAAGGCTAGGCAACGAATAGCCAAAACAAATGACACCAACGCCAACAAAGCAAACAAGGGGCGCAAACGGGTTGTCCTAGAACCTGGAGATTGGGTTTGGGTCCATATGAGGAAAGAACGATTTCTTACAAAAAGAAAGACCAAGTTGAACCCAAGGGGCGATGGGCCTTTCCAAATACTCGAGCAGATCAACGATAATGCCTATAAAATTGATCTACCCGGTGAGTACAATGTAAGTTCTACTTTCAATGTGGCTGACTTATCCCCATTTGATTTTTCAGATTCGAGGATGAATCTTTTTGAGGAAGAGGGGAATGATACGAGTCACAAAGGCCCAACCCATGCTCAAGAACGTGATGGGCTCAAATTACCACAAGGCCCAATAACGAGGTCAAAGGCCAGACAAATGCATTCAAAACTAAATGGAACCATTCAGGAATTTGTTAGCAAGGCCTTAGATGCGTACATGAAAGAAAAAGAAAATCAAGATTCACTTTCTTGTTTTCAAGAAAATCAAGAAACCGAATCTTGGCCTAATTTTGCTGTTTGGAGCAATTTCAAGAATCAAGAAAATCAAGATTTCAAATCTTGGAAATCTTGGTCAAAGAAACTAAATCTTGCAACTAACGCGCATTGGATCTCCGTTACGAGCATCAACGAACCAATTTCGGTAGGAGATGGACTACAAGCCCAAGTTCTTAAAGGCAAGGCCCAATAAGAGGTTCCAAGCCCAACCAAGAAATTCAAACCATACTTAGTTGAAAATCAGGCCAAATTATTAAAGTGGCCAATTTTGTATAATTTTAATTGTTTAAATACCTAGTTTAATTTTTAGACTTTGGGATTATTATATATGTAAAAATTCGGCCCCAGCAGCCCATTAAATGCCTTGGCAGAATTTTCCCTCTCAATTTATTAATTAGGTTTTTTTTAGTTTTCCTAATGAGATTAGGAAAATAGTTAGAAGGCCTATTAATAGGCATGGCCAGCCACATTGTCAGACACATTACAATTACATAAAAAAATTTCAGATTTGTTTTGAGTGAAAATTCTCTTTGAGTTCTCCAAGAATTTTCTCTTGAGTTTTCTTTAGAAGTAGTTTTACCAATCTTTTTGATTGTGGGAACCATCTTCAGCCTTCTTCTTGCCATTGATCTTCATTGGGGAGAGATTAGAGCTGTTTAAAGGGAGTTGTGAAATCTTTCAGGATTTCAAGGCTTCTTAGGAATTTATCTTTATTTTCTTGCTGTTCAATTTATTTTTAATTTCTGTTTTGTGCTGATTTCATATCCTAACTTCTTAAGTTTTCTTGCTGTGTTTCCAGCCTTCTTCAACATTAAAGAAACTGATCGACACCCTTCTTGGTAGCAAGAATCGAGCATCAATCCATCTTTTCCATTGATCTTGCCGATTATTCCTTCCAATTGTGATTAAATTTGGTTTGCTGGGATTTGGAGTTTGATTTGCTGTTTTGGGAAAAATTAACTTGCTGATTCGTGTTGGGAAAATTCGCAACGTTCTTGAGTATCAATAATTATTTTTGATTCATAATTCTTTATTTCTCTTGTCGTCCCAAACCCTTGGACTCTATTTAATCTGATTGTTCTTTGTGATTTGATTTTAATTTGTTCTTGGTGCTGATAGGTTCGGCTATTTGGGGTTTCTCTCTAAATCAAATTCGGGTTCTTGGCTTCCAAGAATTGTCATCTCTTAGGGTGTTTTAATTCTTACTGTCCATTGATTGATTTGGGGATTTTGTGTTCAGGTCTAATCGGATCTAACTTTAATTTTCTGTTTCGTTTCAGATCTGATCGTCTAGAGTTTCGTAGGAGTTTCCCGTGACTTGACAACTCGATCTTGGTCCGCGCGTGACCCTCTATCAAATGGGCAGCTTCATGATTAAGGAAATGAACTTGGTGGCTGGTGAATGCATTGGAGGCCAATAGCCTTGTCTATGTCCGGCCAAGGTGTGGATGGACACTCCAAAAGATGCCTTTTGGCCGAATAGGTGCATAGGAGTTTAATAGTCAGCAACCAATGCATGTAGGTGAGCATTCATGCACACTCCCATTCATTGTAATGAAGAATTCATGTACCATCCTTAAAGCATCCACTCGTTGAAGGAAGACATTCATGCATCCACTCGTTGAAGGAAGACATTCATGCATCCACTCATACAATGAATCAACAATGTTCATGAATCCTCATTAATTGTGTGTCCAAATTCGGCTGTACCTACAAAAGCTAAAAATAAATTAGATTCAAGGTACATTCAGCTTAGATTAAATAATATTAAAGCATATTTAATAAATTAAAATAAATACACAAATAAAATATAAGTATCAATAAATTCGGCTAGCTCAATGAGAGATGAAAATTATCGACGAGCTGAATTGAGCTAGTGAATTCGATCATGAGCTGTAGAAAACTAATTAAAATAAAACTAATACTCATTTTATTTAAATGATAAAAATAACGAGCTAATAAGAAGCTAGATTGAGCTTAAATGGTCGGAATTGAGCTCAAGTGAGCTGATTGGAGCTGAAATGAGCTATGGGAGTTGAAATTGAGCTAAAGTCAGCTTGCACTAAAATGTATGGATTCTTCAATGGCTTAGCCCAAGCGTTCCCTTCATCAACAAGCTGCTCTTCCTTCCAAATTCTATGAAATAATACGGATACAGCTTTTTGAAGTCGTTTGGATCGAGCTCGAGTCATAGGTCCCTTTGGGAGCTCGATAGAATCAAGATTCGGGCTTGGTGGTGCTTGGGACGTGGTCACATCAGGATTGGTTCAAAAGAAGTAGGCTAATCAAATTATCAAGGCTCGATTATAAAGGAAAAAAGGAAACTTGTAATTGGGATTAAAACGGGTACTTAAGAACAAGAATGAACTAACACTTCATTTGAAGGTTGACCCGAAACTTATAGGTTCTAAAGTTGTTTCTGAGAAAGAAAGGGGAACCTCGACCCACTATCTAAAATAGATAGGAACCTTGGTATAATTTGGGTGAATGCCACACGATTTCGTGATAAGTTCAGTCGAACAAAAACGGGTTGACACCACTAACTAGTTAGCTAAGTCAACAAAGTCTTTAGACGAAATTTGAGAGAAGAATTTTCTCACCAATTTGACAGCAATTCATTAAGGTTTCAAAAAGTCCTTTACAAAGTGATTTCAGCCTGAATTTATAGGAATTACATGGGAAACCGAATAGGCATCTTAGAAGCTAAGAAAGTAGCTTGAAAATTCCAGAACTTTGGAGGAAGGTTCCTTGAAGCTTCCCATGCATGGAGAACGTCAATGGCTGCTTCTAGAAGGCTTAATTAAGCTAGAAAAATGAATGAAATGATTGAGAGCTGAATTGCAATAATTAGGATCAGCTAAGTTGCTTGAATCTCCTTTAATGGCCTGCTAGGTTCAGTCGAATGTGCTTGGAGTAATTAAGCTGCTTGGGTGACTTCAATTGCCATGAGGTGTGAACAAAAGAAATGGAATGGTCATGCAAATGTGAACACACAAAACCGAATAGACCTCTAATGTGAATGGAATAATCGACTGGTGTGAATAGCCTTTAAAATGCTTTGGGCAACCAATTGGTCTTCTTGGAGAGCTGGAGAGTTTGGCTGAAAAGTCACTTGGGAAACTTCAACAATCAACACACCTTCTTTAAGTCATCCATGCACCTAGGACATCCAAGAGAAGTGTACTTGCAGCAAATACACTTAACAAATTAAATGCAATTTAAACATATTAATTCGGCAGCAAATAACACTATAAATCTACACATTAAATTCGGCAACCACTTAGAACATAATCAATTCATGTTATGAACTAAGACAACTTAATTACCTATATTAATTCAACTGGACTAGGACTCAATAAAATCATGCAATAATCTTAGACAAATTAATAACATGTAATAGTTATGACATATTAAGTATGCATTATGATACGTGCTCACTTCGATGAAGAATTGAGTCGTAATTGTTTGCCTGGTCATGAATGGAGTAATATTTAAAGTTTCCTGAAAATAGGTTAAGAAAGAAGAGATAAAGGTTCAAAAAGGTTCAAAAGAAGTTATGGAAAGTGATACGAGTCATAAAGGCCTTAGATGCGTATACGAAGGAAAAAGAAAATCAAGATTCACTTTCTTGTTTTCAAGAAAATCAAGAAACCGAATCTTGGTCCAATTTTGCTGTTTTGAGCGATTTCAAGAATCAAGAAAATCAAGATTTCAAATCTTAGAAATCTTGGTCCAAGAAACCGAATCTTGCAACTAAGGCACATTGGATCTTAGTTACGAGCATTAACAAGCCAATTTCGGGAGAGAATGGATTACAAGCCCAAGTTCTTGAAGACAAGGCCCAATAAGATGTTCCAAGCCCAATCAAGAAATTTAAATTAAACTTAGTTGAAAATCAGGCCAAATTGTCAAAGTGGCCCAATTTGTTAAGCTTTAATTCTTTAAATACTTAGTTTTCATTTTTAGACTTTATGATTAAATTTCTATGTAAAATTCAGTCCAGAGGCCCATTTACAGTCCTTGCCCGAATTTCCCCTTTAAAGTAAAAAAATATTAGGTTTTTTTTTAGTTTTCCTATTAGGACTAGGCAAATAGTTAGAAGGTCTATATATATGGCTTGGCCAGCCACCCTTATACACATTACACATTACAATTACATTAAAAATTTCAGATTTGCTTTGAGTGAAAAGTCTCTTTGAGTTCTCCAAGAATTTTCTCTAGAGTTTTCTTTAAAAGTAGTTTTAACAATCTTTTTTATTGTGGGAGCCATCTTCAGCCTTCTTCTTGCCATTGATCTTCATTGGAGGGGAGAGTAGAGCCATTTGAAGGGAGTTATGAAATCTTTCGGGATTTCAAGGCTTCTTAGGACTTATCCAGATTGCTTGCTGTTCAATTCTTTTCTTTTAAATTTGCTTGTGTCGATTCTTTATCTTAATTATTTAATCTTATTGTTTTGTTTCCAGCCATCTTCTTCATTAAAGAACGGATCAGCCCCTTTTTCTTGGCAGCAAAGATCGTTCAAGATCACTATTTTCCATTGTTCTTGCCGATTTCACCTTTGTCATCACTGGTTGAATTCGGTTGCTGGAATTTTGGTGAAATTAACTTGCTGTTTCAATTTGGGCAAATCGCTATCTCTTTGTGCTTCAAAGATCGTTTTTGATTCTTAAATCTTTATTTTGTTCTTGCCATCCCAAACCCTATCTTTACTCCATCGATTTGCTGAACTTTTAAGATTAACTTGCTGTTTGTGTTTGTTCTTCTCAGATTCGGCAGATTGGGATTTAATTCGATAACAAATCCGTGTTCTTTGCATCCAAGATTTGCTATTCTTAAGGGCGTTTGTTTCTTGGCTGCTCCTTTATTGATTTGGGTATTTTAGTTGTCAGATCTAATTGATTTTAACTAAGTTTTGCTTTTTTGTTTCAGATCTGATCCTCTAGAGCATTCGTAGGAATTTCCCGTGACTTCACAATTTGATCTTGCTCGGCGGGCAACCCTCTATCATTTGGTAGATTTTGGGCGTTTTGGGTGTTCTTGGGTGATTTCTAAACTGATCTCCTTTTAAAAACAATAAACAGCAGTTTTTACCGAGAAAAATTTTTGAAAAAAAATTCATTTGAGTGGGTAAACATTTTCCGATTGGTCTGAAATTTTACATGCATATTTTTGGTACTGTGATAGAATATTAAAAAATATTTCCCACAAAAAAATCAGTAGAAAATGTCAAAAAATTTGAAAAATACGAAATCAAGTAAAAATTAAAAAGAATATCCAGCGGGTTGAGTTTAGTGCCAAAACTTTCCAGATAAAATATAAAATATTTAAGGACATTCCAGTTTAAATTTTGTGATTTTTGGAGATCGGGAACACCTCGAACAAAGTTCACAATTTACTCCGCAGTTTTTCGGGTTTTCAGGTGTCAGCAATTTTTATTGATTCTTAGTTGTAGGTTTTTATTTTTTTTGCTTTTATTCTTCCTTTACACTATCTAGCACCTTATTGTTTCTTGTGTTAGTAGGATTTAAAAGTATGCACAATTCTTCCTCGGTGCAACACAAATCAATTGGTGTCTCGTCAGTTTTTGGACTCATAGTGCAATTTGGATTCTTTGGTAGTTACGGTTCATACACTTTCTAATTGATTGATATAGACTCTACTAAAGAACTCACGAGACTGAATTCTACCTCTTTGAGAATTTGATTTTCCTTTTTAAGTGATTAACGGTGAGGTTTGCTAATTTTCCTTTTTGAGTGTTGAGTGTTTGTTTTGCAGGTTTTTGAAAAAAAGAAAAAAAATGTCTAGAGTTGGTCAAATTGATGATGACCATAATGATGTCCATGATAAATTTAAAATGATCCAACAACAGTTAGACGAACGGGCTGCCACACTTTGAACATTGAGTGCAACTATCAATGAGATGCGAGTGGAGAAAAGAGCCCAACGAGGACAATTTAATTCAAGTGAAAGGGCAGAAATGAAAGTGCCAAGAAGACAAACATCCAACGAATATTCAAGAAGAGATTCATATCATGACTCCTATTCAACGAGGAATTCAAGATGATGCAAAGCAAGTTTCGAGAGTGAAGTTTTCCAAGGGAATCATTGTTCGTATGCAAGTCATTCCGTACATACCCAACGAGAGTCTTTCCGTTCTATTCATTTGTACCATCTCTAGCTTGTAATGAAAGGAAGACGCAAAAAAAAAAAAAAGAAAAGAGAGGCAAGAGTGTTGATGTGAGAAAATGAGCTAGTAAGGATGAGATTGAGAGATGAAAAAAAGAAAGAAAAGAAAAAGACGAGTAAAGGGTAGTGAGGAATGTTTCCACTAACCAAAATATGAATTTTTCTTGTGTTGCTCTTTTTCAGGTTCCCGAAATACCGAAAGATAACTTTCAACTTCAATACCTCTCAAATGAAAGACACTTTCATACGATCAACATAGGCAAAGACGAAATCACACTACATGAGCCCGAAGATTCGAGGACGAATCTTTTTGAGGAAGGGGGAATGATACGAGTCACAAAGACCTTAGATGCGTATACGAAGGAAAGAGAAAATCAAGATTCACTTTCTTGTTTTCAAGAAAATCAAGAAACCGAATCTTGGTCCAATTGTGCTATTTTGAGCGATTTCAAGAATCAAGAAAATCAAGATTTCAAATCTTGGAAATCTTGGTCCAAGAAACCGAATCTTGCAACTAAGGCGCATTGGATTTCAGTTACGAGCATTAACAAGCCAATTTCGGGAGAGAACGGATTACAAGCCCAAGTTCTTGAAGACAAGGCCTAATAAGATGTTCCAAGCCCAATCAAGAAATTTAAATTAAACGTAGTTGAAAATCAGGCCAATTTGTCAAAGTGGCCCAATTTGTTAATCTTTAATTCTTTAAATACTTAGTTTTCATTTTTAGACTTTATGAATAAATTTCTATGTAATAATACAGTCCAAGAGGCCCATTTAAAGTAAAAAAAAATTAGGTTTTTTTTTAGTTTTCCTATTAGGACTAGGAAAATAGTTCGAAGGCGTATATGTATGGCTTGGCCAGCCACCCTTATACACATTACACATTACAATTACATTAAAAATTTCAGATTTGCTTTGAGTGAAAATTCTCATTGAGTTCTCCAAGAATTTTCTCTTGAGTTTTCTTTAGAAGTAGTTTTAACAATCTTTTTGATTGTGGGAGCCATCTCCAGCCTTCTTCTTGCCATTGATCTTCATTGGAGGGGAGATTAGAGCCGTTTGAAGGGAGTTGTGAAATCTTTCGGGATTTCAAGGCTTCTTAGGACTTATCCTGATTACTTGCTGTTCAATTCTGTTCTTTTAAATTCTGCTTGTTTCGATTCTTTATCTTAATTATTTAATCTTATTGTTTTGTTTCCAGCCATCTTCTTCATTAAAGAACGGATCAGCCCCTTTTTCTTGGCAGCAAAGATCGTTCAAGATCACTGTTTTCCATTATTCTTGTCGATTTCTCCTTTGTCATCACTGGTTGAATTCGGTTGCTGGAATTTTGGTGAAATTAACTTGCTGTTTCAATTTGGGCAAATCACTATCTCTTTGGGCTTCAAAATCGTTTTTGATTCTTAAATCTTTATTTTGTTCTTACCGTCCCAAACCCAATCTTTACTCCATCGATTTGCTGAACTTTTAAGATTAACTTGCTGTTTGTGTCTGTTCTTCTCAGATTCGGCAGATTGGGATTTAATTCGATCACAAAACCGTGTTCTTTGCATCCAAGATTTGCTATTCTTAAGGGCGTTTGTTTCTTGGCTGCTCCTTTATTGATTTGGGTATTTTAGTTGTCAGCTCTAATTGATTTTAACTAAGTTTTGCTGTTTTGTTTCCGATCTGATCGTCTAGAGCCTTCGTAGGAATTTCCCGTGACTTGACAACTCAATCTTGCTCCGCGGGCAACCCTCTATCATTTGGTATCAGATTTTGGGCATTTTGGGCGTTCTTTGGTGATTTCTAAACTGATCTCCTTTTAAAAACATTAAGCAGCAGTTTTTACCTAGAAAATTTTTTGAAAAAAAGTCATTTGAGTGGGTAAACGTTTTCTGATTGGTCTGAAATTTTACATGCATATTTGTGGCACTGTGATAGAATATTAAAAAAATATTTCCCGCAAAAAAAAGTAGAAAATGTCAAAAAATTTGAAAAATATGAAATCAAGTAAAAATTTAAAAAAATTCAGCTGGTTGAGTTTAGTGCCGAAACTTTCCAGATCAAATACAAAATATTTAAGGACATTCCAGTTTAAATTTTGTGATTTTTGGAGATTGGGAACACCTCGAACGAAGTTGTCAAGTTACTCCGCAATTTTTCGGGTTTTCGGGTGTCAACAATTTTTATTGATTCTTAGTTGTAGGTTTTTATTTGTTTTGCTTTTATTCTTCCTTTACACTATCTAACACCTTATTTTTTCTTGTGTTAGTAGGATTTAAAAGTGTGCACAATTCTTCCTCGGTGCAACACAAATCAATTGGTGTCTCGTCAGTTTTTGGACTCATAGTGCAATTAGGATTCTTTGGTAGTTACGGTTCATACACTTTCTAATTGATTGATATAGACTCTAATAAAGAAATCCCAAGACTGAATTCTACCTCTTTGAGAATTTGATTTTCCTGTTTGAGTGATTAACGGTGAGGTTTGCTAATTTTCCTTTTTGAGTGTTGAGTGTTTGTTTTGCAAGTTTTTGAAAAAAATAAAAAAAATGTCTAGAGTTGGTCAAATTGATGATGACCATAATGATGTCCATGATAAATTTAAAATGATCCAACAACAGTTAGACGAACGGGCTGCCACACTTTGAACATTGAGTGCAACTATCAATGAGATGCGAGTGGAGAAAAGAGCCCAACGAGGACAATTTAATTCAAGTGAAAGGGTAGAAATGAAAGTGCCAAGAAGACAAACATCCAACGAATATTCAAGAAGAGATTCATATCATGACTCCTATTCAACGAGGAATTCAAGACGATGCAAAGCAAGTTTCGAGAGTGAAGTTTTCCAAGGGAATCATTGTTCGTATGCAAGTCATTCCGTACATACACAACGAGAGTCTTTCCGCTCTGATTCATTTGTAACATCTCTATCTTGTAATGAAAGGAAGACACAAAAAGAAATAAAAAGAAAAGAGAGGCAAGAGATGTTGATGCGAGAAAATGAGCTAATGTGGAATGAGATTGAGAGACGAAAAAAAGAAACAAAAGAAAAAGACGAGGAAAGGGTAGTGAGGACTGTTTCCACTAACCAAGATATGAATTTTTCTTGTGTTGCTACTTTTCAGGTTCCCGAAATACTGAAAGATAACTTTCAACTTCAATACTTCTCAAATGAAAGGCACTTTCATATGAGCAACATAGGCAAAGATGAAATCACACTACATGAACCCGAAGATTCGAGGACGAATCTTTTTAAGGAAGGGGGAATGATACGAGTCACAAAGACCTTTGATAGAGGGTTGCACGCGGACCAAGATCGAGTTGCCAAGTCACAAAAAAACTCCTACGAGGCTCTAAACGAACAGATATGATACGAAACAGAAATTAAAAGATTAGAACTTTGAATTTCCAGATTTTGAATAAAAATCCCCAAACCAGCAAAGAATCAAATTGAGAATAGGAATAAGTGTTAATAAAGGTTCTTGGGGAATCAAGAACATGTAATTGAACCCCAAAGAATACTCCAATCTGCAGAATCTGAAAAGAAAGACAAAAACAGCAAGTTAAATTTCCCCAAAATTCCAGTAATCAAAACAACCCAAATCTGAAAAGAAGAAATCGGCAAGAACAAGGAATTTAGGGATTTTGAACGAATTTTGCTGCCAAGAACAAAAGGGGCGATCCGATCTTTAGTAAAGAAGAGGGCAAATCAGATTTGGAATGCTTTGGAACGCCTGAAACGCAACAAGAACAACAAACAAAGTGATTAAATAAAATCGACACAAGCAGAATTTAAAAGAAAAAAAAATTGACAACAAGAAATTAAAAGATAAGTCCTAAGAAGCCTTGAAATCCCGAAAGATATCACAACTCCCTTCAAACGGCTCTAATCTCCCCTCCAAAGAATATCAATGGCAAGAAGAAGGCTAAAGGTGGCTCCCACAATCAAAAGATTGTTAAAACAACTTCTAAAGAAAACTCAAGAGAGAATTCTTGGAGAAAAACTCAAGGAGAATTCTGCACTTAAACAAATCTGAAATTTTTAATATATTTGAAAAGTGAATAACAAGGTGGCCGGCCAAGCCTTTATATAGGCCTCTCAAGTGTTTTTCTAATCTAATTAGAAAACTAAAAATAAAAAAACTCCTAATTATTTTAATATTTAAATGGAAATTTAGCCAAGGGCTTTTAATTGCGCCTCTTCGACTGAATATCTACATAAAAATTTAAACTAAGTATTTAAAAAAAATAAAACTTTACAAATTGGGCCACTTTGACAATTTGGCCTGATTTTCAAGTAAGTATGGTTTGTCTTCTTGTTTGGGCTTGGAATCATCTTATTGGGCCTTGCCTTCAAGAACTTGGGCTTGTAGTCCATCTTCGACTGAAATTGATTTGTTGATGCTCATAACGGAGATCCAATGCGCTTTGGCTGCAAGATTCGGTTTCTTGGACCAAGAATTCCAAGATTTGAAATCTTGATTTTCTTGATTCTTGAAATCGCTCCAACCAAGATTCGGTTTCTTGATTTTCTTGAAAACAAGAAAGTGATTCTTGATTTTCTCGTTCTTTTGTGTATGCATCTAAGGCCTTTGTGACTTGTATCATTCCCCTCTTCCTCAAAAAGATTCGTCCTCGAATCTGAAAAATCAAATGGACTAGACTTTCCTCGATCGAACGGGACTAATGGCAATTGAGTCCACTGAAAAGTATAGCCATGAGTTAGTAAATAGCAACAAAAACAAACTTGTAGTCCAATCATAAGCATAACAAAACAAGTATAACTCATGCGAATGGACAGATTCAGATTACCATGCAAATAAGCTAATTTACTCGCCAATGCCTCGTCAAATATTCGAAACAAAGATGGACACGTATTAAGGCATTCAATCATCTCAAATTGTTTCCACAAACCATGAATAAATCGCGAGTAATAAATCAAATGGTAAACATAATCATCACAAGTAGGTATTTGAAAAGGTCCACACAGTTCACAGAGTTGCAGAATCATACCATGCATTAATCGCCGGTTTATAGATTCATTCACACATGCATTATCAAAAGCAAGAATCTTTTTATCAACCATCAAAACAGATAGATCATCAATAAATAAAAACACGTTTTGATCTAAGTGTTTTACAAAAATTAAATCATCAACACGATCTTTGTCACTATCCGAGGAGTACAAAAGTGTTTCAAAGGTTTCAACCTTTATAACCAGAAGAATAAGGGTCGATTTTACCTTTTCCATTTAAAACAAACCTTCGCTCATCGAGGGCATAATGCAGTCGAAGCTCCGTTGTTGAGTTAACCTTTGTCAAATGGAACTCAAACTTCATGTACAACCACATAAACTGTTTAAGGCACGAATATAAATTGAAAACAAACTTGGCAAATTTCGTTACCTTATTCACCACAACAGATTTACACAAATTCGAGGATTTTTCACAAGGCAAATAAAGAGAATAACAACTCACGCTTCCATTCGTAATGACTTTATCAACCACAATCAAAGAATAATAATTAATCATATCAAAATGAGGGGATCCTCTAAGAACTAAGTCACCAAAAGTTTTATCCATAATTTTCAAATCTGCACGGGACTCGGTTGCTAAAATTTCCTTACCTCGTTTACCTTCGGGCTCATATAGTGTGATTTCATCTTTGCCTATGTTGATCGTACGAAAGCGTCTTTCATTTGAGAGGTATTGAAGTTGAAAGTTATCTTTCGGTCTTTCGGGAACCTGAAAAGTAGCAACACAAGAAAAATTCATATCTTGGTTAGTGGAAACATTCCTCACTACCCTTTCCACGTCTTTTTCTTTTGTTTCTTTTTCGAACTCATTTTCTCTTCTTTCTTCAATTTCTTTTTCAATTTTCTTGTCTGTTTCCTTTTCACTCTCAATCTCTTTTTGCTCTTTTTCTGTCTTTCTTTCATTACAAGATAGAGATGTTACAAATGAATCAGAATGAAAAGACTCTCGTTGGATATGTACGGAATGACTTGCATACGAACAATGATCCCCTTGGAAAACTTCACTCTCGACACTTGCTTTGCATCGTCTTGAATTCCTCATTGAATAAGAGTCTTGATAGGAATCTCTTCTCGAATATTCGTTGGATGTTCGTCTTCTTGGCACTCTCATTTCTGCCCTTTCACTTGAATTAAGTTGTCCTCGTTGGGCTCTTTTCTTCACTCGCATCTCATTGAGAGTAGCATTCAATGATTGAATTAAGATCGTCTGTTCGTCTAACTATTGTTGGAACTTTATAAATGTATCATGGACATCATTATGATCATTATCACCTTGACCAACCTTAGACATTTTCAAAAACCTGCAAAATAAACACTCAACACTCAAAAATAAAAGTTAGCAAACCTCATCGTTAATCACTCAAAAGAATAAATCAAATTCTCAATGAGGTAGAATTAAGTCTTGTGAGTTCTTTAGTAGAGTTTATATCAACCAATTAGAGAGTGTATGAACCGAACTACCAAAGAATCCTAATTTGCACTAGAATGCCAAAAACTGACGAGACAACAATTGATTCGTGTTGTACCGAGGAAGAATTGTGCACACGTTTAAATCCTACTAACACAAGAAACAAGAAGGTGTTAGATAGCGTAAAGGAAGAATAAAAGCAAACAAATGAAAACCTACAGCTAAGAATCAATAAAAATTGTTGAAATCGAAAAACCCGAAAAACTGCGGAGTAACTTGACAACTTCGTTTGAGGTGTTCCTGATCTCCAAAAATCACGAAATTAAGTTTGGAATGTCCTTAAATATTTAATTTTTGATCTGGAAATTTTGGGCATCAAACTCATCCCGCTGAATATTTTTTTAATTTTTATTAGATTTCGTCTTTTTCAATTTTTTTGACTTTTTCGACTGGCTTTTTTGTGCGAAATATTTTTTATATTAAATAACAGTGCCAAAAATATTTATGTAAAATTTAAGATCAATTGGACAACGTTTACCTAGTCAAATGAATTTTTTTTGAAAAATTTTTCTGGGTAAAACTGTTGTTTGTAGTTTAAAAATTAGAGATCAGTTTAGAAATCAACCAAGAACACCCAAAATGCCCAAAATCTGATACCAAATGATAGAGGGTTGCGCGCGGACCAAGATCGAGGTTCCAAGTCACGAGAAAACTCCTATGAGGCTCTAAACGAACAGCTCTGATACGAAACAGAAATTAAAAGATTAGAACTTTGAATTTCCAGATCTGGAATAAAAATCCCCAAACTAGCAAAGAATCAAATTGTGAATAGGAATAAGTATTAATAAAGGTTCTTGGGGAATCAAGAACATGTAATTGAACCCCAAAGAATACTCCAATGTGCCGAATTTGAAAAGAAAGACACAAACAGCAAGTTAAATTTCCCCAAAATTCCAGCAATCAAAACAACCCAAATCTGAAAAGAAGAAATCGGCAAGAACAACGAATTTTTGGGATTTTGAACGAATTTTGTTGCCAAGAACAAAAGGAGCGATCCGACCTTTAGTAAAGAAGAGGGCGAATCAGATTTGGTATGCTTTGGAACGCCTGAAACGCAACAAGAACAACAAACAAAGTGATTAAATGAAATCGACACAAGCAAAATTTAAAAGAAAAAAAATTGACAGCAAGAAATTAAAAGATAAGTCCTAAGAAGCCTTGAAATCCCGAAAGATATCACAACTCCCTTCAAACGGCTCTAATCTCCCCTCCAAAGAATATCAATGGCAAGAAGAAGGCTGAAGATAGCTCCCACAATCAAAAGATTGTTAAAACAACTTCTAAAGAAAACTTAAGAGAGAATTCTTGGAGAAAAACTCAAGGAGAATTCTACACTTAAACAAATCTGAAATTTTTAATATATTTGAAAAGTGAATAACAAGGTGGCCGGCCAAGCCTTTATATAGGCCTCTCAAGTGTTTTCCTAATCTAATTAGAAAACTAAAAATAAAAAAACTCCTAATTATTTTAATATTTAAATGGAAATTCGGCCAAGGGCTTTTAATTGGGCCTCTTGGACTGAAATCTACATAAAACTTTAAACTAAGTATTTAAAAAAAATAAAACTTTACAAATTGGGCCACTTTGACAATTTGGCCTGATTTTCAAGTAAGTATGGTTTGTCTTCTTGTTTGGGCTTGGAATCATCTTATTGGGCCTTGCCTTCAAGAACTTGGGCTTGTAGTCCATCTCTGACTGAAATTGATTCATTGATGCTCGTAACGGAGGTCCAATGCGCTTTGGTTGCAAGATTCAGTTTCTTGGACCAAGAATTCCAAGATTTGAAATCTTGATTTTCTTGATTCTTGAAATCACTCCAAACAACAAGATTGGGCCAAGATTCGGTTTCTTGATTTTCTTGAAAACAAGAAAGTGATTCTTGATTTTCTCATTCTTTTGTGTATGCATCTAAGGCCATTGTGACTCGTATCAGGCTTAGATGCGTATACGAAGGAAAAAGAAAATCAAGATTCACTTTCTTGTTTTCAAGAAAATCAAGAAACCGAATGATATAGGGTTGCGCGCGGACCAAGATCGAGTTGCCAAGTCACGAGAAACTCCTACGAAAGATCCTAGATGAACATATCTGAAATCAAAAACAAAGATTAAGATTAAACCGAATCAGATTTGAATTTAAATCCCCAAATTCAATTAAAGGAGCAGCAAGAAACAAAGAAATAGAATAGATGAATCAAACAAAATTGGAAGTATAGAAAGATTGCGAATCGGTCAACAAATTGATTCGGCCAAGAATGCCCAATTTCCAGCAATCAATTGATTTCCAAATTGAAAGAAATCCAATCGGCCAAACCCTAGGAATTGGGGATTTTTGGGTTCGAATGGGTGCTGCCAATAGGAGAACAACTTAAACGATGAGATCTTGAGTTTAATCAATGCTGGAAAACAAACAAGAACAGGAAAATATTAGATGAGAAATCGGCACAAGTATAAGCAAACAAAAGTAAAGAAAGAAATTGAAAATAACAAGAATTAAAGGATAAGTCCTAAAGATCCTTGAAATCCCAAAAGATTTCACAAATCTCTTCAAACGGCTCTAATCTCCCCTCCAAAGAATATCGATGGCAAGAAGAAGGTTGAAGATGGCTCCCACAATCAAAAGATTGTTAAAACAACTTCTAAAGAAACTCAAGAGAAAATTCTTGGAGAAAACCCCAAAGAAAATTCTACACTCAACAAATCTGAAATTTGATAGAAAAAATAATAATAAGATGTTTACAAAGGGTGGCTGGCCAATGCTTATATAGGCCTCCAAAAAATCCTAATCTAATTAGAAAACTTAAAAAATTTAAACTTAATTAAAAAAAAACAAAGGAAAATTCAGCCATGCATCCTATTGGGCTGTTTTGGGCCGAATTTAACATGTGATATTCCTAAAACTTAAAAATTAACTTAAACAACTAAAATGTTTACAAATTGGGCCCTTTGACATTTTGGCCTGATTTTCAACTAAATATGTATGGATTTCTTGATTGGGCTGGGAATTTGCTTATTTGGCCTCGCCTTTAAGAATTTGGGCTTGTGATCCATCTCCTACCGAAATTGGGTCGTTGACGCTCGTAATGGAGATCCAACGCGCTTTGGCTGCAAGATTCGGTTTCTTGGACCAAGATTTCCAAGATTTGAAATCCTGATTTTCTTGATTCTTGAAATCGCTCCGAACAGCAAAATTGGGCCAAGATTCGATTTCTTGATTTTCTTGAAAACAAGAAAGTGAATCTTGATTTTCTTGATTTGAGCCCATCACCTTATTAAGCTTGGGTTGGGCCTTTGTGACTCGTATCATTCCCCCCTTCCTCAAAAAGATTTGTCCTCGAATCTAAAAAATCAAATGAACTCAACTTTCCTCGATCGAACGGGACTAATGGCAATTGAGTCCACTGAAAAGAATAGCCATGAAATAGTAAATAGCAACGCAAACAAGCTTGTAGTCCAATTATAAGCATAATAGAACAAGTTTAACGCATGTGAATGGACAAATTCAGATTACCATGCCTTAATCGACGGTCTATAGATTCACTCACACATGCATTATCAAAAACAAGAATCTTTTTATCAACCATCAAAATAGATTTATCATCAATAAATAAAATAGGACAGTCAAGCACGTTTCGATCTAAGTGTTCATCAACACGATCTTTGTCGCTATCCGAGGAGTACAAAAGTGTTTCAAAGGTTTCAAGCATCTTACCTTGATAAGCAAAAGAATAAGGGTCGATTTTACCTTTTTCATTTAAAACAAACCTTCGTTCATCGGGGGCATAGTGTAGTCGAATCTCCGTTGTTGAGTTAACCTTTGTCAAATGGAACTCAAACTTCATGTACAACCACATAAACTGTTTAAGGCACGAATATAAATTGAAAACAAATTTGGAAAATTTCGTTACCTTATTCTCCAAAACAGATTTGGACAAATTCGAGGATTTTACACAAGGTAAATCAAGAGAATAACAAATCACGCTTCTTTTCGTAATGACTTTATCAACCACAATTGAAGAGTAACAATTAATCGGATCAAAATGAGGCGATCTTTTAAGAACTAAGTCACCAAAAGTTTTATCAATAATTTTCAAATCTGCACTGGACTCGGTTTCTAAAATTTCCTTGCCTCGCTTACTTCGGGATCATGTAGTGTGATTTCATCTTTGCCTAAGTTGATTGTATGAAAGCGTCTTTCATTTGAGAGGTATTGAAGTTGAAAGTTATCTTTCGATCTTTCGGGAACCTGAAAAGTAGCAACACAAGAAAAATTCATATCTTGGTTAGTGGAAACATTCCTCACTACCCTTTCCACGTCTTTTTCTTTTGTTTCTTTTTCTAATTCATTTTCTCTTCTTTCTTCAATTTATTTTTCACTCTCAATCTCTTTTTCATTCTCTTTTTCTTTTTCCTCACTTGTTTTAACAGAATTTTTCAGTTTGATTTGGTCCTCATGGACTTGTTCCGGAGTGAGCGGCACTAAGGTGAGTTTCTTTCCTTGATGCTTGAAAGAATACCTATTGGTATGACCATCGTGAGTGACTTTTCGATCCAGTTGCCATGGTTCTCCTAGCAACAAATGACAGGCTTGGATAGGCATTACATCGCACACAACTTCGTCTTGATACTTACCGATAGAAAAGGCGATGCGCACTTGTTGAGTGACCCTAAATTGGCCTTTGTTGCTAAGCCCCTGTAGTTGATAAGGTTGTGGATGCTTGGTAGTGGTTAAGCAAAGCTTTTCCACCATCGTCGTGCTGGCTATGTTCGAGCAACTTTCACCATCAATAATAACTCTACAAAGCTTACCTTGTACATGGCAGCGAGTATGAAAGAGATGTTCTCGTTGCTGCTCGCTCTTTGGTTTTGCCAAAGATGATTGTCCACGATCATAAAAATCATCATCCATTCTAGGGACACGTTGAGGGCTGCACCTATAGGGCTGGTTATCCCTATCTTCCTTAATTGGATCTCGATATTGATGTTTTTGATTCACTCGTACCTCATTCAAAGTAGTATTCAATGCTTGAAGTGTAGCATTTATTTGTGTGATTGCAGCAGTATGTTCGTCTAACTGTTGTTGGACTTTCATAAGTGCATCATTATTATCACCTTTAGACATCTTCAAAACCTATAAAAAATAAACACTCAACACTCAAAAATAAAAGTTAGCAAACCTCACCATTAATCACTCAAAAAGAAAAATTAAATTCTCAATGAGGTCGAATTCAATCTTGTGAGTTCTTTATCAGAGTTTATATCAACCAATTAGAGAGTGTGAACCAAACTACCAAAGAATCCTAATTTGCACTAGGATGCCAAAAACTGACGAGACACCAAGTGATTCGTGTTGCACCGAGGAAGGAGTTGTGCACACGTGTAAATCCTACTAACACAAGAAACAAGAAGGTGTTAGATAATGTAACGGAAGAATAAAAGCAAACAAATGAAAACCTACAGCTAAGAATCAATAAAAATGGCTGAAAACAGAAAACCTGAAAAACTACGGAGTAACTTGACAACTTCGTTCGAGGTGTTCCCGATCTCCAAAAATCATGAAATTAAATCTGGAATGTCCTTATATAAAGAATTTTTGATCTGTAAATTTTGGGCACCAAATTCAACCCGCTGAATCTTTTTTTAAATTTTTTATTGAATTTTGTCTTTTTTTATTTTTTTGACTTTTTTTACGGGATTAATTTTTTTTATATTCAATCACAGTGCCACAAATATGTATGTAAAATTTCAGATCAATTGGACAACGTTTACCCACTTAAATGAATTTTTTTCAAACAATTTTTCTGGGTAAAATTGCTGTTTGTGCTTTAAAAAATTGAGATCAGTTTAGAAATCAACCAAGAACACCTAAAACGCCCAAAATCTGATACCAAATGATAGAGGGTTGTGTCCGGACCAAGATCGAGTTGCCAAGTCACGAGAAACTCCTACGAAAGATCCTAGACGAACATATCTGAAATCAAAAACAAAGATTAAGATTAAACCAAATCAGATTTGAATTTAAATCCCCAAATTCAATTAAAGGAGCAGCAAGAAACAAAGAAATAGAATAGATGAATCAAACAAAATTGGAAGTATAGAAAGATTGCGAATCGGTCAACAAATTGATTCGGCCAAGAATGCTCAATTTCCAGTAATCAATTGATTCCCAAATTGAAAGAAATCCAATCGGCCAAACCCTAGGAATTGGGGATTTTTGGGTTCGAATGGGTGCTGCCAATAGGAGAACAACTTAAACGATGAGATCTTGAGTTTAATCAATGCTGGAAAACAAACAAGAACAACAAAATATTAGATGAGAAATTGGCAAAAGTATAAGCAAAGAAAAGTAAAGAAAGAAATCGAAAACAGCAAGAATTAAAGGATAAGTCCTAAAGATCCTTGAAATCCCGAAAGATTTCACAAATCTCTTCAAACGGCTCTAATCTCCCCTCCAAAGAATATCGATGGCAAGAAGAAGGTTGAAGATGGCTCCCACAATCAAAAGATTGTTAAAACAACTTCTAAAGAAACTCAAGAGAGAATTCTTGGAGAAAACCCCAAAGAAAATTCTGCACTCAACAAATCTGAAATTTGATAGAAAAAAAAATAATAAGATGTTTACAAAGGGTGGCTGGCCAATGCTTATATAGGCCTCCAACAAATCCTAATCTAATTAGAAAACTTAAAAAATTTAAACTTAATTAAAAAAACAAAGGAAAATTCGGCCATGCATCCTATTGGGCTGTTTTGGGCCGAATTTAACATGTGATATTCCTAAAACTTAAAAATTAACTTAAACAACTAAAATGTTTACAAATTGGGCCCTTTGACATTTTGGCCTGATTTTCAACTAAATATGTATGGATTTCTTGATTGGGCTGGGAATTTGCTTATTGGGCCTCGCCTTTAAGAATTTGGGCTTGTGATCCATCTCCTACCGAACTTAGGTCGTTGATGCTCGTAATGGAGATCCAACGCGCTTTGGCTGCAAGATTCAGTTTCTTGGACCAAGATTTCCAAGATTTGAAATCTTTATTTTCTTGATTCTTGAAATCGCTCTGAACAGCAAAATTGGGCCAAGATTCGATTTCTTGATTTTCTTGAAAACAAGAAAGTGAATCTTGATTTTCTTGATTTGAGCCCATCACCTTCTTAAGCTTGGGTTGGGCCTTTGTGACTCGTATCACCGAATCTTGGTCCAATTTTTCTGTTTTGAGCGATTTCAAGAATTAAGAAAATCAAGTTTTCAAATCTTGGAAATCTTGGTCCAAGAAATCGAATCTTGCAACTAAGGCGCATTGGATCTTAGTTACGAGCATTAACAAGCCAATTTCGAGAGAGAACGGATTACAAGCCCAAGTTCTTGAAGACAAGGCCCAATAAGATGTTCCAAGCCCAATCAAGAAATTTAAATTAAACTTAGTTGAAAATCAGGCCAAATTGTCAAAGTGGCCCAATTTGTTAAGCTTTAATTCTTTAAATACTTAGTTTTCATTTTTAGACTTTATGAATAAATTTCTATGTAAAAATTCAGTCCAAGAGGCCCATTTAATGTCCTTGGCCGAATTTCCCCTTTAAAGAAAAAAAAATTAGGTTTTTTTGTTTAGTTTTCCTATTAGGACTAGGAAAATAGTTAGAAGGCGTATATGTATGGCTTGGGCAGCCACCCTTATACACATTACACATTACAATTACATTAAGAATTTCAGATTTGCTTTGAGTGAAAATTCTCTTTGAGTTCTCCAAGAATTTTCTCTTGAGTTTTCTTTAGAAGTAGTTTTAACAATATTTTTTATTGTGGGAGCAATCTTCATCCTTCTTCTTGTCATTGATCTTCATTGGAGGGGAGATTAGAGCCGTTTGAAGGGAGTTGTGAAATCTTTCGGGATTTCAAAGCTTCTTAAGACTTATGCTGATTACTTGCTGTTCAATTCTTTTCTTTTAAATTCTACTTGTGTCGATTCTTTATCTTTAAGTATTTAATCTTATTGTTTTGTTTCCAACCATCGTCTTCAGTAAAGAACGGATCAGCCCCTTTTTCTTAGCAGCAAAGATTGTTCAAGATCACTATTTTCCATTGTTCTTGTCAATTTCTCCTTTGTCATCACTGGTTGAATTCGGTTGCTGGAATTTTGGTGAAATTAACTTGCTGTTTCAATTTGGGCAAATCGCTATCTCTTTGGGCTTCAAAGATCATTTTTGATTCTTAAATCTTTATTTTATTCTTGCCGTCCCAAACCCTATCTTTACTCCATCGATTTGCTGAACTTTTAAGATTAACTTGTTGTTTGTGTTTGTTCTTCCCAGATTCGGTAGATTGGGATTTAATTCGATCACAAATCCGTCTTCTTTGCGTCCAAGATTTGCTATTCTTAAGGGCGTTTGTTTCTTGGCTGCTCCTTTATTGATTTGGGTATTTTAGTTGTCAGATATAATTGATTTTAACTAAGTTTTGCTATTTTGTTTCAGATTTGATCGTCTAGAGCCTTCGTAGGAATTTCTCGTGACTTGACAACTCGATCTTGGTCCGCGCACAACCCTCTATCATTTGGTATCAGATGTTGGGCGTTTTGGGTGTTCTTGGGTGATTTCTAAACTGATCTCCTTTTAAAAACATAAAACATCAATTTTTACCCAGAAAATTTTTGAAAACAAATTCATTTGAGTGCGTAAAAATTTTTCGATTCTTCTAAAATTTTACATGCATATTTGTGGCACTGTGATAGAATATTAAAAAATATTTCCCCCAAAAAAATCAGTAGAAAAAGTCAAAAAACTTGAAAAAGACGAAATCAAGTAAAAATTAAAAAAAAAATTCAGCGGGTTGAGTTTAGTGCCGAAACTTTCCAGGTCAAATATACAATATCTAAGGACATTTTAGTTTAAATTTCGTGATTTTTTGAGATCAGGAACACCTCGAACGAAGTTATCAATTTACTCAGCAATTTTTCAGGTTTTCGGTGTCAACAATTTTTATTTATTCTTAGCTGTAGGTTTTCATTTGTTTTTCTTTTATTCTTCCTTTACACTATCTAACTCCTTATTGTTTCTTGTGTTAGTAGGATTTAAAAGTGTGCACAATTCTTCCTCGGTGCAACACAAATCAATTGGTGTCTCGTCAGTTTTTGGACTCATAGTGCAATTAGGATTCTTTGGTAGTTACGGTTCATACACTTTCTAATTGATTGATATAGACTCTACTAAAGAACTCACAAGACTGAATTCTACCTCTTTGAGAATTTGATTTTCCTTTTTGAGTGATTAACTGTGAGGTTTGCTAATTTTCTTTTTTGAGTGTTGAGTGTTTGTTTTGCAGGTTTTTGAAAAAAAGAAAAAAAATTGTGTAGAGTTGGTCAAATTGATGACGACCATAATGATGTCCATGATAAATTTAAAATGATCCAACAACAGTTAGACGAACGGGCTGCCGTACTTCAAACATTGAGTGCTACTATCAATGAGATGCGAGTGGAGAAAAGAGCCCAACGAGGACAACTTAATTCAAGTGAAATGGCAAAAATGAGAGTGCCAAGGAGATGAACATCCAACGAATATTCGAGAAGAGATTCATATCATGACTCCTATTCAACAAGGAATTCAAGACGATGCAAAGAAAGTTTTGAGAGTGAAGTTTTCCAAGGGAATCATTGTTCGTATGCAAGTCATTCCGTACATACCCAACGAAAGTCTTTCCGTTCTGATTCATTTGTAACATCTCTATCTTGTAATGAAAGGAAGACACAAAAAGAAATAAAAAGAAAAGAGAGGCAAGAGACGTTGATGCGAGAAATGAGCTAATATGGAATGACATTGAGAGACGAAAAAAAGAAACAACAGAAAAAGGCGAGGAAAGGGTAGTGAGGAATGTTTCCACTAACCAAGATATGAATTTTTCTTGTGTTGCTACTTTTCAGGTTCCCGAAATACCGAAAGATAACTTTCAACTTCAATACCTCTCAAATGAAAGACACTGATAGAGGGTTGCGCGCGGACCAAGGTCAAGTTGTCATGTCACGAGAAAACTCCTACGATGCTCTAGACGATCATATCTGAAACAAAACCAATAATTGAAGTTAGATTCGATTAGATCTAAAATAAAAACTATCAATGAACAGCAAGAATAAAAAACACCCTTAGAGACGGCTATTTTGTGAAACCAAGAATCGATTTGAACTTAGGAAGTAATTCCCCAACAATTGATCCTATCAATTACGAAAGAAAACGAATTAGAATTCAAATCAAAAGAAAACAATCAGATTTTAAATAGAAAATTAGGGATTTGGGGCGGCAAGAAGAAAAGAAAGATTGAAGGATCAAACAATTCTTGAAGTGTAGAAAGATTGCGATTCTGCCCAAAAATTAAATCAGCAAGTAATGCCCCAAATTCCAGCAGCCGAATTTCACCCAAAAGAGAAGGAACTAATTGGCAAGAACCCTAGAAATTAGGAATTTTTGTATCGGTTCTTTGCTGCCAAGAGAGGAGTGTCGATCGATTTCTTTAAAATGGAAGGGACTGAAAACACAACAACAAGATCAATTAAATCAGGATAAGCAATCAGCACAAGGCAAAAATTAAAGGAAAAATTGACAGCAAGCAAATAAATATAAGTCCTAAGAAGCCTTGAAATCCAGTAAGATTTCACAACTCCCTTCAAATGGCTGTAATATCCCCTCCAATGAAGATCAATGGCAAGAAGAAGATTGAAGATGGCTCCCACAATCAAAAAGATTGTTAAAACAACTTCTAAAGAAAACTCAAGAGAAAATTCTTGGAGAACTCAAAGAGAATTTTCACTCAAAGCAAATCTGAAATTTTCAATGTATTTCTAATCTGTGTAACAAGGGTGGCCGGCCATGCCCATAAATAGGCCTTATAACTATTTCCTAATCTTATTAGGAAAACTTTAAAAAAAACCTAATTAACAAATTTAAGAGGGAAATTTGGCCAAGTCATTTTAATGAGCTGCTTGGGCCGAATTTTTACATATAATACTCTTAAAGTCTAAAAATTAAATTAAACAATTAAAATTTTTCCAAATTGGGCCACTTTAACAATTTGGCCTGATTTTCAACTAAGTATGGTTTGACTTCTTGGTTGGGCTTGGAATTCTCTTATTGGGCCTTGCCTCCAAGAACTTGGGCTTGTAGTCCATCTCCTACCGAAATTGGCTCGTTGATGCTCGTAACGGAGATCTAATGCGCTTTGGCTGCAAGATTCGATTTCTTGGACCAAGATTTTCAAGATTTGAAATCTTGATTTTCTTGATTCTTGAAATCGCTCCAAACAACAAATTTGGGCCAAGATTCGGTTTCTTGATTTTCTTGAAAATAAGAAAGTGAATCTTGATTTTCTCTTTCTTTCGTGTACGCATCTAAGGCCTTTGTGACTCGTATCATTCCCCCTTTCCTCAAAAAGATTCGTCCTCGATTCTGAAAAATCAAATGGAGATAAGTCAACCACATTGAAAGTAGAACTTGTAGTCCAAACATAAGCATAACAAAACAATTATAACGCATGCGAATGGACAAATTTAGATTACCATGCAAACAAGCTAATTTACTCGTCAATGCCTCGTCAAATATTCAAAACAAAGGTGGACATGTTTTAAGGCATTCAATCATCTCAAATTGTTTCCACAAACCATGAATAAATCGAGTAATAAATCAAATGGTAAACGTAATCATCACAAGTAGGTATTTGAAAAGGTTCACACGGTTCACTGAGTTGCACAATCATACCATGCAGTAATCGAAGGTCTATAGATTTACTCACACATGCATTATCAAAAACAAGAATCTTTTTATCAACCTTCAAAACAGATAGATCATCACTAAATAAAATAGGACAGTCAAGCACGTTTCGATCTAAGTGTTTTACAAAAATTAAATCATCAACACGATCTTTGTCACTATCCGAGGAGTACAAAAGTGTTTCAAAAGTTTCAAGCATCTTACCTTTATAAGCAACAGAAGAAGGGTCGATTTTACCTTTTCCATTTAATACAAACCTTCGCTCATCGGGGGCATAGTGTAGTCGAAGCTCTGTTGTTGAGTTAACCTTTTTCAAATGGAAGTCAAACTTCATTTACAACCACCTAAACTGTTTAAGGCACGAATATAAATTGAAAACAAATTTGGAAAATTTCATTACCTTATTCACCAAAACAGATTTGCACAAATTTTCAGATTTTACACAAGGCAAATCAAGAGAATAACAACTCACGCTTCCTTTCGTAATGACTTTATCAACCACAATCAAAGAATAACAATTAATCAGATCAAAATGAGGGGATCTTTTAAGGATTAATTCACCAAAATTTTTATCAATAATTTTCAAATCTGCACGGGACTCGGTTGATAAAATTTCCTTACCTCGCTTACCTTCGGGTTCATGTAGTGTGATTTCATCTTTGCCTATGTTGATCGTATGAAAGCGTCTTTCATCGGAAAGGTATTGAAGTTGGAAGTTATCTTTCATATGTGGCCAATGGAAGTGTTCTATCCCACGCAAAGGTGGTAAACCTTTAGGGTCCTCACTAAAAACATCCTCATAATCCTGCGAAAAACATTGAAACACACTAGGCAAATTTTCATTAATGTTAGATAGAGATAAATAATTTTGCCTAAACCTCACAAGGATACAAGGCTGTTCATTGAATAGGTCTCTCCGCACATCTTTTTTTGTTGCAATTAAAATTTTCACTCTATTTTTACCACTTGCGGATTCACTCACCTTTGGGCCATTTAAATTTTAACTTTTTTCACTACTAGCCTCTTTTCTCTCTGTCTTTTTTATTTGTCCTTTCTCCCTCACCCCCTCACAAAATTTCATCATTTTTAATTGATCTTTATATACATCACTGGGATTTAAAGGAGCAAGTGTGCCGCATGCATTGGGACCACATCACACCATACCTCATCCTCGTAATTCCCAAGCTTAAAAGTGATCAAGGACTGTTTTGTAACTTTAACTTCCGAGCATTCATTAAGCCACTGAAGGTGATACGGCTTAGGGTGCTCGATACAAGGTAACTTTAAAAAATCCACCAAGTAACTGCTAACTACATTCGAACAACTCCCACTATCAATAATAAGTGAACATAAGTTACCTTTTATAAAACATCTAGAATGGAAAATATTGGTCCTTTGGTGATCAAAATCGTCTCCCATTTGGAAGTTAAGGGTGCGGTGGACTACCATCTTATTTTTTCTCTTTTTTTTGAAATACCTGCAAAACAAACACTCAACACTCAAAAAAAATTAACAAACCTCACCGTTAGTCACTCAAAAAGGAAAATCAAATTCTCAAATAGGTGGAATTCAGTCTTGTGAGTTCTTTTGTACAGTCTATACCAATCAATTAGAAAGTGTATGAACCGAAACTACCAAAGAATCCTAATTTGCACTAGGAGTCCAAAGAAATGACGAGACACCAATTGATTTGTGTCGCACCGAGGAAGAACTGTACACACTTTTAAATCCTTCTAACACAAGAAACAAGAAGGTGTTAGATATTGTAAAGGGAGAATAAAAAGCAAACAAATGAAAACCTACATCTAAGAATCAATAAAAATTACTGAAATCGAAAAACTACGGAGTAACTTGACAACTTCGTTCGAGGTTTTTTCGATATCCAAAAATCACGAAATTAAATCTGGAATGTCTTTAAATATTTTATATTTGATCTAGAAAGCTTGGGCACCATACTTAACCCGCTGAATCTTTTTAAAATTTTTATTAGATTTCATCTTTTTTAATTTTTTTGTCTTTTTCGACTAAATTTTTTGCGGGAAATATCTTTTTTATATTCGATCATAGTTCCACAAATATGTATGTAAAATTTCAAATCAATCGGACAACGTTTACCCACTAAAATGAATTTTTTTCAAAAAATTTTTCTTGGTAAAACTGTTGTTTGTAGTTTAAAAAATAGAGATCAGTTTAGAAATCAACCAAGAACACCCAAAACTCCCAAAATCTGATACCAAATGATAGAGGGTTGCGCACTGACCAAGATCGAGTTGTCAAGTCATGAGAAAACTCCTACGAGGCTCTAGACAATCAGATCTGAAATGAAACAGAGAATTGAAGTTAGATTCGATTAGATCTAAAATAAAAACTATCAATGAAAAGCAAGAATCAAAAACACCCTTAGAGACGGCTATTCCTGGAAACCAAGAATCGATTTGAACTTAGGAAGTAATTCTCCAACAGCCAATCCTATCAATTACGAAAGAAAAAGAATTAGAATTCAAATCAAAAGAAAATAATCAGATTTTAAATAGAAAATTAGGGATTTGGGGTGGCAAGAAGAAAAGAAAGATTGAAGCTCAAACAATTTTTGAAGTGTAGAAAGATTGCAATTCTGCCCAAAAATTAAATCAGCAAGTAATGCCCCAAATTCCAGCAGCCGAATTTCACCAAAAAGAGAAGGAATTAATCGGCAAAAACCCTAGAAATTAGGGATTTTTGGATCGGTTCTTTGCTGCCAAGAGAGGAGTGTTGATTGATTTCTTTAAAATGGAAGGGGCTGAAAACACAACAAGACGATCAATTAAATCAAGATAAGCAATCGGCACAAGGCAGAAATTAAAGGAAAAATTGACAGCAAGCAAATAAATATAAGTCCTAAGAAGCCTTGAAATCCCGTAAGATTTCACAACTCCCTTCAAACGGCTCTAATATCCCATCCAATGAAGATCAATGGCAAGAAGAAGATTGAAGATGGCTCCCACAATCAAAATGATTGTTAAAACAACTTCTAAAGAAAACTCAAGAGAAAATTCTTAGAGAACTCAAAGAGAATTTTCACTCAAAGCAAATCTGAAATTTTCAATGTATTTCTAATGTGTGTAACAAGGGTGGCTGGCCATGCCGATAAATAGGCCTTATAACTATTTCCTAATCTCATTAGGAAAACTTAAAAAAAACCTAATTAACAAATTTAAGAGGGAAATTCGGCCAAGTCATTTTAATGGGCTGCTTGGGCTGAATTTTTACATATAATACTCCTAAAGTCTAAAAATTAAACTTAGATATTTAAACAATTAAAATTTTTACAAATTGAGCCACTTTAACAATTTGGCCTGATTTTCAACTAAGTATGGTTTGACTTCTTGGTTGGGCTTGGAATCCTCTTATTGGGCCTTGCCTTCAAGAACTTGGGCTTGTAGTCCATCTCCTACCGAAATTGGCTCGTTGATGCTCGTAACAGAGATCCAATGTGCTTTGGCTGCAAAATTCGGTTTCTTGGACCAAGATTTCCAAGATTTGAAATCTTGATTTTCTTGATTCTTGAAATTGCTCCAAATAGCAAAATTGGGCCAAGATTCGGTTTCTTGATTTTCTTGAAAACAAGAAAGTGAATCTTGATTTTCTCTTTCTTTCGTGTACGTATCTAAGGCCTTTGTGACTCGTATCAAACACTTTCATACGATCAACATAGGCAAAGATGAAATCACACTACATGATCCCGAAGATTCGAGGACGAATCTTTTTGAGGAAAGCGGGAATGATACGAGTCACAAAGGCCTTAGATGCGTATACGAAGGAAAAAAATCAAGATTCACTTTCTTGTTTTCAAGAAAATCAAGAAACCGGATCTTGGTCCAATTTTGCTGTTTTGAGTGATTTCAAGAATCAAGAAAATCAAGATTTCAAATCTTGGAAATCTTGGTCCAAGAAATCAAATCTTGCAAGTAAGGCGCACTGGATGTCAGTTACGAGCATTAACAAGCCAATTTCGGGAGAGAACGGATTACAAGTCCAATTTCTTGAAGACAAGCCCCAATAAGATGAATTTAAATTAAACTTAGTTGAAAATCAGGCCAAATTGTCAAAGTGGCCCAATTTGTTAAGCTTTAATTCTTTAAATACTTAGTTTTCATTTTTAAACTTTATGAATAAATTTCTACGTAAAAATTCACTCCAAGAGGCCCATTTAATGTCCTTGGCCGAATTTCCCCTTTAAAGTAAAAAAAAGAAGTTAGGTTGTTTTTTTAGTTTTCCTATTAGGACTAGGAAAATAGTTAGAAGGCCTATATGTATGGCTTGGCCAGCCACCCTTATACACATTACACATTACAATTACATTAAAAATTTCAGATTTGCTTTGAGTGAAAATTCTCTTTGAGTTCTCCAAGAATTTTCTCTTGATTTTTCTTTAGAAGTAGTTTTAACAATCTTTTTGATTGTGGGAGCCATCTTCAGCCTTCTTCTTGCCATTGATCTTCATTGGAGGGGAGATTAGAGCCATTTGAAGGGAGTTGTGAAATCTTTCGGGATTTCAAGGCTTCTTAGGACTTATCCTGATTACTTGCTGTTCAATTCTTTTCTTTTAAATTCTGCTTGTGTCGATTCTTTATCTTAATTATTTAATCTTATTATTTTGTTTCCAGCCATCTTCTTCATTAAAGAACGGATCAGCCCCTTTTTCTTGGCAGCAAAGATAGTTCAAGATCACTATTTTCCATTGTTCTTGTCAATTTCTCCTTTGTCATCACTAGTTGAATTCGGTTGCTGGAATTTTGGTGAAATTAACTTGCTATTTCAATTTAGGCAAATCGCTATCTCTTTGGGCTTCAAAGATCGTTTTTGATTCGTAAATCTTTATTTTGTTCTTGCCATCCCAAACCCTATCTTTACTCCATCGATTTGCTGAACTTTTAAGATTAACTTGTTGTTTGTATTTGTTCTTTTCAGATTCGGCAGATTGGGATTTAATTCGATCACAAATCCGTGTTCTTTGCGTCCAAGATTTGCTATTCTTAAGGGCATTTGTTTCTTGGCGGCTCCTTTATTGATTTGGGTATTTTAGTTGTCAGATCTAATTGATTTTAACTAAATTTTGCTATTTTGTTTCAGATCTAATCGTCTAGAGCCTTCGTAGGAATTTCCTATGACTTGACAACTCGATCTTGGTCCGCGCGCAACCCTTTATCAGAAAGGTTTTGATTTTGATAGATGAACGTAAACCAAGTATTCAAGTTGAACTAGCACAATATAAGTGTGTTAACCCGAAACTTATGTGAATGCTTAGGTTGGGATAATAACGGTTTGGAAGATAGGTAAAGGAAATGCAACCTCGACCCACTATCAATATTGATAGGAACCTCGGTATAATCTGAACGCCACACTTTATGGACAAAGTGATAAGTTCGAAAGATAAAAAAAATGGGTTGATGCCACAAGGGTTGCTTGATAAGTCAGACCAGTCTTTGGAGAACAATGAGAGTTGAAAACAAACTCACAAAGCACATAAAATTCATAAAGGTTCAAAAGTCCTTTCAAAGTACAAATGAACACATATTTATAGTCTAAGCCTAAGGTAGCCGAATGGACAATTAAGATGTTGAATGGTCAGCCAAAATTAAAATAAAAGAGGTTGGAAATTTCCATGAAGCCTCCTAGAACGTCCTTGGGAAGTTTCATGCATGAAAACTCAAATGGACAGCTTCTAGATGAAGTCCATTTAGCTGGACTAATTGGAGTGTTGGTGAGCTGAATGGGATGTCTTGGTTCGGCTAAAGAGACTAAATGCACCTTAATTGTGCTACCTTGTAAAGCTAAAACAATCTTGAAATTTAAATGAGCAGCTTGGGCACTTCAATAGTCCTCAAGTGTGAATGGAAGAATCTGAATGGTTCCCTAGTGTGAATACTCAAAATCGATCAGCCATCCAATGTGAAAAGAACCTTCAGCAAATATGAACATCTTAATTTGTTACTTTAAAGAGCTGGAAGTCCATTAAGCTTCACGAAAAGTTGCTCCCTTTAATGTCATCCCATGCATTAGCCAAATGCATGTTTCTTCCTTAATTGCTTTCCTTTTCCCCTAAGCTAGCTGATTCAACTAGAAATAACACCAAATAAATTCGGTCAGAACTTATTAATCATTCATTAAAATTCTAGCAGCTAAACATATTAAAAATCAAAACACATTAAAATTAACACACACATTTAATCGGCTGGAATTAGGACATATTAAAAAGGTGCAATGAGATGAACAAATTAAATGTGTTCTAATTAAGACAAATTTAAACAAGCATTAAAACAAACATATTTAACACACATAATTAAAATGTCCAGATTTCTTAGTAATTATTAGAACAAAAATAACTAATTCAACTAATTAAATAAGAATTAAGTTCAAACTCAACGAGCTGGAATCAACCCGAATTTAGCTCTATTGAGCTAGGATGAACTAAGTCAGCTTGCAATAGGTTGCAAGCTAAGTTTGACGAGCTGGTCCAGCCATGTTCGGTCACTCCTCCTTCCCAAACTCAATCAACGTATCTAGAAACAACTTCTTGAAATCTCCAAGCTCGAGCTTGAGTTATTGGTCCCAATGGTAGCTCTAAAGGTTCGGTCACTAGCTCTTTAGCCAAGCTCGCATCATTCCCCCCTCTTCAAGGCGATTTGTCCCCTAATCGTCACCTACATCAAAAGGGGAAAGATCAGCCAAATTGAAACTAGCACTAACACCGTATTCACCGGGTAAGTCCAATTTGTAAGGATTGTCGTTGATCTGTTCCAGGACTTGAAATGGACCATCTCCTCTCGGTAAAAGTTTAGACCTTCTTTGCTCGGGAAATCTTTCCTCACACATATGGATCCAAACCCAATCACTGGGTTCGAATACAATTCGTTTGTGCCCCTTGTTGGCTCCTCGAACATATTGCTCGATTCTCTTCTCAATATTTTCTTTGACTTTCTTGTGAAGTTGTTTGAAAAAATCAGCCTTTCTTTTGCCATCCACATATACCAATTGATTAGAAGGTAAAAGAAATAAATCAAGAGGAGTTAGAGGGTTGAAACCGTATACCACCTCAAAAGGAGAATGCTTAGTAGCTGAATGAATTGTTTGATTATACGTAAAATCTATGTGTGGCAAACATTCCTCCCAAGACTTCAAATTCTTTCTAATGATGGCCCATAGTAAGGTCGATAAAACTCAATTAACTAACTCCATTTGTCCATTTGTTTGAGGGTGGCAAGTTGTCGAGAACAATAGCTTAGTGCCTAACTTGCCCTATAAGGTCCTCAAGAAGTGGCTGAGGAACTTGGTATCTCGATCGGACACGATGGTGTGGGGTATTCCATGCAAATGAGCAATTTCCTTGAAAAACAAATTAGCAACATTAGTAGCGTCATCAGTCTTATGACAGGCAAGGAAATGGGCCATTTTAGAAAATCGATCCACAACAACAAAAATGGAATCCTTTCCAGTCTTGGTTCTAGGAAGCCCTAGAATGAAGTCCACAGATATGTCATTCTATGGTGCATCCGGTATGGGCAATGGTGTATACAGACCATGAGGTTTGATTCGAGATTTTGCTTTCTTAAAAGCAATACATCGATCACATATTCTCATCACATCACGTTTCATCTTAGGCCAGAAAAAATGTTCTTGAAGTATTGCTAAAGTCTTTGCTACACCAAAGTGTCCCATAAGTCCCCCAACTATGGGCTTCACTAACAAGCACTTCACGAACAGAGCTTTGGGGTACGCACAACTTGTCATCACGAAATAGGTAGCCATCTTGCTGATAGAACTCATCATAACCACCTCGCTCACATGATTTATATATTTCACCAAAGTCAAGATCAGTCTTATAAATATCTTTCAAGAACTCAAAACCAAGTAGTTTGGAATTTAATTGATTAATAAGTGCATACCTTTGTGATAGAGCATTAGCAACGATATTTTCATTACCTTTCTTGTATTTAATTACCTAAGGAAAAGATTCCAAAAAACTCCACCCACTTGGCATGGCGCTTGTTCAATTTGGTTTGTCCCTTAAGGTGTTTCAAGGCCTCATGATCTGTATGAACGACAAATTCTTTGGGCCGAAGATAATGTTGCCAGGTTTCCAAAGCCCGAATCAAATACCTAATTAATAAATTAAGAGGGAAATTCGACCAAGGCATTTTAATGGGTTGCTTGGGCTGAATTTTTACATATAATAATCCTAAAGTCTAAAAATTAAACTTAGATAGTTAAACAATTAAAATTTTTACAAATGAGGCCACTTTAACAATTTGGCCTGATTTTCAACTAAGTATGGTTTGACTTCTTGGTTGGGCTTGGAATCATCTTATTGGGTCTTGCTTTCAAGAACTTGGGCTTGTAGTCCATCTCCTACCGAAATTGGTTTGTTGATGCTCGTAACGGAGATCCAATGTGCTTTGGCTGCAAGATTCGGTTTCTTGGACCAAGATTTCCAAGATTTGAATCTTGATTTTCTCTTGCTTTCATGTACGCATCTAAGGCCTTGCTAACAAATTCCTGAATGGTCCCATTTAGTTTGGAACGCATTTGTCTGGCCTTTGACCTCGTTATTGGGTCTTGTGGTAATTTGAGCCCATCATGTTCTTAAGCTTTGGTTGGGCCTTTGTGACTCGTATCAAGTGCACGAACCAATGCCAAAAGTTCTTTATCATAAGTTGAGTAATTTAATTATGCACCATTCAACTTTTCACTAAAATAAGCAATTGGTTGCTTATCTTGCATTAAAACGGCGCCAATGCCAATTCCTGAAGCATCACACTCAAGTTCAAAAGTGTTAGTAAAATCAGGTAATTTAAAAAGAGGAGCAGAACATAACTTAGCTTTTAGGGTTTGAAAAGCCTTTTCTTGAGTTTCACCCCATTTGAAACCCATGGATTTTTTAATAACTTCTGTTAATGGGGCAGCAATAGTGGAGAAATCTTTCACAAATCGTCTATAAAAACTAGCTAAACCAGGGAAAGATCTCACCTCAGTTATCGATTTAGGAGTTGGCCACTCCTAGATTGCCTTAACTTTGTCCTCATCGACATGAATACCTTGAGCACTAACTATGAAACCTAAAAATAGTAGCTTATCACAGCAAAATGTGCATTTATCAAGGTTGGCAAACAATTTTTCAACTCTTAGAATGTCTAAAACCGTTCTAACATGGAAAACATGATCATTTAATGTTGTTGAGTAAATTAAAATGTCATCAAAGTAAACTACCATAAATTTACCTAAGTGAGGCCTTAAAACGTGATTCATTAATATCATGAATGTACTCGGTGCACTAGTAAGTCCGAAAGGCATAACTAACTATTCATATAATCCAAATTTTGTTTTAAAGGTTGTTTTCCATTCATCCCCTTCCCTCATTCGAATTTGATGATAACCGTTTTTTAAATCAGTTTTAGCGAATATAGTTGAACCATGTAATTCATCAAGTATGTCATCAAGTCGAGGAATAGGATGTCTATCATTTACCGTTATTTTGTTGATTGGTCGACAATCAACACACATTCGATACGTACCATCTTTCTTAGGTACCAGTAAGACAGGAATGACACAAGGGCTTAAGCTTTCACGAATGTACCCTTTGTCTAATAAATCTTCAACTTGCCTTTGCAATTCCTTTGTCTCCTCGGGATTGCTTCTATAGGCTGGTCGATTTGGAATTGAAGTGATGTGAGCTCGCCTGCGAACAAAGTAGAGTTCGAACAAGAAGCTATCAAGTTGCCCATTGGTCCGATAACGCGAGCTAGAGCTAAACAATTTAAGGAGGCTATTTCAGCAATGGTGGAATGAATAGTAGAAAATGATAGCAAAGAGTTCAAAAACGAGTTCAATATTTTCAATTTTTGGGAAGCTAAATTTCGTTCTAGCTAATAAATTTGCTGTTGGAATTTTTGGACCATTTAAATTAAGCATTTAATTAAGTTTTACTACAGCTTATTAATTTGTCTTTAATTAATATAAGTGTTTAATTTGTCTTGTCTTAGTTAAATTAAATGTGTCTTGATTTCATTAAGTATGTCTTAAATTAAAACATGAATTAATTATGTCCAGCAGAATTCATGTGTCTTGTTTAGTTAATATTTAAGTTGTCACAATGTTAATTAGTGTGTCCACATAATGTTCTAAATTAGTTCAGCTGATTTGGGTTTAATTAATTAAGTTCATGTACTTTGTTTAGGTGCAGCCGAATTCGAAGATTCATTGGCTAGGTGCATGCATGTAGATTCCATGTATGTGAATATGCATGTGCAGCTAGTACATTCATGCATTGAAGCTGATTAATTTTGGCACTCTCCAAGGCAACCATTTGGCCAAGAGTTAGCAAGCTTTAATTCACCAAAAGCTTGGCCGATTCTCTTCTCAAGGAAGCATGAAGCTGTTCACACCATGGCTGTTCGGTTCAGCCATGTTCACACCATGGGGACTTTTCAAAATCGTCCATTCACACCTAAAATGGCTACTTAAGTTCTTCATTAATGCTGGTCATTTTTCAGCAAGAGTTGCTTAATGAATGAGTCCATTAAACTCATTAGCCGAATCTAGCTGCTGCATGAACCTCCCAAATTCATTTGCTTAATTTAGAAGCTGCCTATTGGTCACCATTCAGTCGAACCTACTTGGTTTTCATTCATGAATTCAAGCTAAAAATTAGTTCATTGTTTTGCTTAGTTTTTTAAGCTTTGAAATGTCCATTCGGCTACTAGGCTTTGGGCTATAAATAGTTGCTGATTTTCTTGTAAAAGGACTTTTTGCCAAAATTCTGAATGAAAATATATTTCTTTGGTGAGTTAAATCACTCTCTTTATTCTTCAAAGCTCAATTGACTTATCTTCACAAGTGGCGTCAATCTGACTTTGTTTCCGAACTTATCACCCTTGGTGTGGCGTTCAACATTATACCGAAGGTTCCTATTTCACTAAATAATGGGTCTCAGTTTATTTTCAATTCCTTACTTTTTCTTTGAGACGTTTTAAGCCCGGGTCCTTATTTGCTAATAAGGGTTCGATTTTGTTTCATTGAATTACCATCTTTGTTAACCCTCCATCATAAACCCAACTACACCTTTGTTTGAACAAATTATTCAACCTTTGAAGTTCTTTGACTTAAAACTCATTATTCGACACTACCTAATTTCAATCGGGAATTATTACGATTTGTCACATCTTCCGAAACAAGCTCGTATCAGTTGGTATCAGAGCTAGTTAATTAGGTACGTAATTGTAGTTTCGAAAAAAATTCAAAAAAAAGAAAAAAAGAAAAAAATTGATTATAGAAAAATATAAGAGAAAGAATATCTATACGAAATTAAAAAAATTCATATTTGAAAAAAAAAGTATTTCGAATATAAAAAAACTGCAAGTTTTGAGTATTGTTCGAACAATTGATTCTCTTTTCAAGAAGTGACCCATTCTATACGCCACATCTTAAACCAAATTTTCTTCTTTCGAGCCTACCCTAAACCACATCATATTCCCTTGTATTAGCCCTTTGAAGCTGACCCACAAGTTGTGGATAAGTCTAGGGTAGCTTTTCAGAATATCGAGAGTTGGATTTGAGAGGTAAAAGGCACAAGAGATTACATCAAGTTAAAAGTCGAAAATTGAGTGAAACATGAGTGGAGTGTTTATACTTTTCTTGTGAAAGACTTGTGAGGTTTTATGGTGAGGATATTTTCTTATTTTGTCAAGGAGTCCTAAACGTTGAGCCGTAAGTGGAGGAGCTTCAAATGCCGCTGGTGGAGGAGTAAACCTTCAACCAAGAAGAAATGTTCCCGGAGGTGGAGTGTCCGATCTTCAAGTGCAAGCCATTGTACGAGAAATCTCCTGATTGTTCCAACCCTAATTCGATTGCCTCAATGAACGAATGGAACAAATGGAGGACGAAGTCAACGTGTGAACACCCCTCCGATCCTAAGAGGAGAGCAAGAACGTCCTTGGCAACATACAAATGACTTATACGAACCAAGCGATGTAGAAAGTGAACAAGCTTCGCGACAAAGCGAAAGGCGACGAGGCCAATGAGCACGGGGACAAAGAGATCGAGAGTGGCCTGATGATGATTTAAAGAACATTAAGATGGCAATTCCTGCTTTCCAAGGAAGGTCAGATCCCGAAGCCTATCTTGAATGGGAGAACAAGGTTGAATTAGTCTTCGAGTGTCATAATTACTCGGAGAGTAAGAAGGTTAAACTAGCTGCTATAGAATTTTTTGACTATGCTATTATATGGTGGGATCAACTCACTTTGAGTCGAAGATGCAACGGTGAACGCCCCGTGTCTACATGGGCGGAAATGAAGGCAATAATGAGAAAGTAATTCATCCTGGCTTACTACCACCGGGAGTTGTATCAAAAACTACAAAGTTTAACTCAAGGCCAACGAAGTGTGGAGGATTATTACAAGGAAATGGAAGTGGCCATGATCCGCGCTGATGTGGAGGAAGATCGAGAAGCCACCATGACACGATTTCTCATCGGCCTTAACCATGAAATTGCAAATATTGTCGAACTACACCACTACGTTGAGGTCATTGATATGGTCCATATGGCCATAAAGGTGAAAAAACAACTTAAACGAAAAGGTACGTCACGAACTTTCCCTAATACTTCTTCAACATCTAGGTGGGGGCAAGGGACCAACAAACGTGACATACCAAGCCGAAACAAAGAAGTGAGTGGTGCAACAAAGTTCAACAAACCGAATGTTGAAACCAGTAAGGGAAAGATGGAAGCCCGACCAAGTAGATCTTGAGACATAAAGTGCTTCAAATGCCTTGGAAGGGGCCACATCGCGAGCCAATGTCCAAATTGGAATGCGATGTTTGTACGTGATGATGGTGAGATTGAATCCAAAAGTGAACGTGAGAATGAGGCTGTTGAACAAATTGAAGATGAGGAAGAAGTCAAACAAGCCGAGAATGGAGAAATTCTAGTTGTGAAAAGAAGCCTTACTTTGCAAGGCGTTGAAAATGAACAACAACGCGAAAATATCTTCCATACACAATGTCAAGTACAAGGCAAGATTTGTTGTGTTATAATCGATGGAGGAAGTTGTACGAACGTGGCTAGTACGTTGATGGTGGAGAAACTCGGATTGGCTACCACCAAACATCCCCATCCGTATAAGCTCCAATGGCTTAACGATGGTGGAGAGCTTAAGGTAACAAAGCAAGTGCTTATTTCATTTTCGATTGGAAAATATCAAGATGAAGTGATGTGTGATGTTGTACCGATGCATGCGGGGCATCTCCTTCTTGGACGGCCCTGGCAATTTGACAAACGTGCAATTCATGACAGATACACGAACTGATTTACCTTTAAACATTTGGGAAGAATGGTGACGTTAGCTCCGCTAACACCCAAACAAGTTTATGAAGATTAGCTCAAAATAAGGAGTTCTATTGAAAAATCAAAAGAAAATGAGCGAGAGCAAAAAATGAAAAGAATAAAGAAAAGAGTGTAGAAAAGAAGAAAAGCAAAAAAATGAGTGATAAAAAAAGAGAGAACGATGCAAAAGAAAAAGAAAAAGAGACGAGTGATGAGAATGAAAAAAAGAGTTTGTATGTAAAAGAGAGAGAAGTCAGGAAATCAATGTTGCTAAAGCAACCTTTGTTGGTTCTTTTGTACAAGGAAAGCTTGCTTGGTACTAACGAATTTGATGACAAGTTACCCTCTTCTGTTTTGTCTGTGTTGCAGGAGTTTAGAGATGTATTCCTGGAAGAAATCCCGAGTGGGTTACCACTTATTTTGTGGAATTGAACATCAAATAGATTTGGTACCGAGAGCCGCGATTCCGAACTATCCTGCTTATCGAAGCAATCCTGAACAAACGAAGGAACTACAAAAACAAGTAAATGTACTTCTTGAGAAGGGTTATGTGCGTGAAAGCCTTAGTCCCTGCACCGTTCCTGTTTTGTTAGTTCCTAAAAAGGATGGAACGTGGAGAATGTGCGTAGACTGCCGTGCCATAAACAAGATAACCATCAAGTATCGGCATCCAATACCACGATTGGATGATATGCTTGACGAATTGAGTGGCGCAAGTTTTTTTCAAAAAGATCTCAAAAGAGGATATCACCAAATACGCATGCGCGAAGGTGATGAGTGGAAAACTGCTTTCAAGACGAAGCATGGACTTTACGAGTGGCTCGTTATGCCATTTGGTTTAACAAACGCCCCGAGCACCTTCATGCGACTTATGAATCACATTTTAAGACCTTTTATTGGTAGATTTTGTGTGGTATATTTTGATGATATATTAATTTATAGCAAGACTTTGGATGACCATGTATTGCATTTAAAGGCTGTTTTGGAAGTTTTGAGGAAAGAGACCTTGTATGCTAACTTGAAAAAATGTGATTTTTGTACTAACAAGATTGTGTTTTTAGGTTTTGTTGTTAGCTCGGAAGGCCTTGAAGTTGACAATGAGAAGGTTAAGGCGATCCAAGAATGGCCCCGTCCGATGAATGTCTCCCAAGTTCAAAGTTTCCATGGGTTAGCCAGCTTCTATCGTCGGTTCGTGCTGAACTTTAGCACTTTGGCCACACCATTAACTGGGGTTATCCGTAAGAATTCGAATTTTATATGGGGAGAGGAACAAGAAAAGTCATTTCTGAAAATTAAAGATTGTTTAACTCATGCACCATTACTAGCATTGCCGAATTTTGATAAAACTTTCGAGTTAGAATGTATGCATCAGGTTTAGGTATTGGAGCCGTGTTGATGCAAGATGGATGCCCTATCGCGTATTTTAGTGAGAAACTCAACGGCGCTGTACTAAACTATCCAACGTACGACAAGGTGCTATATTCATTGATTCAAGCTTTGGAAACGTGGCAGCACTATCTCTGGCCCAAAGAATTTGTAATCCACATCGATCACGAATCTTTGAAGTATTTAAAAGGGCAACATAAGCTGAACAAGCGACACGCTAAGTGGGTAGAATTTCTCGAATATTTTCCTTACATTATAAAATACAAAAAAGGTAAAGAAAATGTAGTGGGTGATGCACTATCTCAGAGGTATGCTTTATTAAATGTTTTGGATGCTAAATTGATGGGGTTTGTATTTCTTAAAGATTTATATGCTGATATGCTGACTTCGGTGAATTTTTCAGGTTATGCGAAAAGGGAGCGTATGAGAAGTACTATCGACATGATGGGTACTTATTCTGAGAAGGAAAACTTTGCATACCACAAGGATCCGTTTGGGAGGTGTTGATCGAAGAAGCGCATAGTGGTGGGTTGATAGGGCACTTCGAAGTTGCCAAGACTTTAGCTACACTCCACGAACACTTCTTTTGGCCCAAAATGCGACAAGACGTTGAAAAATTTTGCAATCGTTGCATTGCCTACAAACGGGCTATGATACGAGTCACAAAGGCCTAACCCAAGCTCAAGAACGTGATAGACTCAAATTACCACAAGGCCCAATAATGAGGTCAAAGGCCAGGCAAATGCGTATGAAACTAAATGGAACCGTCCGAGACTTCATTAGCAAGGCCTTAGATGCATACACGAAAGAAAGAGAAAATCAAGATTCACTTTCTTGTTTTCAAGAAAATCAAGAAACCGAATCTTGGCCCAATTTTGCAGTTTGGAGTGATTTCAAGAATCAAGAAAATCAAGATTTCAAATCTTGGAAATCTTGGTCCAAGAAACTGAATCTTACATCCAAAGCGCATTGGATCTCTGTTATGAGCATCAACGAACCAATTTCGGTAGGAGATGGACTACAAGCCCAGGTTCTTGAAGGCAAGGCCCAATAAGATGATTCCAAGCCCAACTGATACGACCCGCCCCCGGGAACGGCTATTGTTTCAGCCTACAAGCGAGGCTCGTCATTTTTACAAGCTAGACGTAGCTCAATTTTATTTTTGTGGAGCTTCATTTAGCTCATTTCTAGCTCCTTCAAGTTCAATGAGCTCGAACCAGCTCAATTTTAGCTCAATATCTTTAAGGCCTTTATTATAGTAGCTGAACTAATTATTTGCGTCATTTAATTAGTTTATTACAACTCAATTAATTTTTGTTGTTTAATTGGTCTTAAATCTGGACAAATTTAAAAAAGCATGTTAAATATGCTTTTCTTACATGTTATTAAGTCATTAATTCCTACAGCCTATAAATATGTTTTTATGCATGTTTTTAATGTGTCAACTTTATTACTTGTTTTAATTATGTCCTAAGGCTGCCGAATTTAATGTGTAGAATTTTAGTGTTAATTTAATGTGTCTAAACATGTATTTGATTGATTTGATGAATGTTGCTGCAGGTACATTACCCATGAACGTCCTTGGTGCATGAAAGGTATTAAAAGGAGGTACATGAAGGGGACGGCACATGCATGAATGGGAAAATGAAGTTGGCTGCTGTTTGAAGTTTCCTAAGTGACCATTCAGCCGAATTTATTGCTTTCACATTGCTGGATACATCTTGGCTGTTCGGTTCAAGGTGTTCATATTCAAGGACTCTTCAAAACTTGGTTTTCACACTTGAAGTGACTACTCAACATCTCCTTAATTGCTGGTAATTTTTCAGCAATGGTTGCCAATTAAATGAACTCCTTCAAGCACATCAACCGAATGTAGCTGCTGCCATGTATTTACTCAAGTTCCAAGTTCAATTATCCATCTAGAAGATGACTATTGGAGCTCCCCATTCAGCCGAACCTATCCATTGACATTAAAGGAACTCATTTGCTTAATACTTAAGAATTCATGTGACTATTCGGCTAGCTCAGTATTTGTCTATAAATAGTTGTTAAATTCATTTTGTGAAGGACTTTTGGAACCTTAATGAAATGCTGTCAATTTGTTGAGAGAACTCTTCTCTTGAATTTCGTCCAAAAACTTCGTTGACTTATCTAAGTAGTTAGTGGCGTCAACCGTTTTTGTTCAATCGAACTTATCACGTTTACGTGTGGCGTTCAACCCAAATTATACCAAGGTTCCTATCTTTGATAGATAGTGGGTCGAGGTCCTTTACATCTGTTTCATCCACTTTAAAGACATATAAGATTCGGGTCAACATTTCCCTTAGTGTTGGTTCATTCTTGTTTTTAAGCCTATCTTTCCATTTCACGTTAAACCGAAAATTCCATACCTTTAATATTTGTTTTCTTTCTTTCTTAGCCGAAATACCTTACCAACCATTTACTTTTAACCTTAAATGAACCATTAACACCTTCATTGAACAAATATAACTATTTGATTCAAGACGAACGAAACTTCATCGTTAGGACGATCGGGCAACAAACACGACTCAAAATTCATCCACGAGGCCGGGGTCGTATCACCAACCAAGAAGACAAACCATACTTTGTTGAAAATCAGGCCAAATTGTTAAAATGCCTAATTTGTAAAAATTTTGATTGTTTAAATATCTAAGTTTAATTTTTAGACTTTAAGATTATTATATGTAAAAATTCGGCCCAAGCAGCCCATTAAAATGCCTTGGCCGAATTTCCCTCTTAATTTATTAATTAGGTCTTTTTTCAGTTTTCCTAATGAGATTAGGAAATAGATAGAAGGCTTATTAATAGGCATGGCTGGCCACCTTATTGAACACATTACAATTACATTGAAAATTTCAGATTTGCTTTGAGTGAAAATTCTCTTTGAGTTCTTCAAGAATTTTCTCTTGAGTTTTCTTTAGAAGTAGTTTTAACAATCTTTTTGATTGTGGGAGCCATCTTCAGCCTTCTTCTTGCCATTGATCTTCATTGGAGGGGAGATTAGAGCCGTTTGAAGGGAGTTGTGAAATCTTTCGAGATTTCAAGGCTTCTTAGGACTTTCTTTATTTTCTTGTTGTTCGTTCTTCTTTATTAATTTCTGTTTGTGTAAATTTATTGATTGACTTGGGATTAAATGTTCTTGTTGCTTTCCAGCCCATTCCAAACTTCAAGATCTGGTTCGACATCATCCTTGGGCAATAAGAAACATTTTGATTCACAAAATCCCTCTTTTCTTGCCGTCCTAAATCCCTAGATCTAATTCCAATTGATTTCGCAATCTGATTTTTAATTTGTGTTGCTTAGTAGATTCAGCTGTTCAGAAGTTCTTCTTGGGGCTTAATTCTGTGTTCTTGGTTTCTAAGATTGGCTATCTATAAGCATTTTTAATTTTTGGCTGATCTTTTATTGTTTTGGGTATTTTTGTTTCAGATCTAATTGAAACTAATCTTAATTTTCTGTTTCGTTTCAAATCCAAGCGTTTAGAGTGTTCATAGGAGTTTCCCGTGACTTGAAAACTCGATCTTGGTTCGCGCGGAACCTTCTATCAGGCTAAGTCTCGAATTAAGCCCCACGGTTTTTATAAGCCATTACCCATTCTCGAAACCCCTTGGTTTGATATCTCCATGGATTTCGTGCTAGGCTTGATACGACCACGCCCCGGGCACACTTTTGGACCAGCTCCTTAAGCATTGCTTGCAGAACCATACGAGCTGAATTAGTTCAATTCCATTTTGTTGAGCTCCGTTTAGCTCGTTTCCAGCTCCAAGAGCTCGAATCAGCTAAAATCTGCTTAATTCCATTTAGGCGATAATATAGTTGCTGAAATAATTATTTGAGTTAGTTAATTTAGTTATATACAACTCAATTAGTTTTCATTGTTTAATTGGTCCTAAATCTGGACGAATTTAATTATCCATGTTAATTGTGTTTCTTACATGTTTTTAAGTCATCTTAATTCATACAGCTTATGAATATGTTTTATAGCATGTTTTATGTGTCTTGTCCTAACCGAACTAATTAGGTCTTAATTTAAATTAATTGTGTCTTTTTTTAAATATGTGAATTTAAATTGTCCAGATTGTGTTTTAATTATGTTTCAGCTGAATATAAATTAATGGAAGCTCATTTTCTCCTTTTGTAGGTTGGCCGAATGTGGGAGTGCATTTAAAAGATGCATGCACGTTGGATTCAATGTATTTGGCAATACATGCATGGAATGCAATTAAAATGGTGTGCTGATTTTTGAAGTTTCATATGTGACTATTCGGCCAAAGGAGATGATGTTTCCTACTCCAAAGTTACCATTTATTTCTTTCACATTGCTGGATTTATTTTGGCTATTCGGTTCATGGTGTTCACACTCAAGGACTCTTCAAAGCTGAGCATTCACACTTCAAATGGCTTTCCAATTTTCTATTAATTGCTGGTCACTTTTTTGCAAAAAATTGCATCTTAAATGAGCTTATTTAAGCTCATTGGCCGAACCTAGCTCTTCCATGCACCTTCCCAAATTTTCCAATATTCAATGTTTATTCTAGAAGTTGTCCATGTTCAGTCGAATTTAGCAAGACCATTAGATGAATTCATTTTCTTAATTCCTAAGAATGTATGTGGCTATTCGGCTAGCTTAGTCTTTGCCTATAAATAGTTTACTTGTTTATTGTAAAAGGTTACAGAATTTGATCAATTAAACTTAGTAGAGCTTTTGTTCTTGTGAGGTTACCTCCTCTCTTCTTTCGTTTGAGTCTCGAAGCGACTTATTTAGCTTGCTAGTGGCATCAATCTGAACTCCATTGAACTTATCACCGAACTGGTGTGGCGTTCAACCATATTATTATACCTTTGGTTCTTACCTTCATATAGGTAACGGGTCAAGGTTTATGTGACCACACCCCAAGCCCCATCAAGTCCTCGTCTTGATTCCCTCGAGCTTTCAAAGGGACCAATGACCCGAGCTAGGTCCAAGCGATTTCATGAAGTTGTTTCAGCATTGTTGTTCAAGTTTTGGAAGGAGAATCAGCTTGTTGAAGATGAGGAAGCTCGATCCAACTCCTTGAAGAAACCATGCACCTTAGTGCAAGCTAATTTCAGCTCCATTTTAGCTTTTCTAGCTCGTTTCAACTCCGACCAGCTCAATTGAGCTCATTTCAGCTCAATCGAGCTCAATTTAGCTACAATTCAGCTCATTTATTTTGTTGGTTGAATAATTAAAGTATTTTATTAACTTAGTTTAAGTTATTACAGCTCATAATTATGTTTTGATTTATTTCATGTTTTTAAAGTTGTCTTAGCCGAATTTAATATGTTTAGCTTAAGACTTTATTTTTTCTATTTTAAATTTATGTGTTAATTAATATATCTATTTTAATTAATTTGTTCATGTTTCATGTAGGTACAGCCGAATGTGGAGATTCATTCAAGCTAGGTGCATGAACGTCTACTTACAATGCATGATGTGGGAACACAATTAAAGATGATTCATGAATGGGCTGGTTCAATGAACGTAAGGATGATGCATGAATTATTTAATACAATGAATGGAAGAATGCATGAATGTTCACTTACATGCATCGGTTGCTGTCCATTGATCTCCTAAGTACCTATTCGGCCAAAAGGTATCTCTTGGAGTGTCCATTCACACCTTGGCCGAACCTAGACATGTCCATTGCTCTCCCATACATTCACCAAGCCTTCAAGTTCATTTCCTTAGCCATGAAGCTGCCCATTGAAGTACCATTCAGCTGAATTTGGACATAGCCTTTAAAGATACATTTCTATATTAGTTTAATTCAATTAAAGCTGAATTTACTTAGTCTATTTGGCTATCTAATGTAATCTATAAATAGTTCTTTTCTCTTTGTAAAAAGGTTACAGAATTTGATCAATTAAACTTAATAGAACTTTTGTTCTTGTGAGGTTACCTCCTCTCTTCTTTCGTTCGAGTCTCGAAGCGACTTATCTAGCTTGCTAGTGGTGTCAATCCGAACTCCATTGAACTTATCACCGAATCAGTGTGGCGTTCAACCACATTTTTATACCTTTGGTTCTTACCTCTATATAGGTATTGGGTCAAGGTTCGCTTCTATCCTTCCACAAATTTCACCTTAAGCAATATAAGACTCGGGCAATACATTTTAGTATTGAACATTCTTGACGTTTAAGTTTTATTTTCCATCTCCATCAATTACCTTTTTCTAACCTACCTTGTTTCTATTCTAAACCGAATTTATCAACACCAAACCACTCATCTAAACCCTCTCAAAGCTTCCGCAACCCTTAGCCTAAATCACCCAATTTTGACAACTCCAACTACTCCTCGTAGACGATCGGGCAACTTTGTGAAACGACTCGATTAACCTGGGCCGGATCACATCAAAGGTCCACTTCTATCCTTCATCAAAATTCACCTTAAGCAATATAAGATTCGGGGAAATACTTTTTTTGTATTGAAATATTCTTGAAGCTTGAGTTCAACTTCCATTCCATTTTATCTATCAATTTGTAAATTATTTCTTTATTAAACCAAACCTATAAAAAAATCAATCCAAGCCATCTTTTGAACCTAAATTGCCTGCTTCCGCTTATACATCTCCATAACTCAATTTTCATACGACATCAAAACGAAAACTTCTCGTCGATGATTGGGCAATCAAGTGAATCGACTCAATCAACCGAGCTGGTTCGCATCATTTGGTATCAGAACTAGTCAAAACATTCGTGAAATTTTCGGAGTAAGTTATTGTGAAAGAAATTTCGAAAAACAAATTCGAAAAAAAAATCAAGGTGTAATTTTTTTTCTTTTGTATTTAGCTTTCCATTGTATTGAATTAAAAAGAATTAAAAAGAAAAAGAAATTCAAAGAAAAGATAATTCGAAAGAAAAAAAAAGAGTGTGAAGTTTAGAAAGTTTTTGCAAGTTCTTGATTATTTTTTTCTCTTCTATTAGTCCCGATCACTGAGATCATTCTACCATTTCTTTTACCCCAAAAACCCCACACCTAAACCAATTTAATTCTTTATTTCAGCCTACCCTATACACCCAACGTCATCCTTTGCATCCATTTGAGGCCGACCCTCAAGCAGCAAATTAAGTCTACCGAGACGAATTACGAAATTGTGAGACTAGGTCGAGTGGTAAAAGGCAAGAGTGAACTAAATCAAAAGAAAAAGCCAAAAATTGAGTGTAAACACAAGAGCGAGTGAAAATCATTATTTCCTTTTCGAGAGAATTGGTGAGGATTTTGTGGTGAGGTATCTAATTTTCTGTTATTATACTTTTAACATTTCTTCTTTTAGTGAATAATCATGTCTCAAGAAGAATTTTCCGAAATAGAATCCTAATATTTGATGCAAGAGATGCGTAGAATGGTGGAATCAAAATTTGATAAATTGTATGATCGATTGGATCTAGTGGAGAAAAGAGCCCAATGAGGATAACTTAATTCAAGTGAAAGGGTAGAACTGAGAGTGCCAAGAAGATGAACATCCAACGAATATTCGACAAGAGACTCTTATCAAGACTTCTATTCATGATGCGATCCCGATCGCATCATGTTACGACACAACTCAATGCTACCGAGATTGGCCCAAACTCGAGGGGCCCAAGTGCAAAATCAAGTTTTTAATTTCAGTTTGTCAATTTGGCAGCTGGAAAATAAGGACTTTGATTCATTAATTTTTAGTTATTTTAGTTTGTGTTTTATGTCATAGTTTGCACATCATTAATATGTGTTCTGCATTTAATAAAGTCATGCATTATGTAACTTTCATGTTAGTTAAGTTTGCATCATTAAATTAAGTCAAGTTAGTTTAATTATGTAACTTTCATGTTAGTTAAATTTGCATTTCAAAACCATGCATTTAAGCATCTTAGTTTAATAAATGAGTTGCTGGACATTTATTCAACTCATCTTAGTTTTAATTAATAAGTGTTTTTGTTGAACTTTATTTAATAAGTGTTGTTCTTAATTAATCTAGTTCCTAGGATTATTTATTGATGCATGAGTTAAGTTCATTTAATTATGCTTCTTTAATTAAACTAGTTGCTGGAATAATTATTGCATATATGTTTTAGTTCATTTATTTAAGTAAGTTTAATGTTTGTTATGATTAATAAGTGTTTCTTTTGTTTAACAAACTCATTTTAATGTGTTTATTGCAGGTTACTTTTTAGCTTATAGTGGTTACAATTCAAGGCTGTTACACATTTAATTAAGTGGTTGTTCAAGTTCTTTTGAGTTACAATTAAAGGGGCTGTTATAAAGGGAGCTTAAAATCATTAAAGGAGTTTTTAAAGAACATTTTATGCCCTTTAAAATTCAGCAGCAACTCTTCCACTTCCAGCCGTTTTTGGAGCTTTCAAGAGAAATTAATCAAGCCTTTGAATGTCATTAAGGAGCTGGTTAAGAGATGGTGTCTATTCAACTAGCCAAGGACAACTCAAGAGTCATTTTCTAAGCCATTAAAGACATTCAAATCAGCTGAATTAAAGTGATTTTATGGAAGGAGTTATTTGGTTCAAAGAATAAGAAAAGACATCAGTTTTTATGGCACATTAAGTGGATGTTTTTGACCATTCGGCTACCTTGTTTTAGCATTATAAATAGATGTAATCAGCCATAGAGAAGGAGAACTTTTTGCTGAATATAGATGAAATATTTGAATTGTGAGCTATCCAATTCTCTTTATACTTTCGGAATTGATTTGACTTATCAAGCATAGCTTGTGGCGTCCATCTTTTATTTGTTGCTGAACTTATTACCTTTGGTGTGGCGTTCAATATATCTTTGGTTCCTATCATAGTTGATAGTGGGTCAAGGTTCCTTTCCTGTTTCCTTTAACCGAAAACACCTAAAGACCATTTTGAGATTCGGGTCAACAATTCGTTATTGTTGGTTCATTTTCGGTCTTAGCCAATTAATTTGTTATTGTTTCCTCTTTATTTTGTTTATTACCTTTGTTTGAAGCCATTATCTCTATTTTGTTTCATTTTAAAACCGAAACGAATCCATCCTTAGTCAATTCACGATTGGGCAACACATACGACTCAAAACATCACGAGACGAGTTCGTATCAAACTGGTATCAGAGCTAACAAATTTGGAGTAAGAATCGATGTTGTCGGCATTACGGTATAGTAGTTTCTCGAAAAAAAACTCGAAAAAAAAATTCAAAAAAAAAATTCAAAAAAAAATTCAAAAAAAAAATTTGGTTTCCATTCAAACTCAAGAGATTGGATATCAAGTTGAAAAAAATTTCATGAAAAAAAATTTCGTGAAAAAAAAAAGAAGAAGCTAGTTTGAAATTTTGTTGTTGTTTGCTGCCCAAATTATAGTTATTACTACCTTCTACTATTTCGCCACACCCAACCTTTCATTTCTTTGTTTCAAGCCTACCTTCCTTTGTCCTACAATAATCTTACCAAGCCCAAACATCAAGTTTGTAAGCCGACCCACAACAATTGCTTTTTAAGTTTAAATAATTCCTAAGAACTTAGAGAGGAGGAGTGAGTGGAAAGAGGCAAGAGAGTAGTGAGTTTATTCAAGAGAAAAAAAAGCCAAGTGTGTGAGATTTCATTGTGAGTGGATAGTGAGATTCTTTGTTGTGAGTTCTTAGAAAAAATGTCATGAAGTTTGGAAAAAATTCAGACAAGGGAGTTGGATTCCGTCCTGTAAGAATTGTTGGAGGAAGTGTGCCAGATTTTACACTCCAAGCCTTTACGCATGAAATGGAGCATCTATTTGATCAAAAACTCAAACCCATCAAGAAACGATTGGATCGTGTCGAAGAGCAGAGTCATCGAGCAAGAACCCAACGAGAGAAAATTTATCCAAATGAAAGGACGAAAATGAGATCATCAAGGAGACAAACATTCGACGAATATGTGAAAAGAGACCCTTATCCAGATTCCTATTCTTCAAGGAATTTAGGCCGAAATAAATCCAGCTATGAGTTTGAAGCCTATCAAGGTAACGAACGAGAAAGTACAAGTCATTCTTCGTATGCATCAAAGTATTCATCTACGAAAAAATCCTTACGAAGAAGTGAATGTGTTTCGTATAAGAACTCATCCATGGAGGTTTATTCACGAAGAGTTGATCGTGGCTCTTATGAACATTCTTCCATTTCTTTCCAACGAAAAGTCTATTATTCTGATTCTTTTGTATTATCTCCATTTTGTAATAAAGTTGAGAGAAGAAAAAGAGTGACGAGAGAAAAAGAAACCGAAATAAAAATTGAAAAAGAGAAAAAGATTGGAGAAAGAAAAGAAAGAGTGCAAGAAACAAGTGTTGTTGAAAATGAAAGAGAATTGATGAGTGAAAGTGAGTTTTCAACAAACAAAGAGATTGTGGAAAAAGAAAGAGAAGTTGAAAAAGAAACGATTGGAAAAGATGAAAGTCAACAAGAAAAAGCGAGGAATGTTTTTACTAACCAATCTGCAAGTTGTCCTCATATTGTTTCTTCTTTCCAGGTTTCTAGAGATTCAAATGACAAGTTTCAACTTCATTACCTTCCTGATGTGAGACGATTCCATTTGATCGAAAAAGGTAAGGTTCAAGCGCTTAAAGGTAAGCAAGGTAAGAAGTTTTTAGTCAATGAATCATGGCAATCAGGTTTGAAAGTTGTTGATAAAATTTCCGATAACTTAGTTTTAAAAAGATCTCCTTATTTTGATTTGGTTAATTGTTACTAGCTATTTGTGGTTGATAAATTCGTTTTAAGTGGAGGCATGAAGAGTTGTTCACTCAATAAGTTTTGTGTTGAAAAATCTTTTGATTTTGTTCGATTAAATCCACAAATACAAAATCTGATCATGTTTGATAAAGAGCTTTCATGTGAAATGCTCAATCTGTTTGATCGTGATGGTAATGAAAATTTTTTAACTCTTAGTGTGAGATCTTCGTATATTTGCATGAGATTTGAGAGATTTGATTGTTTGAATTTATTTTTTGCTATATCTTCTTTATTTGGCATGTGTGATGTCTTGGTGAAAGTGAAGTTTTTGTTATGTTACCGAACGACCGATCAAAACCATGTTTTTAAACCCGGAGCCTTTATTCCTAAGTTGACGTCAAGCGAAGGTGAGTATCAAAATTGTATTTTGAATCAATATGTTGACCCCTTCTATTTGCTTCAAATTTTATCTTTATTTAGTTCGAAAACCAAACATGTGAATTTCGTTGGCTTGCCAAGTCAAAATCAAATTTTTGATTCTGGAGGTTGTTGTATATTGTTGCTTAATGGATTCGAACATGTGTTGCATGATTTTAACTTTAATGTGCTTCAAGTTCTTCATAAGTTACTAGCCACAAATTTTTCTAGTCAAACTGAAATGGTGAACAAAAACTTTGTCTTTGATCCCGGTGAATGCTGTTCCATATCATTGTTCAAGGGATTTGGACCATGGAATTCTAATTTTCGAAACTATAATCTTCAAATATCTTGTGAATCAGGTTTGTTTCCATTGAAGAAAAAGGTAATACCAATTTCTGTTTTTGATCCCGGCATTGATTCATATGTTGTTCTTTTGAGTTTATTTGCTCAAGTTGTGACTAAAATCTTGGAAAGTTCTTTTGTGTTTAACCTTCATTGTGTCACTAATTTATTTTATTGTTTTGTAGGTGGCGTTGTTAGGTGGTACCCTCCTAAAGAGGGAGGGCATGCAAATAACCTACTTTCTTGTCGAGCCGTATATGATTCACACGTTCTTGAAAGTGACTTTGTCAGGTTTATGACCAACGAGGTTTGTGACCTTGAGAGGTTTGTCGCGAGCAAATGGCCCGATTTGAGGACAAATCATTTTCAAGAGGGAGGGTATGATGCGATCCCGATCGCATCATGTTACGACACAACTCAATGCTACCGAGATTGGCCCAAACTCGAGGGGCCCAAGTGCAAAATCAAGTTTTTAATTTCAGTTTGTCAATTTGGCAGCTGGAAAATAAGGACTTTGATTCATTAATTTTAGTTATTTTAGTTTGTGTTTTTAATTATGTCATAGTTTGCACATCATTAATATGTGTTCTGCATTTAATAAAGTCATGCATTATGTAACTTTCATGTTAGTTAAGTTTGCATCATTAAATTAAGTCAAGTTAGTTTAATTATGTAACTTTCATGTTAGTTAAATTTGCATTTCAAAACCATGCATTTAAGCATCTTAGTTTTATAAATGAGTTGCTGGACATTTATTCAACTCATCTTAGTTTTAATTAATAAGTGTTTTTGTTGAACTTTATTTAATAAGTGTTGTTCTTAATTAATCTAGTTCCTAGGATTATTTATTGATGCATGAGTTAAGTTCATTTAATTATGCTTCTTTAATTAAACTAGTTGCTGGAATAATTATTGCATATATGTTTTAGTTCATTTATTTAAGTAAGTTTAATGTTTGTTATGATTAATAAGTGTTTTCATTTGTTTAATAAACTCATTTTAATGTGTTTATTGCAGGTGAATTTTTAGCTTATAGTGGTTACAATTCAAGGCTGTTACACATTTAATTAAGTGGTTGTTCAAGTTCTTTTGAGTTACAATTAAAGGGGCTATTATAAAGGGAGCTTAAAATCATTAAAGGAGTTTTTAAAGAGCATTTTATGCCCTTTAAAATTCAGCAGCAACTCTTCCACTTCCAGCCGTTTTTGGAGCTTTCAAGAGAAATTAATCAAGCCTTTGAATGTCATTAAGGAGCTGGTTAAGAGATGGTGTCTATTCAACTAGCCAAGGACAACTCAAGAGTCACTTTCTAAGCCATTAAAGACATTCAAATCAGCTGAATTAAAGTGATTTTATGGAAGGAGTTATTTGGTTCAAAGAATAAGAAAAGACATCAGTTTTTATGGCACATTAAGTGGATGTTTTTGACCATTCGGTTACCTTGTTTTAGCATTATAAATAGATGTAATCAGCCATAGAGAAGGAGAACTTTTTGCTGAATATAGATGAAATATTTGAATTGTGAGCTATCCAATTCTCTTTGTGCTTTCGGAATTGATTTGACTTATCAAGCATAGCTTGTGGCGTCCATCTTTTATTTGTTGCTGAACTTATCACCTTTGATGTGGCGTTCAATATATCTTTGGTTCCTATCATAGTTGATAGTGGGTCAAGGTTCCTTTCCTGTTTCCTTTAATTGAAAACACCTAAAGACCATTTTGAGATTCGGGTCAACAATTCATTATTGTTGGTTCATTTTCGGTCTTAGCCAATTAATTTGTTATTGTTCCCTCTTTATTTTGTTTATTACCTTTGTTTGAAGCCATTATCTCTATTTTGTTTCATTTTAAAACTAAAACGAATCCATCCTTACTCAATTCACGATTGGGCAACACATACGACTCAAAACATCACGAGACAAGTTCGTATCAATTCAACAAGGCATTCGAGACCAAGAGAAGCAAACTCCGAGTTTGAGTCCTTCCGAGATGATAAACAAAAAGGTAGACATGTCTCTACAAGTGCATCAATTTATTCATCTGTGAAGGTTGGCTTACGAAGAGTCAAACGTGTTTCAAAGTACTCGGCCACGGAAGATCTATCACAAAGAGATGATCGTCTTTTGTATGAAGAAACCTTTTCTTATTCTCAACGAAAGGCTTCTCATTTTGATGATTTCTTCTTTTGTAATGAAATTGAAATAGCATGTGAAAAAGAAAAACAAAAAAAAAATTGAAAAAGAAAATGAACATGAAAGAACACAAGAATTTGAAAAAGAAAATGAGAGTGAGAGTGAGAAAAAGAAAAAAATAAATTGAGATTGAAAAAGGATTTGAAAAAGAGAAAATAAAAAAAAATTGAAGAAAGAAGAGAAAATGAGTTAGAAAAAGAAATGAAAGAAAAAGACGAGCGAGAAAAAGTGAGGAATGTTTCCATTAACCAACATGTGAGTTTTCCTCGTGTTGTTTCTCCTCAGGTTTTTAAAGAATCGATTGACAAGTTTCGACTACAATACCTTCCCATGGATAGAAGGTTCACTTTGGCTGAAAAAAGTATTATTCTCAATGATCCTAGTTCGCCTATGCCAAAAGGTAAGCAAAGTATGAATGTTGAAAATTTTAAAGCACCTCTGCCTTATTCGATTGATGATGGACACATTGTTGATGATTTGGTCTTTAGAAAGAATCTAAACTTTGACGCGGTTACTTGTCATTCTTTGATTGATGATGATCCATTTGTTTTGTCTGATAATAAGAAGATTCTTGCTTTTGAAAAATATTATTTTCTTGATGGTATTGGTTGTTTATTTTTAACTTGCAATGGAATGCATGTTTTGGATGCGCAAGATGAAAGTCCGTATAAATTGCTCATTCTAACTAATCTTGTTGAAAAGGAATGGAAATGTATTCATGAGTATGGCATCAGCAAGATTTTTGATGAAGAACGAATAAATCAGCTGATACGAGTCACAAAGGCCCAATTCAAGCTCAAGGACGTGATGGGCTCAAATTACCACAAGGCCCAATAACGAGGTCAAAGGCCAGACAAATGCATTCAAAACTAAATGAAACCATTCAAGAATTTATTAGCAAGACCTTAGATGCGTACACGAAGGAAAAAGAAAATCAAGATTCACTTTCTTGTTTTCAAGAAAATCAAGAAACCGAATCTTGGTTCAATTTTGCTGTTTTGAGCGATTTCAAGAATCAAGAAAATCAAGATTTCAAATCTTGGAAATCTTGGTCCAAGAAATCGAATCTTGCAGCTAAGGTGCATTGGATCTCAGTTACGAGCATCAAGGAACCAATTTCGGGAGAGAACGGATTACAAGCCCAAATGCTTGAAGAAACGGCCCAATAAGATGTGCCAAGCCCAATCAAGAAATTTAAATTAGACTTGGTTAAAAATCAGGCCAAATTGTCAAAGTGGCCCAATTTGTTAAGTTTTAATTCTTTAAATACTTAGTTTTAATTTTTAGACTTTATGAATAAATTTCTATGTAAAAATTCAGTCCAAGAGGCCCATTTAAAGTCCTTGGCTGAATTTCCCCTTGAAAGTAAAAAAAATTAGGTTTTTTTTAGTTTTCCTATTAGGACTAGGAAAATAGTTAGAAGGCCTATATGTATGGCTTGGCCAGCCACCCTTATACACATTAGGCTTGAAGAATACATTGAAATCAGATTTGTTTTGTTGAGTGAAAATTCTCTTTGAGTTCTCCAAGAATTTTCTCTTGAGTTTTCTTTAGAAGGAGTTTTAACAATCTTTTTAATTGTGGGAGCCATCTTCAGCCTTCTTTTTGCCATTGTTCTTCATTGGAGGGGAGATTAGAGCCGTTTGAAGGGAGTTGTGAAATCTTTCTCGATTTCAAGGCTTCTTAGGACTTTATCTTTATTTTTCTTGATGTTCAATCTTTTTAATTTTCTGCTTGTGTCGATTTCATTATCTAACTTGTTTAAACTCTCTTGTCGCGTCTCCAGCCCGTTCAACCTTCAAGAATCTATTCGGCATCAACCTTGGACAACAAGAAACGTTTTGATTTCACAAAACCCCTCTTTATTGTCGTCCAAACCCTAGATCTAATTGATTTCGTGATCTGCTGAGTTTTTTTTTGAAATTAACTGGTTGTTTTGTGTTCTTCTTTTCAGATTCGGCTGTTTGGAACATATCTTGAATTCAATTCCGTGTTCTTGGCTTCCAAGATTAGCTATTCCTAAGTGTTTTTAATTATTGGCTGATCTTTTATTGATTTGGGTATTTTCGTTTCAGATGTAATTGATTCTAAGCCGAATTTTCTGTTTCATTTCAGATCAAAGCGTTTAGAATTTTCGTAGGAGTTTCCCGTGACTTGACAACTCGATCTTGGTCCACGCATGATCCTCTATCATCAGCACCAACAAAATCTGGAATTGTGTGATCAAAAGTCGACATATCATCTCTTTGGTTGTGTTGATCATGTGAATTATTTAATTTGTGGTGTGAAATTTCCATGTTTTCGTAAATCTTTTTGAAAGAAATTTAAAGGGTTTGCTTGTTTGAATTTGAGTATGCTAACACCCTTATTGTTTAATTTGTGTAAATTGTTGGAGATAAAAAGGCTCTTCTTGCCATTTGGATCAAGTAGCCAAAATCATGTGTTTAATCCTGGAGTTTGTTATTACGAATCATTCATGAAAGAAAGCAAGCATCGTAAATTTTGTTTGAACGAATGTGTAAACAATCTTTGTTTGTGATACGAGTCACAAAGGCCCAACCCAAGCTCAAGAACGTGATGGGCTCAAATTACCACAAGGCCCAATAACGAGGTCAAAGGCCAGACAAATGCGTTCCAAACTAAATGGAATCATTCAGGAATTTGTTAGCAAGGCCTTAGATGAGTACACGAAAGAAGGAGAAAATCAAGATTCACTTTCTTATTTTCAAGAAAATCAAGAAATCGAATATTGGCCCAATTTTTATGTTTGGGGCGATTTCAAGAATCAAGAAAATCAAGATTTCAAATCTTGGAAATCTTGGTCCAAGAAACCGAATCTTGCAGCCAAAGCGCATTGGATCTCTGTTACGAGCATCAACAAACCAATTTCGGTAGGAGATGGACTACAAGCCTAAGTTCTTGAAGGCAAGGCCCAATAAGATGATTCCAAGCCCAACCAAGAAGTCAAACCATACCTAGTTGAAAATCAGGCCAAATTGTTAAAGTGGCCCAATTTGTAAAAATTTTAATTGTTTAAATATCTAAGTTTAATTTTTAGACTTTAGGATTATTATATGTAAAAATTCGGCCCAAGCAGCCCATTAAAATGCCTTGGCCAAATTTCCCTTTTAATTTATTAATTAGGTTTTTTTAAGTTTTCCTAATGAGATTAGGAAATAGATAGAAGGCCTATTAATAGGCATGGCTGGCCACCTTATTGAACACATTACAATTACATTGAAAAATTTCAGATTTGCTTTGAGTGAAAATTCTCTTTGAGTTCTTCAAGAATTTTCTCTTGAGTTTTCTTTAGAAGTAGTTTTAACAATCTTTTTTATTGTGGGAGCCATCTTCATCCTTCTTCTTGCCATTGATCTTCATTGGAGGGGAGATTAGAGCCGTTTGAAGGGAGTTGTGAAATCTTTCGGGATTTCAAGGCTTCTTAGGACTTTATTTTATTTGCTTGCCGTTCAATCTTTCTTTTAAATTCTGTTTGTGACGATTTATTATTTTAACTTCTTAAATCTTCTTGTTGTGTTTCCAGCCCTCTTCAACATTAAAGAACTGGTCGGCCCCTTTTCTTTGCAGCAAAGATCGAACAAAAATCCATCTTTTACACAGATATTGCCGTTACTTCCTCTCCATTCTGTTCAAAAATTCAGTTGCTTGAATTTGGGGAAACTATCTTGCTGGCTCAATTTGGGCAGAATCGCAATCTTCTTGAGCATCAAGAATCGATTTTAATTCATCAATCTTTCTTTTCTCTTGCCGCCCCAAACCCTAGCTTTCTATTTAATCTGATGGTTTCCTTTAATCTGATTTTTAATTCGTTTTCTTTTGGTGTTGATAGGTTCGGCTGTTAGGGGTGGATTCTCTCTAAGCTCAAATCAGTTCTTGGCTTCCAAAAATTGACATCTTTTGGGGCGTTTTAATGCTTGCTGGCCATTAATTGAATTGGGGATTTTTGTTTTTAGATCTGATTGGATCTAATCTTAATTCTCTGTTTCGTTTTCAGATCTAATCGTTTAGATTTTCGTAAGAGTTTTCCATGACTTGACAACTCGATCTTGGTCATCTCGCAACCCCTATCATTTGGTATCAGATTTTGGGTGTTTTGGGTGTTCTTGGTTCATTTCTAAACTGATCTCTCTTTTTTAAACAACAAACAGTAGTTTTACCCAAAAAAAATTTTGGAAAAAAATTCATTCGACTGGGTAAATGTTTTCTGATTGATCTAAAATTTTACATGCATATTTGTGGCACTGTGATTGAATATAAAAAATATTTCCCGCAAAAAAATCAGTCAAAAAAGTCAAAAAAATTGAAAAATATGAAATCTAATAAAAAATTAAAAATAATTCAGTGAGATGAGTTTGGTGCCCAAACTTTGCAGATAAAAAATTCAATATTTAAGGACATTCCAGATTTAATTTCGTGATTTTTGGAGATCGGGAACACCTCGAACGAAGTTGTCAAGTTACTCTGCAGTTTTTCGGGTTTTTGAATTTCAGCAATTTTTATTGATTCTTAGCTGTAGGTTTTCATTTATTTTGCCTTTATTCTCCCTTTACACTAGCTAACATCTTCTTGTTTCTTGTGTTAGTAGGATTTTAAGGTGTGCACAATTCTTCCTCGGTGCGACACAAATCAATTGGTGTCTCATCAGTTTTGGCATCCTAGTGCAAATTAGGATTCTTTGGTAGTTTCGGTTCATACACTTTCTAATTGGTTGATATAGACTCTACTAAAGAACTCACAAGACTGAATTCTACCTCATTGAAAATTTGATTTTTCTTTTGGAGTGATTAACGGTGAGGTTTGCTAACTTTCCTTTTTGAGTGTTGAGTGTTTATTTTGCAGGTTTTTGAAAATGTCTAAGGTTGGTCAAGGTGATAATGACCATAATGATGCCTATGACACATTTAAAAAATTCCAACAACAGCTAGACAAATAGGCTGTCGTACTTCGAACTTTGAGTGCTACTATCAAGGAGGTGCGATTGAATCAAGAGCCTCAACATCGAGATCCAATTAAAGAAGATGTGGATAACTAGCCTCCTGCTCATAGGCGCGGTCCTCGACCTATCCCTTTAACTGATTATGATTTTCATGATCGTGGGCAACACTCTTTGGCAAAACCAAAGTTCACAATTCCCCAATTTCGTGGTAAGAATGATCTAAAAGCTTATTGTGAATGGGAATCTAAGATTGAACTTATGTTTCGATATTATAAATGTCCGGATGATGAAAAGGTAGCATTAGCAACGCTGGAATTTTCAAATTATGCATTAAGTTGGTGGACTCAACTTGGGGTGAATCGTCATCGGAATTATGAATGTGAGATTTCGACATGGGATGAGTTGAAACAAATTATGTGTAAAAGATTTATTCCACCTCACTACTATAGAGAGATTAAAACAAAGCTTAGAAGACTTGTTCAAGGTAGTAGGATGGTGGATGAATATTTTAAGGAGATGGAGATGCTCATTCAGAGAGCTAATATGGAGGAGGATGAGGAAACAACTATGGTTCGATTTATTGATGGTTTGAATAGGCCAATAGCTAATACATTGCAGCTACAAACTTACATTGATTTGGTTGAAGCAGTTTATAAAGCCATTGAGATCGAGCAACAATTAAAGGAACAAAGGTTTGGTTCCTTCTCTACTTCACAATACTACAGAGGTAACACTTCCAATTCTGATTTTAAAAGTTCAAAATCACCTTTTGTTACTAATAAGTCTTCTTTGAGTAATGGAAGTAAGCAATCAGATTGGAAAAAAGGGGCTCCTGTTAAAGTGCAAACACCTTCTAAGCAGCCCAATTTAGGTGATTCGAATGTGAAGAGGACTCATGAGATTGAATGTTTTAAGTGCAAAGGGCGTGGTCATTATAGTAGGGAATGCCCTAACACGAGATTACTTCTTCTGAAAGATAATGGTGAGTACACTTCTGACTCTGATAAAACTGATCCAGATATGCCAGAACTTGTGGATGACAGTGATAATGGCGAAGAGTTGGTTGAACCACCAAAAGAAGGGGACTTTGCTGATTTTCAATGCCTTGTAGTTCGCCGAACCCTTAACATCCAGATGAAAGATGATGTTGATAACCAAAGGACCAATATTTTCCATTCTTGGTGTTTTATTAAAGGTAACTTATGTTCACTCATTATTGATAGTGGGAGTTGCTCGAATGTAGTAAGCAGCTATTTGGTGGATTCTTTAAAGTTGCCTTGTACCAAACACCCTAAGCCATATCACCTTCAGTGGCTTAATGAATGCTTCGAAGTTAAAGTTACAAAACAGTCCTTGGTCACTTTTAAGCTCGGGGATTATGAGGATGAAGTATGGTGTGATGTGGTCCCAATGCATGCGGCACACTTGCTCCTTGGATGACCTTGGCAATTTGATCATGATGTTACACATCAAGGTAAGCGTAATCGATACTCCCTTGTGTTTAAAGGCTGGAAATTCACTTTTGCCCCTTTAAATCCCACTGATGTATATAAAGATCAATTGAAGATGATGAAATTTTGTAAGGGGGTAAGGGAGAAAGGACAAGTACAAAAGACAGAGAGAAAAGAGGCTAGTAGTGAAAAAGTCAAAATCTAAAAAACCCAAAGGTGAGTGAATCCACAAGTGGTAAAATGAGAGAAAAAAAATTTTGGCAACAAAAAAAGATGTGCGGAGAGCCCTACTCAATAAACAGCCTTGTATCTTGGTGAGGTTTAGGCAAAATTATTTATCTTTATCTAACATTAACGCAAAATTTCCTAGTGTGTTTCAGTGTCTTTTGCAGGATTATGAGGATGTTTTTAGTGAGGCCCCTAAAGGTTTACCACCTTTACGTGGGATAGAGCATCAAATTGACTTAGTACCTGGAGCTTCAATACCAAATCGACCAGCCTATAGATGGAATCTCGAGGAGACAAAGGAATTGCAACGGCAAGTTGAGGAATTACTAGACAAAGGGTACATTCGTGAGAGCCTAAGCCCTTGTGCCGTTCCAGTCTTATTGGTACCAAAGAAAGATGGTACGTATCGAATGTGTGTTGATTACCGCCCAATCAACAAAATAAATGTAAAGTATCGACATCCAATTCCTAGACTTGATGATATGCTTGATGAATTACATGGTTCAATTATATTTACAAAAATTGATTTAAAAAGCGGTTATCATCAAATTCGAATGAGGGAAGGGGATGAATGGAAAACAGCCTTTAAAACAAAATTTGGATTGTATGAATGGTTAGTTATGCCTTTCGGCCTTACTAATGCACCTAGTACATTAATGAGATTAATGAATCACATTTTAAGGCTTCACTTGGGTAAATTTGTAGTAGTTTACTTTGATGATATTTTAAGACATTAGATGATCATGTTTTCCATGTTAGAACCGTTTTGGATATTCTGCGAGCTGAAAAATTATTTGCCAACCTTGATAAATGCACATTCTGTTGTGATAAACTAATATTCTTAGGTTTCATAGTTAGTGCTCAAGGTATTCATGTCGATGAGGACAAAGTCAAGGCAACCAAGCAGTAGCCGATGGTTCGTGCACTTCAAGAACTGCAACATTATTTACTGCCTAATGAGTTTGTCATACACACAAATCATGAATCCTTTAAGTGGTTAAAGGGACAAGGTAAGTAGAGTAAACGGCATGCCCGATGGGTAGAATTCATTAAACATTCCCTTATGTGATAAAATATAAAACAGGTAAAGATAATGTAGTTGCAGATGCTTTGTCTAGACGATATGCTTTAATAACTACATTGAATGCTAAAGTCTTAGGGTTTGAACATATTAAGGTGTTATATGATGATGATGCTGATTTTGGCCATATCTATAAGAATTGTGGACATACTACTTCTAAAAAGTTTTATCTTGTAGATGGCTTTCTTTTTCATATAAACAGGTTGTGCATACCAAAGTGTTCCATGAGAGACTTATTGATTCATGATGCCCATAGTGGGGGTTTAATGGGACATTTTGGAGTGGTCAAAACACTAGACATCTTGCAAGAACACTTCCATTGGCCACATATGAAGAAGGATGTCGAAAAGGTATGTTCCAAGTGCATTACATGTAAACAAGCAAAATCTAAGGTAATGCCTCATGGCCTTTACACTCCTTTACCGATTCCTACTTCACCTTGGATAGACTTATCCATGGATTTTATTCTAGGTTTGCCTCGAACTAAGAAAGGAAGAGATAGTATATTTGTTGTTGTTGACAGGTTTTCAAAGATGGCACATTTTATTCCTTGTCACAAAACAAATGATGCTACACATGTGGCAGACTTATTCTTTAAAGAGGTGGTAAGACTTTATGGCATCCCTAAAGCAATTGTTTGTGACAGAGATGTCAAATTCCTTAGCCACTTTTGGAAGGTATTGTGGGGTATGCTTGGTACGAAATTACTTTATTCCATTACATGTCACCCCCAAACTGATGGCCAAACTGAAGTAGTTAATCGGATCTTAGGAACCTTGTTACGATCTGTTGTGGGAAAGAACATTAGAAATTGGGAAGAATGCCTATCATTTGTTGAATTTGTATATAACAGATCTATTCATTCTACAACTGGTTATTCTCCATTTGAACTTGTTTATGGTTTTAACCCACTAACAGTACTTGATCTTGCGCCATTACCACTTGAACACATTGTTAATTTAGATGGCGAACAGAAAGCTGAGTTGGTGAAATCCTTACATGAGAAGCCTAGGCAACGAATAGCCAAAACAAATGATGCCAACACCAACAAAGCAAACAAAGGGCACAAACGGGTTATCCTAGAACCCAGGGATTGGGTTTGGGTCCATATGAGGAAAGAACAATTTCCTACAAAAAGAAAGACCAAGTTGGACCTAAGGGGCGATGGGCCTTTCCAAGTACTCGAGCGGATCAACGACAATGCCTATAAAATTGATCTACCTGGTGAGTACAATGTAAGTTCTACTTTTAATGTCACTGACTTGTCCCCATTTGATTTTTCAGATTCGAGTGACGTGATCCGGCTCGGTTGATGGAGTCGAGTTCACTTAAGTTGCCCGATCGTCGACGAGAAGTATTGGTTGATGTCGAATGGAGATAACTTTATGGAGTTGTTTTAAGCAGAAGTAATTAAAAGGGTTCAAAAATGGCTTGGTTTGGAGAATGGATAGGTTCGATTTAACAAAGAAAATAAAGTTTAAGTAGATAGATAAAATGGAATGGAAATTGAACTCAAGCGAAGAACGATTCAATACTATGTAAAGTATTGCCCCGGGACTTATATTGCTTAAGGTGGGTTTAATGGAAGTCGAAGATGGACCTTGACCCATTACCTATAGAGAGGTAGGAACCAAAGGTATAAAAAGGTGGATGAACGCCACACCAGGATGGTGATAAGTTCAAGAAGTCGAGTTGATAGCGAGCTAGATAAGTCAGACGAGACTCAAACGAAATCGGATTGGAGGTAACCTCACAATAAGTTTAATAATCAGAAATGTCTAACCTTTTTACAAAGAGAAAAGAACTATTTATAGATTACATTAGATAGCCAAATAGGCTAAGTAAATTCGGCTTTAATTGAATTAAACTAATCTAGAAATGTATCTTTAAAGGCTATGTCCAAATTCGGCTGAATGGCACTTCAATGGGCAACTTCATGGCTAAGGAAATGAACTTGAAGGCTTGGTGAATGTATGGGAGAGCAATGGACATGTCTAGGTCTGGCCAAGGTGTGAATGGACACTCCAAGAGATGCCTTTTGGTCGAATAGGTACTTAGGAGATCAATGGACAGCAACCGATGCATGTAAGTGAATATTCATGCATTCTTCCATTCATTGTATTAAATCATTCATGCATCATCTTTAAGGCAACCATTCGTTGTAGGTAGTCATGCATGTACCCGAACATACATTGAACCAGAAATGTTCATGAATCCTCATTAATTGTGTTCCCACATGTGGATGTACCTACAAAAGATATAAACAAATTAGATTCAAGGTACATTCAGCTTAAATTAAATAATATCAAGACATATTTAACAAATTAAAATAAAGACATAAATAAAATATAATTAATAATAAATTCGGCTAGCTCAATGATAGTCGAAATTCTTGATGAGCTGAATTGAGCTAGAAAATTCGGTTATGAGCTGTAGTAAAAATAATTAAAATAAAACTATCACTCAAATTATTCAAATAATAAAATTAACGAGCTGGAAAGAAGCTAAATTGAGCTCAAATAGGTGGAATTGAGCTCAAGTGAGCTGATTAAAGCCGAATTGAGCTAAGGGAGCTGGAATTGAGCTGAAATTAGCTTGCACTAAGGTGCATGGTTTCTTCAAGGAGTTGGATCGAGCTTCCCCATCTTCAACGAGCTGATTCTCCTTCCAAAACTTGAACAATAAAGCTGAAACAACTTCATGAAATCGCTTGGACCTAGCTCGGTTCATTGGTCCCTTTGGAAGCTCGAGGGAATCAAGACGAGGACTTGATGGGGCTTCGGGCGTGGTCACATCATCCCCCCTTCTTCAAAACGACTTGTCCTCAAGTCGAGCTGTTTATTCTCTAGAAAATAATTCGTCTTATGCAACTCTCCTTGAATGAATGGAACAATTAGTCGTTCATAAGCCATTGCAAAAGAACTTACAATATTCGACATTAAAGATGGCAAATGAATCAATGAAAATAGACAACCTTTAATCATCAAGAAACGATCAAAACAAATATGTGGATCATGCATAGTCGTATCAAGACAAGTATGAGTCATGTAAAAAGGCAGTTTTAAAACATCATTCTTAAAATCACATGAACAAAACTCCTTCCATATCTATAACTCATCAAATGGTCGAGACGAAAACAAATATGTTTTCAAACATTCGAACTTTTCAATTTGCTTCCACAAGTCATTGTTCAAGTAAATGGAATGCAAGTAAGGAGACATGAAATTTAAATCTTCATCACAAACATGCAAATGAAAAGTTTCATATGACTCATGATTTCGCATGTTTGACACTCGCAATTGTCGTTTGGTTTTGTTCTCAATAACGACTTCATAACATTTTCCAAAGAAAAAAATCTTCTTATCATTACTCAAAACGGATATATCATCATCAAACAAAATCAAACAATTAACCACAATAGGATTCAAGCGATTTTTAGCATTCAAGGTGTCTTCAAAAATTTCATTTACATTCGACTTAAGAAAAGATGATTTCATAACATCAGAATTCATACCTTGTCCACCTTTAGGAACTGGGAATTGAAGATCGATTTTACCTTTTTCAATCATCACAAACCTTTTTCCTTCAGACTTGTATTGTAATTGGAGCTCCTTCTTTGAATTAACCTGAAATGGAGCAACAAGGAGACAATGGTTATTTAATTCTCTTTTCTTTTTCTCACTCACCTTTCTTGTGATTTCTTTTTCTTTTTCAACAGTCTCATTTTTTTATAATTTTTTTTGTTTCTTTTTGTTTTTCTATTTTTTTCTCTTTCTCATCTTCCTTTTCAATGCTCTCTTTTTCTTTTGCTTGTTCCATGGATCGCTTAAGATGTTGTTGATCTTCCATGATTTGTTGCGGGGACAAGGGTACCAAAGTAACATTTTTACCCTTATGTTGAAACAAATATTGATTAGCAAAACCGTCATGTTTGACTCGACGGTCAAATTGCCATGGCCTTCCGAGTAAAATATGACCCGCATGCATGGGTACAACATCACATAATACTTCATCATGGTAGTTCCCAATAGAGAAAGAAATCTTGGCTTGCTTGGTCACCTTCAATTCGACCCCTTCATTGAGCCATTGCAATTTATAAGGACTTGGATGCTTGATAGTTGGCAAAGCAAGTTTGTCCACCATGTATGTGCTTGCGACGTTAGTGCAACTTCCACCATCAATCACGATACTACAAACCCTTTCTTTGACAAGTCCACGCGTATGGAATAAATTCTCACGTTGTAGTTTATCCACGGAAGTTTGGACACTAAGATTTCTTTTTACCACAAGCATTTCACCTTCAACAGCAAACGCTATTTCTTCTTCATTATCGGAAGGAATTTCAACTTCTTCTTCATTTTTGTCTATCTCCTCCTCCGATTCGATATCACCATTTGGCCTCATAATCATGGCATTCGATTTGGGCATTGGCTGGCCACATGTCCTCTTCCGAGACACCTAAAACATTTTATATCTCTTGATCGATTTTGGAAATTATCCATAGACTTACCTTTGCTAGATTCAGCAATTGGCTTAAGTGTTTTTGGTGGTGTTGTTGGCTCCTTTATCGGATTAGTAGAAGCACTCTTACTCGAACCTTGGTTCCATTTAGATGTATTGGAATAAGAATAGCCTCGAGCAGAACCTTTCTTTTTGATTTGCTTCTCGACTTTGATAGCCATGTGCACCATATCTACGATTTCCACGTAGTGTTGCAACTCAACGGTGTTAGCTATTTCCCGATTAAGTCCAGCCAAGAATCACGACATAGTGGCCTCACGATCTTCTTGTACATCAGCGCGAATCATAGCGATCTCCATCTCCTTGTAATAATCCTCCACACTTTTGGTTCCTTGGGTGAGATTTTGGAGCTTTTGATACAACTCCCGATGATAATATGAAGGAATAAACCTTCGCCGCATCACAGCTTTCATTTCGGTCCAAGTGGTGATAGGACGCTCGCCATTTCGCCTTCGACTTGTGACAAATTGGTCCCACGAAATCATTGCATAATCTGAAAATTCAATGGCCGCCAATTTAACCTTCTTTGCCTCGGAATAATTGTGGCACTCAAACACTAACTCAATTTTCTTCTCCCACTCCAAATAAGCTTCCGGATCTGAACGTCCATGGAAAGGAGGAATAGTTAGTTTAATACTTTTAAGATCGTCAGCATACCTTTCTTGTTCTCGTGATCCATGATGTCTTCGACCTCTCCTTCGTTCACTAACGTTTGAACCTTGATCACTTTCGGCCCCACTTGGTTCAGAAACTTCATTGTCTTGAAATTGTCTTCGATTTCGATTTCTAGGTGGACTTAGAGGAGTCCTTCCTCGGCGGCCTCTCATTTCCACTTAATCAAGACGATCTTGAATTGGTTCCAATTTTTGATCAAATAATCGTTCAAACTCGCGCAACATTGCTTGCATATTTAAATCTGGCACATTTCGTACGGGTTGTCTTTCTGCCATATTTTCATTAAAACTTCTAGACATAAGTAAAATTTTCCTCACTTACAAAAACTCACGGTTCACTCAGAAAGAAAAATATTTGTCGCACACGCTCGTGTTTACACTCTTCTAGGCTTTTTCTTTGATGTAAAACATACGTGCCTTTTACCTCTCGACCTCGTCGCACAATTTCGTAATTCGTTTCGATAGACTTAATTTGCTACTTGAGGGTCGGTTTCAAAATAGGTTACAAAGGAATGATGTGGGTGTAGGGTAGGCTAAACAAAATAAAATCAAGGCTAAGTGTGGCATTGGGATGGGTAAATAATGGTAGGAAGGGAAACTTGATGATCGGAGTAAATAAGAGAAGGAAATAAAAACTCGCAAGACTTTTTACTTTTTTTTTAACTTGATTTTTTTTTGCTCACCTTTTTTTTCTTTTCTTTTTTTTGCTCGATTTTTTTTCACATTTTTTTGAATTTTTTTTCAATCAATTTTTTTTGAATTTTTTTTGATTTTTTTGTTACTCCAATACAATAGTAAGCTAAATACAATGGAAAAAAAATTAAATTACAACTCAAATTTTTTTTTGATTTTTTTTCACGTTTCGAACCTACTTGCGGCCTTATTACGAACGTCGGCGCTCCTCGTTTTAGTAGCTCTGATACCAAATGATGTGATCCGGCTCGGTTGATGGAGTCGAGTTCACTTAAGTTGCCCGATCGTCGACGAGAAGTATTGGTTGATGTCGAATGGAGATAACTTTATGGAGTTGTTTTAAGCGGAAGTAATTAAAAGGGTTCAAAAATGGCTTGGTTTGGAGAATGGATAGGTTCGATTTAACAAAGAAAATAAAGTTTAAGTAGATAGATAAAATGGAATGGAAATTGAACTCAAGCGAAGAATGATTCAATACTATGTAAAGTATTGCCCCGGGACTTATATTGCTTAAGGTGGGTTTAATGGAAGTCGAAGATGGACATTGACCCGTTACCTATAGAGAGGTAGGAACCAAAGGTATAAAAAGGTGGATGAACGCCACACTAGGATGGTGATAAGTTCAAGAAGTCGAGTTGACGCCACTAGCGAGCTAGATAAGTCAGACGAGACTCAAACGAAATCGGATTGGAGGTAACCTCACAATAAGTTTAATAATCAGAAATGTCTAACCTTTTTACAAAGAGAAAAGAACTATTTATAGATTACATTAGATAGCCAAATAGGCTAAGTAAATTCGGCTTTAATTGAATTAAACTAATCTAGAAATGTATCTTTAAAGGCTATGTCCAAATTCGGCTGAATGGTACTTCAATGGGCAGCTTCATGGCTAAGGAAATGAACTTGAAGGCTTGGTGAATGTATGGGAGAGCAATGGACATGTCTAGGTTCAGCCAAGGTGTGAATGGACACTCCAAGAGATGCCTTTTGGTTGAATAGGTACTTAGGATGATACAACCTTAGCCCGGGAAATTACTACCGAATCCATTGAGCTGCCACAAGGACCAATAACTCGATCACGAGCTAAGAGATTTCGAAATGTAATAGCAAGCTATGTGGAACGAGCTTGGGAAGAGGGAGTGGCTGAATTTGATAGTCGTGCTTCAAACCGTTCAAACGGCGTTACTTGCAATTTATTGCAAGCTGAATTTGTTTCTTTTAATTAACTTGTTTTAGTTTAATAAATAAGTTGCTGATCAATTAATTTAACTTATCTTAAAGTTTTAATACATGAGTTAGTTATTGAACTTTATTAAATAAGATGCTTCTTAATTGATCTAGTTCCTGGGATTTTTTATTGATGCATAAATTAAGTTCTTTAAATTATGCTTCTTTAATTAAACTAGTTGCTGGAATAATTATTGCATATATGTTTTAGTTCATTTATTTAAGTAAGTTTAATATGTGTTATGATTAATAAGTGTTTTAATGTGTTTAATAAACTCATTTTAATGTGTTTATTGCAGGTGACTTTTTAGCTTATAGTGGTTACAATTCAAGGCTGTTACACATTTAGTAAGCGGCTGTTCAAGTTCTTTTGAGTTACAATTAAAGGGGCTGTTAAAAAAAGGAGCTTAAAGATCATTAAAAGGAGTTTTTAAAGAGCATTTTATGCCCTTTAAAATTCAGCAGCAACTCTTCCACTTCCAGCCGTTTTTGGAGCTTTCAAGAGAAATTAATCAAACCTTTGAATGTCATTAAGGAGTAGGTTAAAAGATGGTGTCTATTCAGCTAGCCAAGGACAACTCAAGAGACATTTTTAAGACATTAAAGACATTCAAATCAGCTGAATTGAAATGATTTTATGGAAGGAGTTATTTGGTTCAAAGCATAAGAAAAGACATCAGTTTTTATGGCACATTAAGTGGATGTTTTTTTACCATTTGGTTACCTTGTTCTAGCATTATAAATAGTTGTAATCAGCCTTAGAGAGGGGACTTTTGCTGAATATAGATGTTATATTTGAATTGTGAGCTATCCAATTCTCTTTGTTCTTACGGAATTGATTTGACTTATCAAGCATAGCTCGTGGCATCTATCTTTTCTTTGTTTACCGAGCTTATCACCTTTGGTGTGGCATTCAATATACCTTTGGTTCCTATCATAGTTGATAGTGGGTCAAGGTTTCTTGCTGTTTCTTTAAACCGTTAAACACCTAAGCACCATTTTGAGATTCGGGTCAACAATTCCCTTATTTGTTGGTTCATTCTCGGTCTTATCCAATTAATTTGTTATTGTTTCCTATCTATTTTGTTTATTACCTTTGTTTGAAGCCATTATTTCCATTTTGTTTCCTTTAAACCGAAACGATTCTATTCTACTCAATTCACGATCGGGCATCACTAACGACTCGAATCAATCACAAAACGAGTTCGTATCAAATTGGTATCAAAGCTAGCGAATTTGGAGTAAGAATCGACATTGTCGCAATACGGTATAGTAGTTTCTTCAAAAAAAATTCAAAAAAAAATTGGTTTCCTTTCAAACTCAAGAGATTGGATATCAAGTTGAAAAAAAAATTCGTGAAAAAGAAGAAGAAGCTAGTTTTGAAATTTTGTTGTTGTTTGCTGCCCAAATTATAGTTATTACTACCTTCTACTATTTCGCCACATCCAACCTTTTCATTTCTTGTTTCAAGCCTACTTTCCTTTGTCCTACAATATTCTTACAAAGCCCAAACATCAAGGTTGTAAGCCGACCCACAACAACTACTTTTTAAGTTTAAATAATTCCTAAGAACTTAGAGAGGAGGAGTGAGTGGAAAGAGGCAAGAGAGTGGTGAGTTTATTCGAGAGTATAAAAGCCAAGGAAGTGAGATTTCTTTGTGAGTGGATAGTGAGATTCTTTGTTGTGAGTTCATTTTAAAAAAAATATGTCACGAAGTCCGAAAAGAAATCAAAATGTGGAAGGAGAGTTCCGTCCCGTAAGAAATGTTAGAGGAGGAGTGCCAGATCTTACCCTTCAAGCAATTATGCGAGAGATAGAGCGATTATTTGATAGAAAACTTGAACCAATTGAAGATCGATTATATCGAGTCGAGAGACGAGAACAACGTGAGATGACTCCGGAAGATGCAAGACAAGAGCGAGAACGTCCAATTCAAGATCCTTATGAAGCAAGTGGACAAGGAAGTGATCACTCATCTGCCCAAAGTGTACGATGTCGAGGCCGTCAACGACAATGAGGTCCTAGAGATCGTGAACGACCAGATGACAATCTTAAGAATATCAAGATGACAATTCCACCATTCCAAGGTAAGAATGACCCTGAAGCTTATTTGGAGTGGGAAAAGAAGATTGAGCTTGTTTTTGATTGCCACAACTATTCAGAGAGTAAAAAGGTGAAACTCGCGGCAATTGAGTTTTCTGATTATGCCATAGTGTGGTGGGACCAGCTTGTAACTAGTCGACGACGAAATGGTGAAAGACCCATCTCTACTTGGGGAGAAATGAAATCAGTCATGCGGAAAAGATTTATTCCATCATACTACCATCGAGATCTTTATCAACGACTTCAAAACCTTACTCAAGGAAATAGAAGTGTTGAAGACTATTATAAGGAGATGGAGATAGCGATGATTCGAGCTGATATCGAGGAGGATCGAGAGGCAACCATGGCTAGGTTCCTTGCGGGTTTAAACCGTGACATTGCCAACATAGTTGAACTACAACACCATGTTGAAGTGATGGACATGGTTCACATGGCGATTAAGGTTGAAAAGCAACTTAAGCGAAAAGGAGTTAGTAGACCCTATGCCAATTCTTCAATCAACAAATGGAATCAAGGAGTCAACAAACCCCTTGTTAGAACAAAAGAGCCGACTGTATCAGTTAAATCAAATCAACCCGTTGGAGAGACAAGTCGAAATAAAAATGAGCAAGCGCCAAATCGCACGAGAGACATAAGATGTTTCAAGTATCAAGGCCGAGGGCACATAGCTAGTCAATGTCCCAATCGACGAATTATGGTGATAAGAGCTGATGGAGAAGTTGAGTCGGAGGAAGAGGATGAAAATGAACCTGAAATGCCATCCGATGATGAAGATTTAGAGTTACCCGTTGAAGGAGAAATTCTTGTGGTGAAGCGTAGCCTCAGTATTCAAAGTGTTGAAACTGATCAACAAAGGGAGAATATTTTTCACACTCGATGCCACATTCAAGGCAAGGTATGTAGTATGATCATTGATGGTGGTAGCTGTACTAATGTAGCTAGTATTATGTTGGTGGAAAAGCTAGGTTTGGCTACAACTAAACATCCAACTCCATACAAGTTGCAATGGCTAAATGATGGAGGTGAGCTGAAAGTAACAAAACAAGCTGTGGTGGCATTTTCTATTGGAAAGTACCAAGATGAAGTGGTGTGCGATGTAGTTCCTATGCATGCGGGACATCTACTTTTGGGACGTCCATGGCAGTTTGATAGGCGCGTGATCTATGATGGTTATACAAATCGCTATACATTCAAGCATCGAGGCAAGAATGTAACTTTAGCGCCATTGACTCCAAAGCAAGTGTACCAAGATCAATTGAAGTTGAAGGAAAAGATTGAAAAAGAGAGAGACAAGAAAAATGAAAAAAAGAAAGAAAAATTGAGGGAGTGGAGGTAAAAGTACGAGAGGAACAAGAAAGTCAAAAAGAAATTGATAGTGGTAAAATGAACGTATTTGCGAGAGAAAAAGAGATAAGAAAATCATTGTTGTTGCATCAACCCGTACTTGTACTTATGTACAAGGAATGCTTATTTGATGCTAACGAACTTGATAATTCTTTACCTTTGTCTATTGTTTCATTGCTTCAGGAATTCAAAGACGTTTTTCCGGAAGATGTGCCAAGTGGATTGCCTCCTTTTCAAGGTATTGAACACCAAATAGACTTTATTCCCGGAGCTACAATTCCAAATCGACCAGCTTATCGAAGCAACCCAGAGGAAACTAAAGAGTTGCAACGACAAGTAGCGGAATTAATGGAAAAAGGCTATATACAGGAGAGTTTAAGTCCATGTGCGGTTTCCGTTCTGTTGGTGCCTAAAAAAGATGGTTCATGGAGGATGTGCGTAGATTGCCGAGCTATCAACAAAATTACCGTCAAATACCGACATCCCATTCCTAGACTTGATGATATGTTCGACGAGCTTAGTGGTGCAAAATTGTTCTCTAAGATTGATCTGAAAAGTGGCTATCATCAAATTCGTATGCGGGAGGGGGACGAGTGGAAGACTGCATTTAAGACTAAATACGATTTGTATGAGTGGTTAGTGATGCCTTTTGGCCTCACCAATGCACTGAGTACTTTCATGAGGTTGATGAACCACGTTTTGAGGTCTTTCATTGGTCGATTTTGCGTAGTTTATTTTGACGATATTTTAATTTACAGCAAATCATTAACTGAACATCTTGAACATTTGCAAGCTATTTTGAAGGTTTTACGAAAGGAAGTATTATATGCAAACCTTAAGAAATGTAACTTTTGTACTGACAAAGTTGTTTTTCTAGGTTTTGTTGTAAGTGCGAATGGACTAGAGGTGGACCAAGAGAAGATTAAAGCAATACAAGAATGGCCACGACCGAATAACATCAGCCAAGTTAGAAGTTTTCATGGCCTTGCAAGCTTCTATAGGAGGTTTGTACCGAATTTTAGCACTCTTGCTGCCCCATTAACCGGTGTTATGAAAAAAAATTCACCTTTTATTTGGTCTGATGAACAAGAATCTGCTTTTGTTAAAATCAAAGATTGCTTGACTAATGCTCCACTTTTATGTTTGCCGAATTTTAACAAAATTTTCGAGGTAGAATGTGATGCTTCTAGAATAGGAATAGGTGCGGTTTTAACACAAGATGGGCGACTGGTGGCTTATTTTAGCGAGAAACTTAATGGAGCTACGCTCAATTATCCCACCTATGACAAAGAAATGTACGCATTGATACGTGCATTAGAAACATGGCAGCATTACCTTTGGCCTAAGGAGTTCGTTATACACACGGACCATGAGGCTTTGAAGCATTTGAGAGGGCAAACTAAGCTTAACAAACGACATGCAAAATGGGTAGAATTCTTAGAATCCTTTCCATATTTGATTAAGTATAAGCAAGGTAAGGAAAATATCGTTGCAGATGCTTTATCGCGAAGGTATGCTCTTTTAAATTATTTGGATGTTAAGTTACTTGGTTTTGCTTATTTAAAGGAATTATATGTTGATGATTCTGATTTTGGAGAAGTTTACAAGTTATGTGTGCAAGGTGCGTATGACAGGTACTATCAGCAAGATGGATTCCAATTTCGAGAAAATAAGTTGTGCATACCCCTAGGATCAACTAGAAATTTGCTGGTTCATGAAGCACATAGTGGGGGTTTAATGGGACATTTTGGTATTGCCAAAACTTTGGCCGTTCTTCAAGAACACTTTTATTGGCCAAAGATGAAACGAGATGTGGCTAAAGTGTGCAATCGTTGTATTGTTTGCAAGAAGGCGAAATCAAGGGTCCAGCCACATGGACTCTATACTCCATTACCGATCCCAAAATGCCATGGATGGATATTTCTATGGACTTTGTTTTGGGTCTTCCTAGAACAAAGAATGGCAAAGATTCTATGTTTGTTGTAGTTGATCGGTTTTCAAAAATGGCTCATTTCATTGCATGTAACAAAACTGATGATGCTTTAAATGTTGCCAATCTATTTTTTAGGGAGATTGTACGATTGCATGGAATTCCAAGAACCATTGTTTTGGATCGAGACACTAAATTTCTCAGCCACTTTTGGAGGACTTTATGGGGAAAGATTGGAACTAAGCTATTATTTTCCACAACAAGTCATCCCCAAACTGATGGCCAAACAGAGGTTGTTAATAGAGTTCTGTCAACACTACTGCGGGCCATTATACGTAAGAATTTAAAAACTTGGGAGGAGTGTCTACCTCACATTGAATTTGCATACAATCGATCGGTACATTCAGCTACCAAGTTTTCACCATTTGAGGTAGTGTATGGATTTAATCCCTTAACTCTATTGGATTTATTGCCTTTACCTTTTGATAAATTGGTGCATGTAGATGGAAAGAAAAAGGCAGATTTTGTGAAACAATTACATCAGCGAGTTAGGGATAATATTGAACGAAGAACGGAGCAATATGCACATCAAGTTAACAAGGGCCGTAAACGAGTAATATTTGAACCTGGTGATTGGGTTTGGATTCACATGCGCAAGGAGAGATTTCTCGTTCAAAGACAATCCAAACTATTACCACGAGGAGATGGACCTTTTTAAGTCTTGGAGAGAATTAATGATAACGCTTATAAGTTAGATTTACCTGGTGAGTATGGGGTTAGTGCTACTTTTAATGTTGCTGATTTATCTCTTTTCGATGTAGGTGACGATTTGAGAGCAAATCGCCTCGAAGAGGGGGGGAATGATGCAACCTTAGCCCGGGAAATTACTAACGAATCCATTGAGCTGCCACAAGGACCAATAACTCGATCACGAGCTAAGAGATTTCGAAATGTAATAGCAAGCTATGTGGAACGAGCTTGGGAAGAGGGAGTGGCCGAATTTGATAGTCGTGCTTCAAACCGTTCAAACGGCGTTACTTGCTATTTATTGCAAGCTGAATTTGTTTCTTTTAATTAACTTGTTTTAGTTTAATAAATAAGTTGCTGATCAATTAATTTAACTTATCTTAAAGTTTTAATACATGAGTTAGTTATTGAACTTTATTAAATAAGATGCTTCTTAATTGATCTAGTTCCTGGGAATTTTTATTGATGCATAAATTAAGTTCTTTAAATTATGCTTCTTTAATTAAACTAGTTGCTGGAATAATTATTGCATATATGTTTTAGTTCATTTATTTAAGTAAGTTTAATATGTGTTATGATTAATAAGTGTTTTAATGTGTTTAATAAACTCATTTTAATGTGTTTATTGCAGGTGACTTTTTAGCTTATAGTGGTTACAATTCAAGGCTGTTACACATTTAGTAAGTGGCTGTTCAAGTTATTTTGAGTTACAATTAAAGGGGCTGTTAAAAAAAGGAGCTTAAAGATCATTAAAAGGAGTTTTTAAAGAGCATTTTATGCCCTTTAAAATTCAGCAGCAACTCTTCCACTTCCAGCCGTTTTTGGAGCTTTCAAGAGAAATTAATCAAACCTTTGAATGTCATTAAGGAGTAGGTTAAAAGATGGTGTCTATTCAGCTAGCCAAGGACAACTCAAGAGACATTTTTAAGACATTAAAGACATTCAAATCAGCTGAATTGAAATGATTTTATGGAAGGAGTTATTTGGTTCAAAGCATAAGAAAAGACATCAGTTTTTATGGCACATTAAGTGGATGTTTTTTTTTACCATTTGGTTACCTGGTTCTAGCATTATAAATAGTTGTAATCAGCCTTAGAGAGGGACTTTTGCTGAATATAGATGTTATATTTGAATTGTGAGCTATCCAATTCTCTTTGTTCTTACGGAATTGATTTGACTTATCAAGCATAGCTTGTGGCGTCCATCTTTTCTTTGTTTACCGAACTTATCACCTTTGGTGTGGCATTCAATATGCCTTTGGTTCCTATCATAGTTGATAGTGGGTCAAGGTTTCTTGCTGTTTCTTTAAACCGTTAAACACCTAAGCACCATTTTGAGATTCGGGTCAACAATTCCCTTATTGTTGGTTCATTCTCGGTCTTATCCAATTAATTTGTTATTGTTTCCTATCTATTTTGTTTATTACCTTTGTTTGAAGCCATTATTTCTATTTTGTTTCCTTTAAACCGAAACGATTCTATTCTACTCAATTCACGATCGGGCATCACTAACGACTCGAATCAATCACAAAACGAGTTCGTATCAAATTGGTATCAAAGCTAGCGAATTTGGAGTAAGAATCGACATTGTCGCAATACGGTATAGTAGTTTCTTCAAAAAAAATTCAAAAAAAATTCAAAAAAAATTCAAAAAAAAAATTGGTTTCCTTTCAAACTCAAGAGATTGGATATCAAGTTGAAAAAAAAATTCGTGAAAAAAAAGAAGAAGCTAGTTTTGAAATTTTGTTGTTGTTTGCTGCCCAAATTATAGTTATTACTACCTTCTACTATTTCGCCACATCCAACCTTTTCATTTCTTGTTTCAAGCCTACTTTCCTTTGTCCTACAATATTCTTACCAAGCCCAAACATCAAGGTTGTAAGCTGACCCACAACAACTTCTTTTTAAGTTTAAATAATTCCTAAGAACTTAGAGAGGAGGAGTGAGTGGAAAGAGGCAAGAGAGTGGTGAGTTTATTCGAGAGTATAAAAGCCAAGGAAGTGAGATTTCTTTGTGAGTGGATAGTGAGATTCTTTGTTGTGAGTTCATTTTAAAAAAAAATATGTCACGAAGTCCGAAAAGAAATCAAAATGTGGAAGGAGGGTTCCGTCCCGTAAGAAATGTTGGAGGAGGAGTGCCAGATCTTACCCTTCAAGCAATTATGCGAGAGATGGAGCGATTATTTGATAGAAAACTTGAACCAATTGAAGATCGATTATATCGAGTCGAGAGACGAGAACAACGTGAGATGACTCCGGAAGATGCAAGACAAGAGCGAGAACGTCCAATTCAAGATCCTTATGAAGCAAGTGGACAAGGAAGTGATCACTCATCTGCCCAAAGTGTACGATGTCGAGGCCGTCAACGACAATGAGGTCCTAGAGATCGTGAACGACCAGATGACAATCTTAAGAATATCAAGATGACAATTCCACCATTCCAAGGTAAGAATGACCCTGAAGCTTATTTGGAGTGGGAAAAGAAGATTGAGCTTGTTTTTGATTGCCACAACTATTCGGAGAGTAAAAAGGTGAAACTCGCGGCAATTGAGTTTTCTGATTATGCCATAGTGTGGTGGGACCAGCTTGTAACTAGTCGACGACGAAATGGTGAAAGACCCATCTCTACTTGGGGAGAAATGAAATCAGTCATGCGGAAAAGATTTATTCCATCATACTACCATCGAGATCTTTATCAACGACTTCAAAACCTTACTCAAGGAAATAGAAGTGTTGAAGACTATTATAAGGAGATGGAGATAGCGATGATTCGAGCTGATATCGAGGAGGATCGAGAGGCAACCATGGCTAGGTTCCTTGCGGGTTTAAACCGTGACATTGCCAACATAGTTGAACTACAACACCATGTTGAAGTGATGGACATGGTTCACATGGCGATTAAGGTTGAAAAGCAACTTAAGCGAAAAGGAGTTAGTAGACCCTATGCCAATTCTTCAATCAACAAATGGAATCAAGGAGTCAACAAACCCCTTGTTAGAACAAAAGAGCCGACTGTATCAGTTAAATCAAATCAACCCGTTGGAGAGACAAGTCGAAATAAAAATGAGCAAGCGCCAAATCGCACGAGAGACATAAGATGTTTCAAGTATCAAGGCCGAGGGCACATAGCTAGTCAATGTCCCAATCGATGAATTATGGTGATAAGAGCTGATGGAGAAGTTGAGTCAGAGGAAGAGGATGAAAATGAACTTGAAATGCCATCCGATGATGAAGATTTAGAGTTACCCGTTGAAGGAGAAATTCTTGTGGTGAAGCGTAGCCTCAATATTCAAAGTGTTGAAACTGATCAACAAAGGGAGAATATTTTTCACACTCGATGCCACATTCAAGGCAAGGTATGTAGTATGATCATTGATGGTGGTAGCTGTACTAATGTAGCTAGTATTATGTTGGTGGAAAAGCTAGGTTTGGCTACAACTAAACATCCAACTCCATACAAGTTGCAATGGCTAAATGATGGAGGTGAGCTGAAAGTAACAAAACAAGCTGTGGTGGCATTTTCTATTGGAAAGTACCAAGATGAAGTGGTGTGCGATGTAGTTCTTATGCATGCGGGACATCTACTTTTGGGACGTCCATGGCAGTTTGATAGGCGCGTGATCTATGATGGTTATACAAATCGCTATACATTCAAGCATCGAGGCAAGAATGTAACTTTAGCGCCATTGACTCCAAAGCAAGTGTACCAAGATCAATTGAAGTTGAAGGAAAAGATTGAAAAAGAGAGAGACAAGAAAATGAAAAAAAGAAAGAAAAAATTGAGGGAGTGGAGGTAAAAGTACGAGAGGAACAAGAAAGTCAAAAAGAAATTGATAGTGGTAAAATGAACGTATTTGCGAGAGAAAAAGAGATAAGAAAATCATTGTTGTTGCATCAACCCGTACTTGTACTTATGTACAAGGAATGCTTATTTGATGCTAACGAACTTGATAATTCTTTACCTTTGTCTATTGTTTCATTGCTTCAGGAATTCAAAGACGTTTTCCGGAAGATGTGCCAAGTGGATTGCCTCCTTTTCAAGGTATTGAACACCAAATAGACTTTATTCCCGGAGCTACAATTCCAAATCGACCAGCTTATCGAAGCAACCCAGAGGAAACTAAAGAGTTGCAACGACAAGTAGCGGAATTAATGGAAAAAGGCTATATACAGGAGAGTTTAAGTCCATGTGCGGTTCCGTTCTGTTGGTGCCTAAAAAAGATGGTTCATGGAGGATGTGCGTAGATTGCCGAGCTATCAACAAAATTACCGTCAAATACCGACATCCCATTCCTAGACTTGATGATATGTTCGACGAGCTTAGTGGTGCAAAATTGTTCTCTAAGATTGATCTGAAAAGTGGCTATCATCAAATTCGTATGCGGGAGGGGGACGAGTGGAAGACTGCATTTAAGACTAAATACGGTTTGTATGAGTGGTTAGTGATGCCTTTTGGCCTCACCAATGCACTGAGTACTTTCATGAGGTTGATGAACCACGTTTTGAGGTCTTTCATTGGTCGATTTTGCGTAGTTTATTTTGACGATATTTTAATTTACAGCAAATCATTAACTGAACATCTTGAACATTTGCATGCTATTTTGAAGGTTTTACGAAAGGAAGTATTATATGCAAACCTTAAGAAATGTAACTTTTGTACTGACAGTTGTTTTTCTAGGTTTTGTTGTAAGTGCGAATGGACTAGAGGTGGACCAAAGAAGATTAAAGCAATACAAGAATGGCCACGACCGAATAACATCAGCCAAGTTAGAAGTTTCATGGCCTTGCAAGCTTCTATAGGAGGTTTGTACCGAATTTTAGCACTCTTGCTGCCCCATTAACCAGTGTTATCAAAAAAAATTCACCTTTTATTTGGTCTGATGAACAAGAATCTGCTTTTGTTAAAATCAAAGATTGCTTGACTAATGCTCCACTTTTATGTTTGCCGAATTTTAACAAAATTTTCGAGGTAGAATGTGATGCTTCTGGAATAGGAATAGGTGCGGTTTTAACGCAAGATGGGCGACCGGTGGCTTATTTTAGCGAGAAACTTAATGGAGCTACGCTCAATTATCCCACCTATGACAAAGAAATGTACGCATTGATACGTGCATTAGAAACATGGCAGCATTACCTTTGGCCTAAGGAGTTCGTTATACACACGGACCATGAGGCTTTGAAGCATTTGAGAGGGCAAACTAAGCTTAACAAACGACATGCAAAATGGGTAGAATTCTTAGAATCCTTTCCATATGTGATTAAGTATAAGCAAGGTAAGGAAAATATCGTTGCAGATGCTTTATCGCGAAGGTATGCTCTTTTAAATTATTTGGATGTTAAGTTACTTGGTTTTGCTTATTTAAAGGAATTATATGCTGATGATTCTGATTTTGGAGAAGTTTACAAGTTATGTGTGCAAGGTGCGTATGACAGGTACTATCAGCAAGATGGATTCCTATTTCGAGAAAATAAGTTGTGCATACCCCTAGGATCAACTAGAAATTTGCTGGTTCATGAAGCACATAGTGGGGGTTTAATGGGACATTTTGGTATTGCCAAAACTTTGGCCGTTCTTCAAGAACACTTTTATTGGCCAAAGATGAAACGAGATGTGGCTAAAGTGTGCAATCGCTGTATTGTTTGCAAGAAGGCAAAATCAAGGGTCCAGCCACATGGACTCTATACTCCATTACCGATCCCAAAAATGCCATGGATGGATATTTCTATGGACTTTGTTTTGGGTCTTCCTAGAACAAAGAATGGAAAAGATTCTATGTTTGTTGTAGTTGATCGGTTTTCAAAAATCGCTCATTTCATTGCATGTAACAAAACTGATGATGCTTTAAATGTTGCCAATCTATTTTTTAGGGAGATTGTACGATTGCATGGAATTCCAAGAACCATTGTTTCGGATCGAGACACTAAATTTCTCAACCACTTTTGGAGGACTTTATGGGGAAAGATTGGAACTAAGCTATTATTTTCCACAACAAGTCATCCCCAAACTGATGGCCAAACAGAGGTTGTTAATAGAGTTCTGTCAACACTACTGCGGGCCATTATACGTAAGAATTTAAAAACTTGGGAGGAGTGTCTACCTCACATTGAATTTGCATACAATCGATCGGTACATTCAGCTACCAAGTTTTCACCATTTGAGGTAGTGTATGGATTTAATCCCTTAACTCCATTGGATTTATTGCCTTTACCTTTTGATAAATTGGTGCATGTAGATGGAAAGAAAAAGGCAGATTTTGTGAAACAATTACATCAGCGAGTTAGGGATAATATTGAACGAAGAACGGAGCAATATGCACATCAAGTTAACAAGGGCCGTAAACGAGTAATATTTGAACCTGGTGATTGGGTTTGGATTCACATGCGCAAGGAGAGATTTCTCGTTCAAAGACGATCCAAACTATTACCACGAGGAGATGGACCTTTTCAAGTCTTGGAGAGAATTAATGATAACGCTTATAAGTTAGATTTACCTGGTGAGTATGGGGTTAGTTCTACTTTTAATGTTGCTGATTTATCTCTTTTCGATGTAGGTGACGATTTGGGAGCAAATCGCCTCGAAGAGGGGGGGAATGATGCAACCTTAGCCCGGGAAATTACTAACGAATCCATTGAGCTGCCACAAGGACCAATAACTCGATCACGAGCTAAGAGATTTCGAAATGTAATAGCAAGCTATGTGGAACGAGCTTGGGAAGAGGGAGTGGCTGAATTTGATAGTCGTGCTTCAAACCGTTCAAAAGGCGTTACTTGCAATTTATTGCAAGCTGAATTTGTTTCTTTTAATTAACTTGTTTTAGTTTAATAAATAAGTTGCTGATCAATTAATTTAACTTATCTTAAAGTTTTAATACATGAGTTAGTTATTGAACTTTATTAAATAAGATGCTTCTTAATTGATCTAGTTCCTAGGATTATTTATTGATGCATAAATTAAGTTCTTTAAATTATGCTTCTTTAATTAAACTAGTTGCTGGAATAATTATTGCATATATGTTTTAGTTCATTTATTTAAGTAAGTTTAATATGTGTTATGATTAATAAGTGTTTTAATGTGTTTAATAAAATCATTTTAATGTGTTATTGCAGGTGACTTTTTAGCTTATAGTGGTTACAATTCAAGGCTGTTACACATTTAATAAGTGGCTGTTCAAATTCTTTTGAGTTACAATTAAAGGGGCTGTTAAAAAAAGGAGCTTAAAGATCATTAAAAGGAGTTTTTAAAGAGCATTTTATGCCCTTTAAAATTCAGCAGCAACTCTTCCACTTCCAGTCGTTTTTGGAGCTTTCAAGAGAAATTAATCAAACCTTTGAATGTCATTAAGGAGCAGGTTAAAAGATGGTGTCTATTCAGCTAGCCAAGGACAACTCAAGAGACATTTTTAAGACATTAAAGACATTCAAATCAGCTGAATTGAAATGATTTTATGGAAGGAGTTATTTGGTTCAAAGCATAAGAAAAGACATCAGTTTTTATGGCACATTAAGTGGATGTTTTTTTTTTTGACCATTCGGTTACCTTGTTCTAGCATTATAAATAGTTGTAATCAGCCTTAGAGAGGGGACTTTTGCTGAATATAGATGTTATATTTGAATTGTGAGCTATCCAATTCTCTTTGTTCTTACGGAATTGATTTGACTTATCAAGCATAGCTTGTGGCGTCCATCTTTTCTTTGTTTACCGAACTTATCACCTTTGGTGTGGCGTTCAATATACCTTTGGTTCCTATCATAGTTGATAGTGGGTCAAGGTTTCTTGCTGTTTCTTTAAACCGTTAAACACCTAAGCACCATTTTGAGATTCGGGTCAACACTTCCCTTATTTGTTGGTTCATTCTCGGTCTTATCCAATTAATTTGTTATTGTTTCCTATCTATTTTGTTTATTACCTTTGTTTGAAGCCATTATTTCTATTTTGTTTCCTTTAAACCGAAACGATTCTATTCTACTCAATTCACGATCGGGCATCACTAACGACTCGAATCAATCACAAAACGAGTTTGTATCATAGGAGATCAATGGACAGCAACCGATGCATGTAAGTGAATATTCATGCATTTTTCCATTCATTGTATTAAATCATTCATGCATCATCTTTAAGGCAACCATTCGTTGTAGGTAGTCATGCATGTACCCAAACATACATTGAACCAGAAATGTTCATGAATCCTCATTAATTGTGTTCCCACATGTGGATGTACCTACAAAAGATATAAACAAATTAGATTCAAGGTACATTCAGCTTAAATTAAATAATATCAAGACATATTTAACAAATTAAATAAAGACATAAATAAAATATAATTAATAATAAATTCGGCTAGCTCAATGATAGTCGAAATTCTTGATGAGCTGAATTGAGCTAGAAAATTCGGTTATGAACTGTAGTAAAAATAATTAAAATAAAACTATCACTCAAATTATTCAAATAATAAAATTAACGAGCTGGAAAGAAGCTAAATTGAGCTCAAATAGGTGGAATTGAGCTCAAGTGAGCTGATTAAAGTCGAATTGAGCTAAGGGAGCTGGAATTGAGCTGAAATTAGCTTGCACTAAGGTGCATGGTTTCTTCAAGGAGTTGGATCGAGCTTCCCCATCTTCAACGAGCTGATTCTCCTTCCAAAACTTGAACAATAAAGCTGAAACAACTTCATGAAATCACTTGGACCTAGCTCAGTTCATTGGTCCCTTTGGAAGCTCGAGGGAATCAAGACGAGGACTTGATGGGGCTTGGGGCATGGTCACATCATCGAAGACGAATCTTTTTGAGGAAAGGGGGAATAATACGAGTCATAAAGGCCCAACCCAAGCTCAAGAACGTGATGGGCTCAAATTACCACAAGGCCCAATAACGAGGTCAAAGGCCAGACAAATGCGTTCCAAACTAAATGGGACTATTCAGGAATTTGTTAGCAAGGCCTTAGATGTGTACACAAAAGAAAGAGAAAATCAAGATTCACTTTCTTGTTTTCAAGAAAATCAAGAAACCAAATCTTGGCCCAATTTTGCTGTTTGGAGTGATTTCAAGAATCAAGAAAATCAAGATATCAAATCTTGTGAGGTTACCTCCTCTATTCTTTCATTCGAGTCTCGAAGCGAGTTATCTAGCTTTCTAGTGGCGTCAATCCGAACTCCATTGAACTTATCACCAAACTGGTGTGGCGTTCAACCATATTATTATACCTTTGGTTCTTACCTCCATATATGTAACGGGTCAAGGTCCGCTTCTATCCTTCATCAAAATTCACCTTAAGCAATATAAGATTCGGGGTAATACTTTTTTTGTGTTGAAACATTCTTGAAGCTTGAGTTCAACTTCCATTCCATTTTATCTATCAATTTATAAATTATTTCTTTATTAAACCGAACCTATAAAAAAATCAATCCAAGCCATCTTTTGAACCTAAATTGCCTGCTTCCGCTTATACATCTCCATAACTCAATTTTCATATGACAACAAAACGAAAACTTCTCGTCAATGATCGGGCAATCAAGTGAATCGAGTCAATCAACCGAGCCGGTTCGCATCAAGGTTTACCAAGGAGTAAAAATGGCCGAGATTCGATATTTGTAGTTATGGATAGATTTTCTAAAATGGCACACTTTATAGCATGGCATAAAACTGATGATGCTGTGAATATTGCTAATTTGTTTTTCAAAGAAGTTGTTAGGTTGCATGGCATGCCTAGGACGATCGTGTCGGATCGTGACGCTAAATTTCTTAGCCATTTTGATGCGATCCCGGTCGCATCATGTTACGACACAACTCGACGCTACCGAGATTGGTCCAAACTCGAGGGGCCCAAGTGCAAAATGAAGTTTTTAATTTTAGTTTGTCAATCTGGCTGCTGGAAAATAAGGACTTTGATTCATTAATTTTTAGTTATTTTAGTTTGTGTTTTTAATTATGTCATAGTTTGCACATCATTAATATGTGTTCTGCATTTAATAAAGTCATGCATTATGTAACTTTCATGTTAGTTAAGTTTGCATCATTAAATTAAGTCAAGTTAGTTTAATTATGTAACTTTCATGTTAGTTAAATTTGCATTTCAAAACCATGCATTTAAGTATCTTAGTTTAATAAATGAGTTGCTGGACATTTATTCAACTCATCTTAGTTTTAATTAATAAGTGTTTTTGTTGAACTTTATTTAATAAGTGTTGTTCTTAATTGATCTAGTTCTTAGGATTATTTATTGATGCATAAATTAAGTTTTTTAAATTATGCTTCTTTAATTAAACTAGTTGCTGGAATAATTATTGCATATATGTTTTAGTTCATTTATTTAAGTAAGTTTAATGTTTGTTATGATTAATAAGTCTTTTCATTTGTTTAATAAACTCATTTTAATGTGTTTATTGCAGGTGACTTTTTAGCTTATAGTGGTTACAATTCAAGGCTGTTACACATTTAATTAAGTGGCTGTTCAAGTTCTTTTGAGTTACAATTAAAGGGGTTGTTATAAAGGGAGCTTAAAATCATTAAAAGAGTTTCTAAAGAGCATTTTATGCCCTTTAAATTCAGCAGCAACTCTTCCACTTCCAGCCGTTTTTGGAGCTTTCAAGAGAAATTAATCAAGCCTTTGAATGTCATTAAGGAGCTGGTTAAGAGATGGTGTCTATTCAACTAGCCAAGGACAACTCAAGAGTCATTTTCTAAGCCATTAAAGACATTCAAATCAGCTAAATTAAAGTGATTTCATGGAAGGAGTTATTTGGTTGAAAGAATAAGAAAATACATTAGTTTTTATGGCACATTAAGTGGATGTTTTTGACCATTTGGTTACCTTGTTTTAGCATTATAAATATATGTAATCAGCCATAGAGAGGGAGAAGTTTTTGCTGAATATAGATGAAATATTTGAATTGTGAGCTATCCAATTCTCTTTGTTCTGACGGAATTGATTTGACTTATCAAGCATAGCTTGTGGCGTCCATCTTTTCTTAGTTGCTGAACTTATCACCTTTGATGTGGCGTTCAATATACCTTTGGTTCCTATCATAGTTGATAGTGGGTCAAGGTTCCTTGCTGTTTCCTTTAACCGAAAACACCTAAAGACCATTTTGAGATTCGGGTCAACAATTCGTTATTGTTGGTTCCTTTTTTTGGTCTTAGCCATTTAATTTGTTATTGTTTCCTATCTATTTTATTCATTACCTTTGTTTGAAGCCATTAACTCTATTTTGTTACTTTTAAACCGAAACGATTCTATTCTACTCAATTCACGATCGGGCATCACTAACGACTCGAATCAATCACGAAATGAGTTCGTATCACATTTTTGGAGGACACTATGGGGGCAACTCGGAACCAAGCTGCTATTTTCTACCACTTGCCACCCGCAAACGGATGGCCAAACCGAAGTGGTCAACCGGATTTTTTCTACATTGCTTCAAGCAATCATCCAAAAAAATTTGAAGGGTTGGGAAGACTATTTACCGCATGTGGAGTTTGCGTATAATCGAGATGTTCACTCAGCTACCAAACTTTCTCCTTTCGAAATTGTTTATGGTTTCAATCCGTTAACACCACTTGATTTAATGCCCTTGCCTTCTAACCAACTTGTGCATGTAGATGGAAAACGCAAGGCTGATTACGTCAAGCAATTGTAGCAACGAGTTGAGACAACATGGAAGCCAAGACTAAGAAATATGAACAACAAGCTAACAAAGGTCATAAGCATGTTGTGTTCGAGCTGGAAGATTGGGTTTGGGTGCATATACGCAAAGAGAGATTTCCTAAGCAAAGACGATCCAAACTCCTTTCGAGTGGGGATGGACCGTTTCAAGTCCTTGAATGAATTAACGAAAATTCTTATAAGCTGGACTTGTCTGGTGAATGCAATTTTAGTGCGACCTTTAATGTCTCTGATTTGTCTCTGTTTGATGCAGATTGCGATTTAAGGACAAATCGTTCTGAAGAGGAGGGGAATGATGTGAGCTCACCTGCGAACAAAGTAGAGTTCGAACAAGAAGCTATCAAGTTGCCCATTGGTCTGATAACGCGAGCTAGAGCTAAACAATTTAATGAGGCTATTTCAGCAATGGTGGAACGAATAGTGGAAATTGATAGCAAAGAGTTCAAAAATGAGTTCAACATTTTCAATTTTTGGGAAGCTGAATTTCGTTCCAGCTAATAAATTTACTGCTGGAATTTTTGGACCATTTAAATTAAGCATTTAATTAAGTTTTACTACAGCTTATTAATTTGTCTTTAATTAATATAAGTGTTTAATTTGTCTTGTCTTAGTTAAATTAAATGTGTCTTGATTTCATTAAGTATGTCTTAAATTAAAACATGAATTAATTATGTCCAGCAGAATTCATGTGTCTTGTTTAGTTAATATTTAAGTTGTCACAATGTTAATTAGTGTGTCCACATAATGTTCTAAATTAGTTCAGCTGATTTGGGTTTAATTAATTAAGTTCATGTGCTTTGTTTAGGTGCAACCGAAATTCATTGGCTAGGTGCATGCATGTAGATTCAATGTATGTGAAGATGCATGTGCAACTGGTACATTCATGCATTGAAGCTGATTAATTTTAGCACTCTCCAAGGCAACCATTCGGCCAAGAGTTAGCAAGCTTTAATTCACCAAAAGCTTGGCCGATTCTCTTCTCAAGGAAGCATGAAGCTGTTCACACCATGGCTGTTCGGTTCAGCCATGTTCACACCATGGGACTCTTCAAAATCGTCCATTCACACCTAAAATGGCTACTTAAGTTCTTCATTAATGCTGGTCATTTTTCAGCAAGAGTTGCTTAATGAATGAGTCCATTAAACTCATTAGTCGAATCTAGCTGCTGCATGAATCTCCCAAATTCATTTGCTTAATTTAGAAGCTGCCTATTGGTCACCATTTAGCCGAACCTACCTTGGTCTTCATTCATGAATTCAAGCTGAAAATTAGTTCATTGTTTTGCTTAGTTTTTTAAGCTTTGAAATGTCCATTCGGCTACTAGGCTTTAGGCTATAAATAGTTGCTGATTTTCTTATAAAAGGACTTTTTGCCAAAATTATAAATGAAATTATATTTCTTTGGTGAGTTAATTCACTCTCTTTATTCTTCAAAGCTCAGTTGACTTATCTTCACAAGTGGCGTCAATCTGACTTTTTTTCCGAACTTATCACCCTTGGTGTGGCGTTCAACATTATACCGAAGGTTCCTATTTCACTAAATAGTGGGTCTCAGTTTATTTTCAATTCCTTCCTTTTTCTTTGAAACATTTTCAGCCCGGGTCCTTATTTGCTAATAAGGGTTCTGATAGAGGGTTGTGCGCGGACCAAGATCGAGTTCCCAAGTCACGAGAAAACTCCTACGAAGCTCTAAACGATCAGATCTGAAAACGAAACAGAGAATTAAGATTAGATCCAACCAGATCTGAAAACAAAAATCCCCAATTCAATTAATGGGCAGCAAGCATTAAAATGCCCCAAAAGATGTCAATTTTTGGAAGCCAAGAACCGATTTGAGCTTAGAGAGAATCCCCCCTAACAGCCGAACCTATCAACACCAAAAGAAAACTAATTAAAAATTAGATTAAAGAAAACCATCAGATTAAATAAAAAGCTAGGGTTTGGGGTGGCAAGAGAAAAGAAAGATTGATGAATCAAAATCGATTCTTGATGCTCAAGAAGATTACGATTCTGCCCAAATTGAACCAGCAAGATAGTCTCCCCAAATTCCAGCAACTGAATTTTCAAACAGAATGGAGAGGAAGTAACGGCAAGATCTATGGAAAAGATGGATTTTTGTTCGATCTTTGCTGCCAAGAAAAGGGGCCGACCAGTTCTTTAATGTTGAAGAGGGCTGGAAACACAACAAGAAGATTTAAGAAGTTAAAATAATAAATCGACACAAACAGAATTTAAAAGAAAGATTGAACAGCAAGCAAATAAAATAAAGCCCTAAGAAGCCTTGAAATCCCAAAAGATTTCACAACTCCCTTCAAACGGCTCTAATCTCCCCTCCAATGAAGATCAATGGCAAGAAGAAGGCTGAAGATGGCTCCCACAATCAAAAAGATTGTTAAAACTACTTCTAAAGAAAACTCAAGAGAAAATTCTTTAAGAACTCAAAGAGAATTTTCACTCAAAGCAAATCTGAAATTTTCAATGTAATTGTAATGTGTTCAATAAGGTGGCCGGCCATGCCTATTAATAGGCCTTCTATCTATTTCCTAATCTCATTAGGAAAACTTAAAAAAACCAAATTAATAAATTAAGAGGGAAATTTAGCCAAGGCATTTTAATGGGCTGCTTGGGCCGAATTTTTACATTTAATAATCCTAAAGTCTAAAAATTAAACTTAGATATTTAAACAATTAAAATTTTTACAAATTGGGCCACTTTAACCATTTGGCCTGATTTTCAACTAAGTATGGTTTGACTTCTTGGTTGGGCATGGAATCATCTTATTGGGCCTTGCCTTCAAGAACTTCGGCTTGTAGTCCATCTCCTACTGAAATTGGTTCGTTGATGCTCGTAACGGAGATCCAATGCGCTTTGGTTGCAAGATTCGGTTTCTTGGACCAAGATTTCCAAGATTTGAAATCTTCATTTTCTTGATTCTTGAAATCGCTCCAAACAGCAAAATTGGGCCAAGATTCGGTTTCTTGAATTTCTTGAAAACAAGAAAGTGAATCTTAATTTTCTCTTTCTTTTGTGTACGCATCTTTGTTCTTGCTAACAAATTCCTGAATGGTCCCATTTAGTTTGGAACGCATTTTTCTGGCCTTTGACCTCGTTATTGGGCCTTGTGGTAATTTGAGCCCATCACGTTCTTGAGCTTGGGTTGGGCCTTTGTGAATCGTATCATTCCCCCTTTCCTCAAAAAGATTTGTCCTCGAATTTGAAAAATTAAATGGGGACAAGTCAACGACATTAAAAGTAGAACTTACATTGTACTCACCAGGTAGATCAATTTTATAGGCATTGTCGTTGATCTGCTCGAGTACTTGGAAAGGCCCATCTCCCCTTGGGTCTAACTTTGTCTTTCTTTTTGTAGGAAATCGTTCTTTCCTTATATGGACCTAAACCCAATCCCCGGGTTCTAGGATAACCCGTTTGCGCCCCTTGTTTGCTTTGTTGGTGTTGGCATCATTTGTTTTGGCTATTCGTTGCCTAGCCTTCTCATGTAAGGATTTCACCAACTCAGCTTTCTATTCGCCATCTAAATTAACAATGTGTTCAAGTGGTAATGACGCAAGATCAAGTACTGTTAGTGGGTTAAAACCATAAACAAGTTCAAATGGAGAATAACCAGTTGTAGAATGAATAGATCTATTATATGCAAATTTAACAAATGGTAGGCATTCTTCCCAATTTCTAATGTTCTTTCCCACAACAGATCGTAACAAGGTTCGTAAGATCTGATTAACTACTTCAGTTTGGCCATCAGTTTGGGGGTGACATGTAGTGGAATAAAGTAATTTCGTACCAAGCTTACCCTACAATACCTTCCAAAAGTGGCTAAGGAATTTGACATCTCTGTCAGAAACAATTGTTTTAGGGATGTCATGAAGTCTTAGCACCTCTTTAAAGAATAAGTCTGCCACATGTGTAGCATCATCTATTTTGTGACAAGGAATAAAATGTGCCATCTTTGAAAACCTGTCAACAACAACAAATATACTATCCCTTCCTTTCTTAGTTCGAGGCAAACCTAGAATAAAATCCATGGATAAGTCTATCCAAGGTGAAGTAGGAATCGGTAAAGGAGTGTAAAAGCCATGAGGCATTACCTTAGATTTTGCTTGTTTACATGTAATGCACTTGGAACATACCTTTTCGACATCCTTCTTCATATGTGGCCAATGGAAGTGTTCTTGCAAGATGTCTAGTGTTTTGGCCACTCCAAAATGTCCCATTAAACCCCCACTATGGGCCTCATGAATCGATAAGTCTCTCATGGAACACTTTGGTATGCACAACCTGTTTATACGAAAAAGAAAGCCATCTACAAGATAAAACTTTTCAAAAGTAGTATGTCCACAATTCTTATAGATATGACCGAAATCATCATCATCATCATATAACTCCTTAATATGTTCAAACCCTAAGACTTTAGCATTCAATGTAGTTATTAAAGCATATCGTCTAGACAAAGCATCTGCAACTACATTATCTTTACCTGTTTTATATTTTATCACATAAGGGAATGTTTCAATGAATTCTACCCATCGGGCATGCCATTTACTCAACTTACCTTGTCCCTTTAACCACTTAAGGGATTCATGATCTGTATGTATGACAAACTCATTAGGCAGCAAATAATGTTGCCATACTTGAATGGTGCACCATTCAATTTTTTCACTAAAATAAGCAATTGGTTGCTTGTCTTGCATTAAAACGGTGTCAATTCCAATTCCTGAAGCATCACACTCAAGTTTGAAAGTATTAGTAAAATCAGGTAATTTAAGAAGAGGAGCAGAACATAACTTAGCTTTTAGTGTCTGAAAAGCCTTTTCTTGGGTTTCACCCCATTTGAAACCCACGGATTTCTTTATAACCTCTGTTAATGGGGCAGCAATAGTAGAGAAATCTTTCACAAATCGTCTATAAAAACTAGCTAAACCATGAAAGATCTCACCTCAGTTACCGATTTAGGAGTCGGCCACTCCTTGATTGCCTTAACTTTGTCCTCATTGACATGAATACCTTAAGCACTAACTATGAAACCTAAAAATATTAGTTTATCACAACAGAATGTGCATTTATCAAGGTTGAAAAATAATTTTTCAGCTCGCAGAATATCCAAAACGGTTCTAACATGGAAAACATGATCATCTAATGTCCTGAAGTAAATTAAAATATCATCAAAGTAAACTATTACAAATTTACCCAAGTGAAGCCTTAAAATGTGATTCATTAATCTCATAAATGTACTAGGTGCATTAGTAAGGCCGAACGGCATAAGTAACCATTCATACAATCCAAATCTTGTTTTAAAGGTTGTTTTCCATTCATCCCCTTCCCTCATTCGAATTTGATGATAATCACTTTTTAAATCAATTTTTGTAAATATAATTGAACCATGTAATTCATCAAGCATATCATCAAGTCTAGGAATTGGATGTCGATACTTTACCGTTATTTTGTTGATTGGGCGGTAATCAACACACATTCGATACGTACCATCTTTCTTTGGTACCAATAAGACAAGAACGGCACAAGGGCTTAGGCTCTCACGAATGTACCCTTTGTCTAGTAATTCCTCAACTTGCCGTTGCAATTCCTTTGTCTCCTTGGGATTGCATCTATAGGCTGGTCGATTTGGTATTGAAGCTCCGGGTACTAAGTCAATTTGATGCTCTTTCCCACGTAAAGGTGGTAAACCTTTAGGGGCATCACTAAAAACATCCTCATAATCCTGCAGAAGACACTGAAACACACTAGGCAATTTTGCGTTAATGTCAGATAAAGATAAATAATTTTGCCTAAACCTCACTAGGATACAAGGCTGTTTATTGAGTAGGGCTCTCCGCACATCTTTTTTTGTTGCCAAAATTTTTTTCTCTCATTTTACCACTTGTGGATTCACTCACCTTTGGGCTTTTTAGATTTTGACTTTTTTTCACTACTAGCTTCTTTTCTCTCTGTCTTTTGTACTTGTCCTTTCTCCCTTACCCCCTCACAAAATTTCATCATCTTCAATTGATCTTTATATACATCAGTGGGATTTAAAGGAGCAAAAGTGAATTTTCGGCCTTTAAACACAAGGGAGTGTCGATTACGCTTACCCTGATGTGTAACATCGCGATCAAATTGCCAAGGCCGTCCAAGGAGCAAGTGTGCGCATGCATTGGGACCACATCACACCATACTTCATCCTCATAATCCCCGAGCTTAAAAGTGACCAAGGACTATTTTGTAACTTTAACTTCAGAGCATTCATTAAGCCACTGAAGGTGATATGGCTTAGGGTGTTTGGTACAAGACAACTTTAAAGAATCCACCAAATAGCTGCTCACTACATTCGAGCAACTCCCACTATCAATAATGAGTGAACATAAGTTACCTTTAATAAAACACTGAGAATGGAAAATATTGGTCCTTTGGTTATCAACATCATCTTTCATCTGGATGTTAAGGGTTCGGCTAACCACAAGGCATTGAAAATCAGCAAAGTCCCCTTCTTTTGGTGGTTCAACCAACTCTTCTCCATTATCACTGTCATCCACAAGTTCTGGCATATCTGGATCTGTTTTTCAGAGTCAAAAGTGTACTCACCATTATCTTTTAGAAGAAGTAATCTCGTGTTAGGGAATTCCCTACTATAATGACGACACCCTTTGCACTTAAAACATTCAATCTCACGAGTCCTCTTCACATTCAAATCACCTAAATTGGGCTACTTAGAAGGTGTTTGCGCTTTAACAGGAGCCCCTTTTTTTCCAATCTGATTGCTTACTTCCATTACTCAAAGAAGACTTATTAGTAACAAAAGGTGATTTTGAACTTTTAAAATTAGAATTGGAAATGTTACCTCTGTAGTATTGTGAAGCAGAGAAGGAACCAAACCTTTGTTCCTTTAATTGTTGCTCGATCTCAATGGCTTTATGAACTGCTTCTTCCAAATCAATGTAAGTTTGTAGATGCAATGTATTAGCTATTGGCCTATTCAAACCATCAATAAATCGAACTATAGTTGTTTCCTTATCCTCCTCCACATTAGCTCTCTGAATGAGCATCTCCATCTCCTTAAAATATTCATCCACCGTCCTACTACCTTGAACAAGTCTTCTAAGCTTTGTTTTAATCTCTCAATAGTATTGAGGTGAAATAAATCTTTTACGCATAATTTGTTTACACTCATCCCATGTCGAAATCTCACCTTCATAATTCCATTGACGATTCACCCCAAGTTGAGTCCACCAACTTAATGCATAATCTGAAAATTCCAGCGTTGCTAATGCTACCTTTTCATCATCCGTACATTTATAATATCAAAAGATATGTTCAATCTTAGATTCCCATTCACAATAAGCTTCTGGGTCATTCTTACCACGAAATTGGGGAATTATGAACTTTGATTTTGCCAAAGAGGGTTGCCCACGATCATGAAAATCATAATCAGTTCTAAGGACACGTTGAGGATCGCACCTATGAGTAGGAGGCTGGTTATCCACATCTTCTTTAATTGGATCTCGATGTTGAGGCTCTTGATTCAATCGCACCTCATTGATAGTAGCACTCAAAGTTCGAAGTACGGCAGCCTGTTCGTCTAACTGTAGTTGGAATTTTTTAAATGTGTCATAGTCTTCATTATGGTCATTATCACCTTGACCAACCTTAGACATTTTCAAAAACTTGCAAAATAAACACTCAACACTCAAAAAGGAAAGTTAGCAAACCTCACCGTTAATCACTCCAAAAGAAAAATCAAATTCTCAATGAGGTAGAATTCAATCTTGTGAGTTCTGTAGTAGAGTCTATATCAACCAATTAGAAAGTGTATGAACTGAAACTACCAAAGAATCCTAATTTGCACTAGGATGCAAAAACTGACAAGACACCAATTGATTTGTGTCGCACCAAGGAAGAATTGTACACACCTTAAAATCCTAATAACACAAGAAACAAGAAGGTGTTAGATAGTGTAAAGGGAGAATAAAGGCAAAACAAATGAAAACCTACAGCTAAGAATCAATAAAAATTGTTGAAATCCGAAAACCCGAAAAACTGCGGAGTAACTTGACAACTTCGTTCAAGGTGTTCTCGATCCCAAAAATCAGGAAATTAAATCTGGAATGTCCTTAGATATTAAATTTTTTATCTGGAAAGTTTGGGCACCAAACTCAACCCGCTGAATATTTTTTTAATTTTTTATTAGATTTTGTCTTTTTCAATTTTTTTGACTTTTTGACTGATTTTTTTGTGGGGAATATTTTTTTATATTCAATCACAGTGCCACAAATATGCATGTAAAATTTTAGATCAATCGGAAAATGTTTACCCACTCGAATGAATTTTTTCCAAAAAACTTTTCTGGGTAAAGCTGCTGTTTGTTGTTTAGAAAAAAAAAGATCAGTTTAGAAATCAACCAAGAACACCCAAAACGCCCAAAATCTGATACCAAATGATAGAGGGTTGCGCGCGGATGAAGATCAAGTTGCCAAGTCACAAGAAAACTCCTACGAAGCTCTAAACGATCAGATCTAAAAATGAAACAGAGAATTAAGATTAGATCCAATCAGATCTAAAAACAAAAATCCCCAATTCAATTAATGGGCAGCAAGCATTAAAACACCCCCAAAAGATGTCAATTTTTGGAAGCCAAGAACCGATTTGAGCTTAGAGAGAATCCTCCCCCCTAACAGCCGAACCTATCAGCACCAAAAGAAAACGAATTAAAAATCAGATTAAAGAAAACAATCAGATTAAATAGAAAGCTAGGGTTTGGGGTGGCAAGAGAAAAGAAAGATTGATGAATCAAAATTGATTCTCGATGCTCAAGAAGATTGCGATTCTGCCCAAATTGAACCAGCAAGATAGTCTCCCCAAATTCCAGCAACTAAATTTTCGAACAGAATGGAGAGGAAGTAATGGCAAGATCTATGGAAAAGATGGATTTTTGTTTGATCTTTGCTGCCAAGAAAAGGGGCCGACCAGTTCTTTAATGTTGAAGAGGGCTGGAAACACAACAAGAAGATTTAAGAAGTTAAAATAATAAATCGGCACAAACAGAATTTAAAAGAAAGATTGAACAGCAAGCAAATAAAATAAAGTCCTAAGAAGCCTTGAAATCCCGAAAGATTTCACAACTCCCTTCAAACGACTCTAATCTCCCCTCCAATGAAGATCAATGGCAAGAAGAAGGCTGAAGATGGCTCCCACAATCAAAAAGATTATTAAAACTACTTCTAAAGAAAACTCAAGAGAAAATTCTTGAAGAACTCAAAGAGAATTTTCACTCAAAGCAAATCTAAAATTTTCAATGTAATTGTAATGTGTTCAATAAGGTGACCAGCCATGCCTATTAATTTGCCTTCTATCTATTTCCTAATCTCATTAGGAAAACTTAAAAAAAACCAAATTAATAAATTAAGAGGGAAATTCGGCCAAGGCATTTTAATGGGCTACTTGGGCTTGTAGTCCATCTCCTACCGAAATTGGTTCGTTGATGCTCATAACGAAGATCCAATGCACTTTGGCTGCAAGAGTCAGTTTCTTGGACCAAGATTTCCAAGATTTGAAATCTTGATTTTCTTGATTCTTGAAATCGCTCCAAATAGCAAAATTGGGCCAACATTCGGTTTCTTGATTTTCTTGTAAATAAGAAAGTGAATCTTGATTTTCTTTTTTCTTTCGTGTATGCATCTAAAGCATTGCTAACAAATTCCTGAATGGTCGGCACTAAGGTGAGTTTCTTTCCTTGATGCTTGAAAGAATACCTATGGGTACGACCATCGTGAGTGACTTTTCGATCTAGTTGCCATGGTTCTCCTAGCAACAAATGGCAGGCTTGAATAGGCATTACGTCGCACACAACTTCGTCTTGATACTTACCGATAGAAAAGGCGATGCGCACTTGTTGAGTGACCCTAAATTGGCCTTCATTGCTAAGCCCTTGTAGTTGATAAGGTTGTGAATGCTTGGTAGTGGTTAAGCAAAGCTTTTCCACCATCATCGTGCTGGCTATGTTTGAGCAACTTTCACCATCAATAATGTAACACCCCGAACCCGAGACCGACACCGGAGTCGGACACGAGATGTTAACAAACTTTGAAAAATTTCCTTCCAGACACTGCCCAGTCTGAGTACTAGTCGCTTCAAAAATCATATCTTGAGTTTCACAACTTGAAAATCAGTTTGGTGATTTTTCCCTGAAACTAGACTCATGTCCCCACCTATGTATTGTTTTCTACAATTTTTGGTCGGGCCAATTAGTACAGTTTATTAGTCAAATTCTCCCATGTTACAGGGGTCGACTACACTGACCTTTTCCCATTACGACTTGGATATCTCTCTGCACAGAGCTTCAATACTGATGCCGTTTGTTTCTATCGAAACTAGACTCAGAGAGGAATCCATACATATATGGTATGACCCCTAATTATCTCTGGTCAATTTATAGTGAATTTCCAAAGGCGGAACAGGGAATCCAGAAACTGTTCTGACCCTGTTCCACAAGAACCCGAATATCTCTTACTGTACTGTCCATATGATTGTTTCGTTACTTTCCTATGAAAGTAGATTCTTCAAGGTTTGTTTACATAATTTATTCACTATTTAATTCCATTCCTATTATTTTTAGTGATTTTCGAAATCTACGTCACTGCTGCTGTCAGCATCTACCTTTAAGGTAGGCTTTACCTATTTCATGGTTCAACTAGCCCTTTTTGCATACATAGCACAATTTATGAAAGTGATTAACCATCCCCGTGGCCAATCCTTGTCAAGCATATCCACACTAAATGATTATAACATTATACTTAAACACATATAAGCCATTTTCACATGGCTATCCAAAACTTATACATCACATAAAGTACTCGAAAAACAACAATGGGTCGTCCTATACATGCCATATCAAAATTCAACCAAAAGAGTACCCATAAGAGCCTTTGATAGTGTGGGCGACTTCGACGTCAAGATCCCGAGTCCGATAGCTGGAGAACCAAAAAAATCTATAAAACAGAGGAGCAATGGAACGAAGTAAGCAATTTATGCTTAGTAAGTTTTGAGCAAGAAATTCCAGCATAAACAAAGAATAACACACATTTAGCTAAATGGAATATTTCATAATACGCAATTTACCGATATCAAACTTGCTTCACAACATTCACAACCCTTATGTACATACACAATAGACTAACTTAGCCGAAGGCCGGTAGCTCGTTTATCAACTGAGCGAACATTTATTTGTAAGGGCTCGATTAAATTCAACACATACGTAACATATCCCCATATTGGGATGTTTTTCGAGTATTCGCTGGAATTTTACAGCAAGCTCATTCATTACCAAATCACGTACCTTCGGGATTTAACCGGATATAGCTCCTCGTTCAAATGCCTTCGGGACATAGCCCGGTTTTAGTAACTCACACAATGCCTTCGGGACATAACCCGGATTTAACAACTCGCACGAATGCCTTCGGGACTTAACCCGGATTTAATAACTCGCACGAATGCCTTCGGGACTTAACCCGGATTTAATAACTCGCACGAATGCCTTCGGGACTTAACCCGGATTTAGTATCTCGCACAAAGGCCTTCGGATCTTAGTCCGGATATATTCACTTAGCACAAAGCCTTCGGGACTTAGCCCGGACAGCATTCAATTAATCATGCACATTCATATTTCATTTTCATTTGCGAAACTCAAACACAAGGCACATATCGTCCTTGCACATTCGGCTCAATAGCCACACATAGAGCATGATTTAATCACATTGTAATTTAAGCTCTCTTACTCAAGAACTTACCTCGGGTGTTGTCGAACGATTCCGCTAGCTATTCAACCACTTTTTCCTTCCCTTTATCGGATTTATTTCCCCTTTGCTCTTGAGCTTAATCAAACAAATAAATTGATTTCATCATTTAGGCATCAAAAAGATGAACACAAGGCACTTAGCCCATATTTATACATTAGACATTAAAGTCTCATACATGCAAAAATCATGCATCAACACAACATACTAGCTAATTTCTTTCCCCTTGGCCGAATATGCATGTCTATTTTTGGGGTCGATCTCAACACTTAATACACACCTATACACACACACTAGTAAAGCATCCTCCCCCTTTTCATCGATTTAACACATGCATTGCTCATCAACATGCAAAGTTACATTCGGCCTTAGCACACATCTTGCTAGCCGATTCTTCTCCATTTAGCAACCAATGCACATATGTGCTCACACAAAAATGCTAAAAAGGAGGTTCAAGAATCATCAAGCCATCATCACATGCATCATTAACAAGCCTCATATTTTGCATGCAATGGCATTAACACAACCTCCACCTAGGCTGAATCTTAACTCATCCTCATGCCTCATCACCACAACATCAAACACCAACCAAGAATGATGCATCCATGGTCAAGTGCCAATTCCATCACATAGCAAGATTTAGACCATGGGCCAAGTAGAACTCAAGCTAACAACTAAAACATGCATGCATCTCATGGAACATCATCAAACATACCTTAGCCTAGCTACATGCATGGCCGAATCTCTTCACCTTTCTTCTTCTTTCCTCCTTAAAATTTTTGGCCAAGGATGAACCAAAGGATGAGAAAATTTTTCTTTGTTTTTTCTTTCTAGTTTCGGCAAGCATGAAGATGAGAAAAGGATGAACAAAATTCTCTCCTTTCTCTTCTTTAGCTCACGGCAATGGGGGGGACAAACAACCACACACACATTTTTTTTTGTATTCTCCATACTCCTTTTTATTATTTTATTTGTTTTATCCCAACATTTTATGACACAAATTAACATATCTTATTTGTGCCATACTCATGCCATAATTTCCATAAAATAAATTGCACACTTGTGCATCATGCCCATCATGGCCGGCCACTACTAGTAGGGGGGAAATTTGACATGCAAGTCCCCCCTTTGTCCACATGCACTAATAGGTCCTCACACATTGACCTATCACATTTTAGAATTTTCTCACATAAGTCCTATTAACTAAATTCACATGAAATCAACCAAATTGAAGCTTGAAATTTTCACACATTCATAATTACATATTCTAGACAATAAGTATCACATTCAAACATTTTGGTGACTCGGTTTAGCGGTCCCGAAACCACTTCCCGACTAGGGTCAACTTTGGGCTGTCACAAATAATAACTCTACAAAGCTTACCTTGTACATGGCAGCGAGTATGAAAGAGATGTTCTCGTTGCTGCTCGCTCTTTGGTTTTGCCAAAGATGATTGTCCACGATCATGAAAATCATCATCCATTCTAGGGACACGTTGAGGGCTGCACCTATGGGGCTGGTTATCCCTATCTTCCTTAATTGGATCTCGATATTGATGTTTTTGATTCACTCGTACCTCATTCAAAGTAGTATTCAATGCTTGAAGTGTAGCATTTATTTGTGTGATTGCAGCAGTATGTCCGTCTAACTGTTGTTGGACTTTCATAAGTGCACCATTATTATCACCTTTAGACATCTTCAAAACTGTAAAAATAAACACTCAACACTCAAAAATAAAAGTTAGCAAACCTCACCATTAATCACTCAAAAAGAAAAATCAAATTCTCAATGAGGTCGAATTCAATCTTGTGAGTTCTTTATCAGAGTTTATATCAACCAATTAGAGAGTGTGAACCAAACTACCAAAGAATCCTAATTTGCACTAGGATGCCAAAAACTGACGAGACACCAAGTGATTCGTGCTGCACCGAGGAAGGATTGTGCACATGTTTAAATCCTACTAACACAAGAAACAAGAATGTGTTAGATATTGTAAAAGGAGAATAAAAAGCAAACAAATGAAAACCTACAGCTAAGAATCAATAAAAATTGCTAAAAACAGAAAACCCAAAAAAACTGCGGAGTAACTTAACAACTTCATTTGAGGTGTTCCCGATCTCCAAAACTCACGAAATTAAATATGGAATGTCCTTATATATTGAATTTTTGATCTGGAAATTTTTGGCACCAAATTCAACCCACTCAATCTTTTTTTAAATTTTTATTGAATTTCGTATTTTTTGATTTTTTTGACTTTTTTGACTGATTTTTTTGAGGGATTAATTTTTTTATATTCTATCACAGTGCTACAAATATGTATGTAAAATTTCAGATCAATTGGACAACGTTTACCCAATCAAATGATTTTTTTTTCGAACAATTTTTCTGGGTAAAACTGCTGTTTGTGCTTTAAAAAATAGAGATCAGCTTAGAAATCAACCAAGAACACCCAAAACGCCCAAAATCTGATACCAAATGATACGAGGGTGCGCGCGGACCAAGATTGAGTTGCCAAGTCACGAGAAACTCCTATGAAAGCTCTAGACGAATCAGATCTAAATTCAAAACAAAGAACAAGATTAACAGCAAATCAGAATTGAATTGAAATTCCCCAAATTCAATTAAAAGAGTAGCAAGAAACAAAGAAATAGAAGAAAATGAATCAAACGGAATTGAAAGTATGGAAAGGATGCGATTCTTCCAAGGGATTGATTCGGCCAAGAATGCCTAATTTCCAGCAATCAATTGATCCCCAAATTGAAAGAGATCCAATCGGCCAAACCCTAGGAATTGGGGATTTTTGAGAACGACTCTTTGCTGCCTATGAATGATGATTTAATTCGATTCTTTGAGTTGAATATGGCTGGAAAAACACAAGAAGAACAGCAAACAAATGAGATAAAGAATCGGCACAAGTAGGAATAAAGAAATAAAACGAAACAGCAAGAAATAAAGAAAAGTCCTAAGAACCCTTGAATTCCCGAAAGAATTCACAAATTCCTTCAAACGGCTCTAATCTCCCCTCCAAAGAATATCGATGGTAAGAAGAAGGTTGAAGATCGCTCCCACAATCAAGAGATTGTTAAAACAACTTCTAAAGAAAGCTCAAGAGAGAATTCTTGGAGAAAACCCCAAAGAAAATTCTGCACTCTAACAAACTGAAATTTAATGTATTGAATGATAATAAGATGTTTACAAAGGGTGGCTGGCCAATGCTTATATAGGCCTCCAACAAATCCTAATCTAATTAGAAAACTTAAAAAAATTAAACTTAATTAAAAAAAACAAAGGAAAATTCGACCATGCATCCTATTAGGCTGTTTTGGGCCGAATTTAACATGTGATATTCCTAAAACTTAAAAATTAACTTAAACAACTAAAATGTTTACAAATTGGGCCCTTTGACATTTTGGCCTGATTTTCAACTAAATATGTATGGATTTCTTGATTGGGCTGGGAATTTGCTTATTGGGCCTCACTTTTAAGAATTTGGGCTTGTGATCCATCTCCTACCGAAATTGGGTCGTTGACGCTCGTAATGGAGATCCAACGTGCTTTGGCTGCAAGATTCGGTTTCTTGGACCAAGATTTCCAAGATTTGAAATCTTGATTTTCTTGATTCTTGAAATCGCTCCGAACAACAAAATTGGGCCAAGATTCGATTTCTTGATTTTCTTGAAAACAAGAAAGTGAATCTTGATTTTCTTGATTTGAGCCCATCACCTTCTTAAGCTTGGGTTGGGCCTTTGTGACTCGTATCAGTTGGGCCTTTATGACTCGTATCAGTTCTTGTTTTTGATAATTGTGTTGATGCAATTGTGAGCAAATCTATAGGCAATCGTCTAATGCACGGCATTATTGTGCAACTTCGAGAACCATGTGAATCTTTTCAAATACCTGTTTGTGATGATTATGTCTATCTTTTGACTCATTAGTCACATCCTGATCATGAGTTGTGGAAGCCATTTAATTTAATTGAATGCCTTGAACTCTATTCAATTCTATTTCGAACAATTGACGAGGCATTAGCGAGTAAATTAGCTTGTTTGCATGATAATTTGAATCTATCCATTCGCATGCATTATTGATACGAGTCACAAAAGCCCAAATTCTTGAAGGCGAGGCCCAATAACCAAATTCCCAGCCCAATCAAGAAATCCATCCATACTTAGTTGAAAATTAGGCCAAATTGTCAAAGTGGCCCAAGTTGTAAAGTTTTATTTTTATTTTTATTTATTTATTTATTTATTTACTTAGTTTAAATTTTTATGTCAATATTCAGTCCAAGAGTCCCAGATAAAATGACCTTTGACCGAATTTTCATATTAAAATAATTAGGAGTTTTTTTATTTTAGTTTTCTAATTAGATTAGGACTAGTTATAAGGCCTATTTAAAGGCATGGCTGTCCACCTTGTTAAACACTTATCATTATTATTAAAATTTCAGATTTGTTGAGAGCAGAATTTTCTTTGAGTTTTCTCCAAGATTTCTCTCTTGAGTTTTCTTTAGAAGTTGTTTTAACAATCTTTTGATTGTGGGAGCCATCTTCAACCTTCTTCTTGCCATTGATATTCTTTGGAGGGGAGATTAGAGCCGTTTGAAGGGAGTTGTGAGATCTTTCGAGATTTCAAGGCTTCTTAGGACTTATCTTTTAATTTCTTACTGTCAATTCTTTCTTTATTTCTGCTTGTGCCGAATCTTTATCTAATTTATTTTCTGTTCTTATTGTGTTTTCAGCCTTTTTCTATCTTAAGGAATTAGCCCAAAAATCCCCAATTTCTAGGGTTCTTGCCGATTCATCCATACTCTTTTTGGGAGAAATTAGATTGCCGAAATTTGGGGAAAACTATCTTGGTGTTCAATTGGGCAGAATCACAATCTCCTTGAGGGTTTCAAGAACCCTAACACTTATTTCTATTCTCAATTTGATTCTTTGCTGATTTGGGGATTTTATTTCAGATCTGAAAATTCAAAAATCTAATCTTTTAATTTTCTGTTTCGTTTCAGATCTAATTGTTTAGGGTTTTCTAGGAGTTTCTCGTGACTTGGCAACTCGATCTTGGTCCGCGTGCAACCCCATATCATTTGGTATCAGATTTTGGGCGTTTTGGGTGTTCTTGGTTGATTTCTAAACTGATCTCTATTTTTTAAATTACAAACAGCAGTTTTACCCAGAAAAATTTTCGAAAAAAATTCATTTGAGTGGGTAAACGTTTTCTGATTGATCTGAAATTTTACATACATATTTTTGGCACTGTTATTGAATATAAAAAAATATTTCCCGCAAAAAAATATGTCGAAAAAGACAAAAAATTGAAAAAAGACGAAATCCAATAAAAAATTAAAAAAATATTCAGCGGGTTGAATTTGGTGCCCAAATTTTCCAGATCAAAAATTCAATATTTGAAGACATTCCAGATTTAATTTCGTGACTTTTGGAGATCAGGAACACCTCGAACGAAGTTGTCAAGTTACTCCGCAGTTTTTCGGGTTTTCTGTTTTCAGCAATTTTTATTGATTCTTAGCTGTAGGTTTTCATTTGTTTGCTTTTTATTATCCTTTTAAAATATCTAACACCTTCTTGTTTCTTGTGTTAGTAGGATTTAAACGTGTGCACAATCCTTCCTCGGTGCAACACGAATCACTTGGTGTCTCGTCAGTTTTTGGCATCCTAGTGCAAATTAGGATTCTTTGGTAGTTTGGTTCACACTCTCTAATTGGTTGATATAAACTCTGATAAAGAACTCACAAGATTGAATTCGACCTCATTGAGAATTTGATTTTTCTTTTTGAGTGATTAATGGTGAGGTTTGCTAACTTTTATTTTTGAGTGTTGAGTGTTTATTTTTTACAGGTTTTGAAGATGTCTAAAGGTGATAATAATGATGCACTTATGAAAGTCCAACAACAGTTAGACAGACATACTGCTGCAATCACACAAATAAATGCTACACTTCAAGCATTGAATACTACTTTGAATGAGGTACGAGTGAATCAAAAACATCAATATCGAGATCCAATTAAGGAAGATAGGGATAACCAGCCCCATAGGTGCAACCCTCAACGTGTCCCTAGAATGGATGATGATTGTCATGATCATGGACAATCATCTTTGGCAAAACCAAAGAGCGAGCAGCAACGAGAACATCTCTTTCATACTCGCTGCCACGTACAAGGTAAGCTTTGTAGAGTTATTATTGATGGTGAAAGTTGCTCGAACATAGCCAGCACGACGATGGTGGAAAAGCTTTGCTTAACCACTACCAAGCATCCACAACCTTATCAACTACAAGGGCTTAGCAACGAAGGCCAATTTAGGGTCACTCAACAAGTGCGCATCGCCTTTTCTATCGGTAAGTATCAAGACGAAGTTGTGTGCGACGTAATGCCTATTCAAGCCTGCCATTTGTTGCTAGGAGAACCGCGGCAACTGGATCGAAAAGTCACTCACGATGGTCGTACCAATAGGTATTCTTTCAAGCATCAAGGAAAGAAACTCACCTTAGTGCCGCTCACTCTGGAACAAGTCCATGAGGACCAAATCAAACTGAAAAATTCTGTTAAAACAAGTGAGGAAAAAGAAAAAGAGAATGAAAAAGAGCAAAAAGAGATTGAGAGTGAAAAAGAAATTGAAGAAAGAAGAGAAAATGAATTAGAAAAAGAAACAAAAGAAAAAGACGTGGAAAGGGTAGTGAGGAATGTTTCCACTAACCAAGATATGAATTTTTTTTGTGTTGCTACTTTTCAGGTTCCCGAAAGATCGAAAGATAACTTTCAACTTCAATACCTCTCAAATGAAAGACGCTTTCATACGATCAACTTAGGCAAAGATGAAATCACACTACATGATCCCGAAGGTAAGCGAGGTAAGGAAATTTTAGAAACCGAGTCCAGTGCAGATTTGAAAATTATTGATAAAACTTTTGGTGACTTAGTTCTTAAAAGATCCCCTCATTTTGATCCGATTAATTGTTACTCTTCGATTGTGGTTGATAAAGTCATTACGAAAAGAAGCGTGATTTGTTATTCTCTTGATTTACCTTGTGTAAAATCCTTGAATTTGTCCAAATCTGTTTTGGAGAATAAGGTAACGAAATTTTCCAACTTTGTTTTCAATTTATATTCGTGCCTTAAACAGTTTATGTGGTTGTACATGAAGTTTGAGTTCCATTTGACAAACGTTAACTCAACAACGAAGATTCGACTACACTATGCCCCCGATGAGCGAAGGTTTGTTTTAAATGCAAAAGGTAAAATCGACCCTCATTCTTCTGCTTATCGAGGTAAGATGCTTGAAACCTTTGAAACAGTTTTGTACTCCTCGGATAGTGATAAAGATCGTGTTGATGAACACTTAGATCGAAACGTGCTTGACTGTCCTATTTTATTTATTGATGATCTATCTGTTTTGATGGTTGATAAAAAGATTCTTGTTTTTGATAATGCATGTGTGAGTGAATCTATAGACCGTCGATTAATGCATGGTATGATTATGCAACTCTGTGAACCATGTGAATCTTTTCAAATACCTACTTGTGACGATTATGTTTACCATTTGATTTATTACTCGCAATTTATTCATGGTTTGTGGGAATAATGTGAGACGACTGAATGCCTTAAAACATGTCCATCTTTGTTTCAAATATTTGACGAGGCAGTGGTGAGTAAATTAGATTGTTTGCATGGTAATCTGAATCTGTCCATTCACATGCGTTATACCTGTTCTATTATGCTTATGATTGGACTACAAGCTTATTTCCGTTGCTATTTACTATCTCATGGCTATTCTTTTCAGTGGACTCAATTGCCATTAGTCCCGTTCGATAGAGGAAAGTCGAGTTCATTTGATTTTTCAGATTCGAGGACGAATCTTTTTTAGGAAGGGGGAATGATACGAGTCACAAAAGCCCAAATTCTTGAAGGTGAGGCCCAATAAGCAAATTCCCAGCCCAATCAAGAAATCCATCCATACTTAGTTGAAAATTAGGCCAAATTGTCAAAGTGGCCCAAGTTGTAAAGTTTTATTTTTATTTTTATTTATTTATTTATTTATTTACTTAGTTTAAATTTTTATGTCAATATTCAGTCCAAGAGTCCCAGATAAAATGACCTTTGACCGAATTTTCATATTAAAATAATTAGGAGTTTTTTTTATTTTAGTTTTCTAATTAGATTAGGACTAGTTATAAGGCCTATTTAAAGGCATGGCTGTCCACCTTGTTAAACACTTATCATTATTATTAAAATTTCAGATTTGTTGAGAGCAGAATTTTCTTTGAGTTTTCTCCAAGATTTCTCTCTTGAGTTTTCTTTAGAAGTTGTTTTAACAATCTTTTGATTGTGGGAGCCATCTTCAACCTTCTTCTTGCCATTGATATCCTTTGGAGGGGAGATTAGAGCCGTTTGAAGGGAGTTGTGAGATCTTTCGAGATTTCAAGGCTTCTTAGGACTTATCTTTTAATTTCTTACTGTCAATTCTTTCTTTATTTCTGCTTGTGCCGAATCTTTATCTAATTTATTTTCTGTTCTTATTGTGTTTTCAGCCTTTTTCTATCTTAAGGAATTAGCCCAAAAATCCCCAATTTCTAGGGTTCTTGCCGATTCATCCATACTCTTTTTGGGAGAAATTAGATTGCCGAAATTTGGGGAAAACTATCTTGGTGTTCAATTGGGCAGAATCACAATCTCCTTGAGGGTTTCAAGAACCCTAACACTTATTTCTATTCTCAATTTGATTCTTTGCTGATTTGGGGATTTTATTTCAGATCTGAAAATTCAAAAATCTAATCTTTTAATTTTCTGTTTCGTTTCAGATCTAATTGTTTAGGGTTTTCTAGGAGTTTCTCGTGACTTGGCAACTCGATCTTGGTCCGCGCGCAACCCCGTATCAGTTATACTTGTTTTGTGATACGAGTCACAAAGGCCTTAGATGCGTATACGAAGGAAAAAGAAAATCAAGATTCACTTTCTTGTTGTCAAGAAAATGAAGAAACTGAATCTTGGTCTAATTTTGCTGTTTTGAGCAATTTCAAGAATCAAGAAAATCAATGATACGGGGTTACGCGCGGACCAAGATCAAGTTGCCAAGTCACGGGAAACTCCTACGAAAACCGTAAACAATCAGATCTGAAACAAAACAGGAAATTTAAAGATTAGAACTTTAAATTTCCAGATCTGAAATAAAATCCCCAAATCAGCAAAGAATCAAATTGAGAATAGAAATAAGTATTAATAAGGGTTCTTGAAACCCTAAAGAAAATTGTGATTTTGCCCAATTGAACACCAAGATAGTTTTCCCCAAATTTCGACAATCTAATTTCACCCAAAAAGAGTATGGAAGAACCCTAGAAATTGGGGATTTTTAGGCTGATTCCTTAAGATAGAAAAAGGCTGAAAACACAATAAGAACAGAAAATAAATTAGATAAAGATTCAGCACAAGCAGAAATAAAGAAAGAATTGACAGCAAGAAATTAAAAGATAAGTCCTAAGAAGCCTTGAAATCCTGAAAGATCTCACAACTCCCTTCAAACGGCTCTAATCTCCCCTCCAAAGAATATCAATGGCAAGAATAAGGCTGAAGATGGCTCCCACAATCAAAAGATTGTTAAAACAACTTCTAAAGAAAACTCAAGAGAGAATTTTTGGAGAAAAACTCAAAGAGAATTCTACACTTAAACAAATCTCAAATTTTTTATATAATTGAGAAGTTGTTTACAAGGTGGCTAGCCATGCCTTTAAATAGGCCTTATAACTAGTCCTAATCTAATTAGAAAACTAAAATAAAAAAAACTCCTAATTATTTTAATATGGAAATTCAGCCAAGGGTCTTTATTTGGGACTCTGGGACTGAATATTTACATAAAAATTAAACTAAGTAAAAATAAATAAATAAATAAAAATAAAACTTTACAACTTGGGCCACTTTGACAATTTGGCCTGATTTTCAACTAAGTATGGGTGGATTTCTTGAGTGGGCTAGAATTTGGTTATTGGGCCTCGCCTTTAAGAATTTGGGCTCGTGATCCATCTCCTGCCGAAATTGGGTCGTCGATGCTCGTAACGGAGATCCAATGCGCTTTGGCTGCAAGATTCGATTTCTTGGAGCAAGATTTCCAAGATTTGAAATCTTGATTTTCTTGATTCTTGAAATCGCTCCAAACAGCAAAATTGGGCCAAGATTCGGTTTCTTGACTTTCTTGAAAACAAGAAAGTGAATCTTGATTTTCTTGATTTGAGCCCATCACCTTCTTGAGCTTGGGTTGGGCCTTTGTGACTCGTATCAATCAAGATTTCAAATCTTGGAAATCTTGGTCCAAGAAACCGAATCTTGCAACTAAGGCGCATTGGATATCAGTTACGAGCATTAACAATCCAATTTCGGGAGAGAACGAATTACAAGCCCAAGTTCTTGAAGACAAGGCCCAATAAGATGTTCCAAGCCCAATCCAGAAGTTTAAATTAGACTTAGCTGAAAATGAGGCCAAATTGTCAAAGTGGCCCAATTTAATTCTTTAACTACTTAATTTTAATTTTTAGACTTTATGAATAAATTTCTATGTAAAAATTCAGTCCAAGAGGCCCATTTAAAGGCCTTGGACGAAATTCCCCTTTGAAAGTATAAATTACGGTTTTTTTTTAGTTTTCCTAGTAGGGCTAGGAAAGTAGTTAGGAGGCCTATATATATGGCTTGGCCAGCCACCCTTAAACACATTGAATTACAATTACATTAAATTTTCAGATTTGTTTTTTAGTGAAAATTCTCTTTGAGTTCTCCAAGAATTTTCTCTTGAGTTTTCTTTGGAAGTAGTTTTAACAATCTTTTTTATTGTGGGAGCCATCTTCAGCCTTCTTCTTGCCATTGTTCTTCATTGGAGGGGAGATTAGAGCCGTTTGAAGGGAGTTGTGAAATCTTTTGGGATTTCAAGGCTTCTTAGGACTTTATCTTTATTTTCTTGCTATTCGTTTCAATCGTTTAATTCCTGTTTTGTGCCGACTTCATTATCTAGCTTGTTAAGATTTCTTGTTGCATTTTCCAGCATTCTTCAACATTAAGGATGTAACACCCCGAACCCGAGACCGTCACCGGAGTCGAACACGAGGTGTTAACAGACTTTTAAAAAAAATTTCCCAGACACTGCCAATCTGCGTACTAGTGGCTTTAAAAATCATATCTTGAGTTCAGAAACTCGGAATCCAGTTCCGTAAATTTTCCCTGAAACTAGACTCATATTCCCATCTACAAATTTTTTCTAGAATTTTTGGTTGGGCCAATTAGTACAGTTTATTAGTCAAAGTCTCCCATGTTACAGGGATCGACTACACTGACCTTTTCGTATTACGACTTGGATATCTCCCTGTACAGGGCTTCAATACTGATGCCGTTTGTTTCTATAGAAACTAGACTCAGAGAGGAATCTATACATATATGGCTTGACTCCTAATTGTCTCTGGTTAATTTATAATGAATTTCCAAAGGCGGAACAGGAAATCCAGAAACCGTTCTGGCCCTGTCTCACGAGAACCTGAATATCTCTTAACATACTGTCCGTATGATTGTTTCGTTACTTTCCTATGAAAATAGATTCATCAAGGTTCGTTTAAATAATTTATTCACTATTTAATTCCATTCCTACTATTTTTAGTGATTTTCCAAATCTACATCACTGCTGCTGTCAGCATCTGCCTTTAAGGTAGACTTTACCTATTTCATAGTTTCCATGATTCAACTAGCCCTTTTTGCATAAATAGCACAATTTATGATAGTGATTAACCATTCCCATGGCCAATCCTTGTCAAGCATATCCACACCAAATGATTATAACATTATACTCAAACATATATAAGCCATTTTCGCATGGCTATCCAAAATTATACAAGTCCAAAGGGTCCATGACCCACAACAAACGGGTAGTCCTATACATGCCATTTCGAAGTTCAACCAAAATTGTACCAAAAAGGCGGGGGCTTTGATAGTGTGGGCGACTTCCACTTCAAAATCCCGAGTCTGATAGCTGGAGAACCAAAATCTATAAAACAGAGGATCAAAGAAACGGAGTAAGCAATTTATGCTTAGTAAGTTTTGAGCAAGGAATTCCAGCACAACAAAAGTATAGCATTCATGTAGCTAAACGGATAATTTCATATGCACAATTTTTCAATATCATACTTGCTTCACATTACCAACCCTTATGTACATACACAAAAGATCAACTTAGCCAAAGGCCGGTAGCTCGTTTATCAACTGAGCGAATACTTATTTGTAAGGGCTCAACTAAATTCAAGCACATACGAAACATACCTCAATGTTGGGATGTTTCTAGAGTATTTACTGAAATTTTTACAGCAAGATCATTCATTCCCAAATCACGTACCTTCGGAATTTAACCGGATATAGCTACTCGTTCAAATGCCTTCGGGACATAGCCCAGTTATAGTAACTCGCACAATTGCCTTCGGGACTTAACCCGGATTTAGTAACTCGCACAAATGCCTTCGGGCTTAGCCCGGAATTAGTATCTCGCACAAATGCCTTCGGATCTTAGTCCGGATATGGTCACTTAGCACAAAGCCTTCGGGACTTAGCCCGGACATCATTCAAATAACCATGCACATTTAACAATAAATCATGGCACATTCGTATTTCATTTTCGTTAGCAAAACTCGAACACAAGACACTTATCATTCTTGCAATTTCGGCTCAATAGCCACACAAAGAGCATGATTTTGATTTGCTTAAAACATGATCTAATCAAATCATAATTTAAGCTCTTTTACTCAAGAACTTACCTCGGGTGTTGTCGAACGATTCCGATAGCTATTCGACCACTTTTTCCTTCCCTTTATCGGATTTAGTTCCCCTTTGCTCTTGAGCTTAATTAAACAAATAAATTGATTTAATCATTTGAGCATCGAAAAGAGGAACACAAGGCACTTAGCCCATATTTATACATTAGACATTAAAGACACTAGAAACATGCATGAATCTCATGGCACAACCTCAAACATACCTTGATCTAGATACAAGTATGGCTAATCCTCTTCAAACCAAACATGAAGCAAGAACTCCTTCCTCCTTCCTTTGAATTTTCGGCCAAATGAAGATGAAAAAGGATGAACAAAATTTTCTCTTTTCTTTTCTTTAACTCACGGCAATGGGGGGGGGAAACAACCACACATTTTTTTTTCATCATATTCCCTTTCATTATTTTATGCCCATGCTCCTTATTTTATTTTTTTCCACCCATGATGCACCAACACAACATGTCTATGACATGTTTTGCCCATCACACTTGGTCTACCATGCTTGTCATGGCCGGCCACTACTAATTAGGGGGGAATTTGACATGCAAGTCCCCCTTTTTATTTCATGCACTAATAGGTCCTTATGCTTCGACCTATCACATTTCAAAAATGTCACACATAAGTCCTATTGACTAAATTCACATGCAATCGACTAAATCGAAGCTTGAAATTTTCACACATTCATAATTACATATTCTAGACAATAAATATCACATTCAAACATTTCAGTGACTCGGTTTAGCGGTCCCGAAACCACTTCCCGACTAGGGTCAATTTTGGCCTGTCACAACTCTCCCCCACTTAAGAAATTTTCGTCCCCGAAAATCTTACCGGTAAATAGGTTTGGGTATCGTTCTTTCATCGAGCTCTCGGTTTCCCAAGTAGCTTCCTCGATCCCATGTTTGAGCCATAACACCTTAACTAACGGAACCCTTTTGTTTCGCAACTCTTTCACTTCACGAGCTAGGATACGAATCGGTTCTTCTTCATAACTCAAGTCAGATTGAATTTCAACTTCTGAGGGATTAATCACATGTGACGGATCGAATCTATAACGTCGAAGCATCGAAACATGAAAGACATCGTGAATCTTTTCAAGTTCAAGGGGCAAAATCAATCTATACGCAATCGGACCAACTCGTTCGGAGATTTCGTACGGCCCAATGAATCTCGGGCTCAACTTGCCCTTACGGCCAAATCTGAGTACCTTCTTCCAAGGCGAAACTTTAAGAAACACTTTATCTCCCACCTGATATTCAATGTCCTTTCGTTTCAAATCCGCATACGATTTTTGACGATCTGTGGTTGCTTTTAGACTTTCACGGATTACCTTTACTTTCTGTTCGGTATCTTTAATCAAATCAACTCCGAAAATTTTACTTTCACCGAGCTCGGTCCAAAACAATGGTGTACGGCATTTACGACCGTACAAAGCCTCGTAAGGTGCCATCTTAATACTTGATTGAAAACTATTGTTGTAAGCGAATTCAATCAAAGGTAAATACCGTTCCCATGAACTACTGAACTCGAGGATGCAACATCTCAACATATCCTCAAGTATCTGAATTATCCGCTCAGATTGACCATCGGTTTGGGGATGAAAAGCAGTGCTAAAATGCAGCTTGGTACCCAAAGCTTCTTGCAATTTCCTCCAAAATCGCGAGGTGAATCTCGGATCTCTATCCGACACGATAGAAATAGGTACCCCGTGTAATCTCACAATCTGAGAAACATACAATTCGGCTAGTTTATCCAATGAAAAATCTGTACGCACAGGGATAAAGTGAGCCGACTTAGTCAGTCTATCAACAACAACCCAAATCGCATCCTTCTTACTTGCTGACAATGGCAGTCCGGACACAAAGTCCATTGTGACTCGATCCCATTTCCACTCGGGTATCATGATCGGCTGAAGTAATCCTGAAGGCACTTGATGTTCCGCTTTCACTTGTTGACATATTAAACATCTCGAAACAAAGTCGGAGATGTCTCGTTTCATACCATGCCACCAAAACCAACGTTTCAAATCGTTGTACATTTTCGTACTCCCCGGGTGAATTGACATTCGGCTACAATGGGCTTCGTTCAGAATCATCGAAATGAGTTCTGAATTCCTTGGAACACACAAACGACTTCTGAACCTCAAACAATCATCATCATCAATTTGAAACTCCGATTCCTTGTTCGGAGCACACTCAGCCCGTTTTGCAACCAATTCATCATCAACTTTCTGGGCTTCACGAATTTGATGAATCAATAATGGTTTGGCTTTTAATTCAGCTACTAACACATTGTCGGGTAGAACAGACAAGTGCACATTCATCGCTCGTAAAGCAAACAATGATTTCCGGCTTAAGGCGCCCGCAACCACATTAGCCTTTCCCGGGTGGTAATCAATGACAAGCTCGTAATCTTTCAACAACTCAAGCCAACGTCTTTGTCGCAGATTTAAGTCTCTTTGAGTCATCAAATATTTGAGACTTTTGTGATCCGAAAATACATGGCACTTTTCACCAAATAAGTAATGTCGCCATATTTTTAAAGCAAATACGATGGCAGCTAGTTCAAGATCATGGGTCGGATAATTTTTCTCATGTGGCTTTAATTGTCTCGACGCATAGGCCACCACTCGACCTTCTTGCATCAATACGCAACCCAACCCAAGTAGGGATGCGTCACTATAAATGACAAACTCTTTGCCTGATTCGGGTTGCACTAAAATTGGAGCTTCAGTTAAATAAGTTTTTAGTTGATCAAAACTTTTCTGACATTTCTCCGTCCATTCGAACTTAACATCCTTTTGAAGTAGCTTCGTCATTGGTGTGGCTATCATCGAGAAACCTTTGACAAATCATCGGTAATAACCGGCAGCCCCAGGAAGCTCCGAACTTCGGTAATATTTCTTGGAGGCTTCCAGTTAAGTATGGCTGAAATTTTGCTCGGGTCAACTCGAATACCCGATGCGGATACCACATGACCCAAGAAGCTAACCTCTCTTTACCAGAACTCACACTTACTGAACTTAGCATATAACTGCTTATCCCGTAAAATTTGCAACACTAGTCTCAGGTGCTCAGCATGTTCGGTCTCATCTCTTGAATAGACCAAGATGTCATCAATGAACACAACTACGAACCGATCCAAATATGGTCTGAAGATCCGATTCATCAAATCCATAAATACCGCAGGCGCATTAGTGAGCCCAAACGGCATCACTAAGAATTCGTAGTGACCATATCTCGTTCTGAAGGCAGTTTTGGGTATGTCCGAATCTCGAATTCGCAACTGATAATAGCCCGATCTCAAATCTATTTTTGAGAACACTGAGGCTCCCTTCAGTTGGTCGAACAAATCATCGATACGCGATAACGGATATTTGTTCTTTATCGTCACTTTATTCAGTTGACGATAGTCAATGCACAACCTCATGGTTCCGTCCTTCTTTTTCACAAACAATACTGGTGCACCCCAAGGTGAGAAACTTGGTCGAGCAAAACCTCTATCCGTCAATTCTTGCAACTGAGCTTTCAACTCTTTTAACTCGGTTGGTGCCATACGATACGGAGCCATCGAAATCGGCGTAGTCCCAAGTACAAGCTCAATACCAAACTCTATCTCCCGAACAGGTGGTAAACCCGGTAATTCTTCAAGAAAAACATCCGGGTATTCACAAACCACCGGCACAGATTCGGGTTTCTTTTCTAATTCTTTGTCATCAAGTACATACGCAAGGTATGCTTCGCACCCTTTTCTTACATATTTCTGGGCCAACATTGAGGATATTACAGCTGGCAACCCCTTTAAGTCCGTAGACTCAACTCGGATTATCTCGTTATTTGCGCACCTCAAATCAATAGTCTTGCTTTTGCAGTTCACAACTGCATCATGCGCGGTCAGCCAATCCAAACCAAGAATAACATCAAATTCATCAAATGGCAAAAGCATCAAGTCCGCCGAAAAACAGGAACCTCGAATTACTAGGGGACATTCCTTACACACTTTGTCGACAAGCACGTAACGACCCAAGGGATTTGACACCCGAATTACGAACTCAGTAGACTCAATAGGTAAAGTCTTACTGGATGCTAAGGTTTCACATATGTAAGAATGAGTAGAACCGGGGTCAATCAAAGCAATTACATTAGTATCAAAGAGAGTAAAAGTACCGGTAATAACATCAGGCGAAGAAGCATCCTCGCGGGCACGTATAGCATAAGCTCTAGCAGGCGCACGAGCCTCGGATCTGGTCGTAGCATCTCTAGATCCTCTCTGACCACCACTAGCATTACCCGTATTTCCAGATGGTCTACCTCGAGCAGTGGTAGCACTCGGTTTCCCACTCTGATTTACATTCTGTTCAGACAACCTCGGGCAATCTTTAATGAAGTGGTCAACTGATCCGCACTTGTAACAGGAGCGGTCAGGGAATCTACAACTCCCCGAATGCCATTTACCGCAATATCGACATTTCGTTCTATCTCGACGTTCAATCCCAACACTGGCGACCGAAGTGCCTCGTGTACCCACAGGGGGTCGATCACGATCTCGTCTAAAAAGGCCCGAAGTGCCTCTCGACCAACCCACATCATCTCGAAATTTCTTCGATGCCTGTTGAAGAGACTTTCCCGAAGATCTTTTACGAAACTCTCCAGTTCCCACATCAACTTTTTGTTTTTCTTTTCTAAGCTTTTCGGCTTTACAAGCTCGCTCGACAAGTACTACGAACTCTCGTATTTCAAGAACGCCAACGAACATTTTTATATCTTCATTCAGCCCATCCTCGAAGCGTTTACACATGATAGCCTCGGACGAAACACATTCCCGAGCGTATTTGCTAAGTCTAACAAATTTTCGCTCGTAATCAGTAACCGACATGGAACCTTGCTTAAGCTCAAGAAATTCCTTCCGTTTTTGATCAACAAATCTCTAACTGATATACTTTTTCCGAAACTCAGTTTGGAAAAACTCCCAAGTTACTTGCTCTCGGGGCACAACAGAAGTCAGAATACTCCACCAATAGTAGGCAGAATCACGTAGCAAGGAGATAGTACACTTTAGGCATTCATCGGGTGTACAAGATAGCTCATCGAGTACCCGGATAGTGTTGTCCAACCAAAATTCAGCTTGTTCGGCATCGTCGCTATCCGTAGCTTTAAATTCGGTAGCCCCATGTTTTCGGATTCTGTCAACTGGGGGCTTATTTGACCTTATTTGGTCAGTTACCGGAGGTATTGTAGGTGCGGGGGTTGTATTAGTCGGGAAGGGAGGTTGTGGAACAGCCGTATTAGTTCGAATGTATTGGTTGAACCAATCATTCATCACGCTATAGAAAGCTTGTCTAGCTTCATTATTCGGGTTACTAGCATTAGGTTGAGAGTTCACCGGCGCTGTCCCTTGTGCGGGAGCAGGCGCTACACTCTCAAGATCATCAGCTACCGCTCGGTCGGGATCGGGATCCATTACTATAAATAAACACATTTGCAAATGTCAGAAATCACCACACTATCAAATAATCACATAAAATGGCATGTATAGCTAGACCCAACGCATTACGGTAGTCCTAGAATCGACTAAACTGTAGCTCTGATACCAATCAAATGTAACACCCCGAACCCGAGACCGTCACCGGAGTCGAACACGAGGTGTTAACAGACTTTTAAAAAAAAATTCCCAGACACTGCCAATCTGCGTACTAGTCGCTTTAAAAATCATATCTTGAGTTCAGAAACTCGGAATCCAGTTCTGTAAATTTTCCCTGAAACTAGACTCATATGGCCATCTACATATTTTTTTCTAGAATTTTTGGTTGGGCAAATTAGTACAGTTTATTAGTCAAAGTCTCCCATGTTACAGGGATCGACTACACTGACCTTTGCGCATTACGACTTGGATATCTCCCTGTACAGGGCTTCAATACTGATGCCGTTTGTTTCTATAGAAACTAGACTCAGAGAGGAATCTATACATATATGGCTTGACTCCTAATTGTCTCTGGTTAATTTATAATGAATTTCCAAAGGCGGAACAGGAAATCCAGAAACCGTTCTGGCCCTGTCTCACGAGAACCTGAATATCTCTTAACATACTGTCCGTATGATTGTTTCGTTACTTTCCTATGAAAATAGATTCATCAAGGTTCGTTTAAATAATTTATTCACTATTTAATTCCATTCCTACTATTTTTAGTGATTTTCCAAATCTACATCACTGCTGCTGTCAGCATCTGCCTTTAAGGTAGACTTTACCTATTTCATAGTTTCCATGATTCAACTAGCCCTTTTTGCATAAATAGCACAATTTATGATAGTGATTAACCATTCCCATGGCCAATCCTTGTCAAGCATATCCACACCAAATGATTATAACATTATACTCAAACATATATAAGCCATTTTCGCATGGCTATCCAAAATTATACAAGTCCAAAGGGTCCATGACCCACAACAAACGGGTAGTCCTATACATGCCATTTCGAAGTTCAACCAAAATTGTACCAAAAAGGGGGGGGGCTTTGATAGTGTGGGCGACTTCGACTTCAAAATCCTGAGTCCGATAGCTGGAGAACCAAAATCTATAAAACAGAGGATCAAAGAAACGGAGTAAGCAATTTATGCTTAGTAAGTTTTGAGCAAGGAATTCCAGCACAACAAAAGTATAGCATTCATGTAGCTAAACGGATAATTTCATATGCACAATTTTTCAATATCATACTTGCTTCACATTACCAACCCTTATGTACATACACAAAAGATCAACTTAGCCAAAGGCCGGTAGCTCGTTTATCAACTGAGCGAATACTTATTTGTAAGGGCTCAACTAAATTCAAGCACATACGAAACATACCTCAATGTTGCGATGTTTCTAGAGTATTTACTGAAATTTTTACAGCAAGATCATTCATTCCCAAATCACGTACCTTCAAAATTTAACCGGATATAGCTACTCGTTCAAATGCCTTCGGGACATAGCCCGGTTATAGTAACTCGCACAATTGCCTTCGGGACTTAACCCGGATTTAGTAACTCACACAAATGCCTTCGGGCTTAGCCCGGAATTAGTATCTCGCACAAATGCCTTCGGATCTTAGTCCGGATATGGTCACTTAGCACAAAGCCTTCGGGACTTAGCCCGGACATCATTCAAATAACCATGCACATTTAACAATAAATCATGGCACATTCGTATTTCATTTTCGTTAGCAAAACTCGAACACAAGACACTTATCATTCTTGCAATTTCGGCTCAATAGCCACACAAAGAGCATGATTTTGATTTGCTTAAAACATGATCTAATCAAATCATAATTTAAGCTCTTTTACTCAAGAACTTACCTCGGGTGTTGTCGAACGATTCCGATAGCTATTCGACCACTTTTTCCTTCCCTTTATCGGATTTAGTTCCCCTTTGCTCTTGAGCTTAATTAAACAAATAAATTGATTTAATCATTTGAGCATCGAAAAGAGGAACACAAGGCACCTAGCCCATATTTATACATTAGACATTAAAGTCACATATGTACGGAATCATGAATCAAACTCAACATTTTAGCTAATTTTTCCCCCTTGGCCAAATTTTCTAAGCCAAGACAAAAGCATCAATATGCTTGCCTCTAACCGAATACATGCAACACCAATCTCCTTCCTATGGTCGAATATGCATGTCTATGTTGGGGCCGATTTCAACACTTAATACATTCTACAAGTATGGTCACTTGTATTGACTAAACACCCTTTTGTTTCAAGTTCAAAACTTGGCTAATACACACATATATACACTAGTAAAGCATCCTCTCCCTTTCCATCAATTTAACACATGCATTACTCATTAATATACAAAAATTATATTCGGCCTTAGCACACAACTTGCTAGCCGATTCTTCTCCATCTAGCAACCAATGCACATATGTGCTCACTCAAAAATGCTAAAAAGAAGATTCAAGAATCATCAATCCACCATCACATGCATCATTAACAAGCTTCATATTTAGCATGCAATGGCATTAACACAAAATCTACCTAGGCCGAATATCATCCCCATGACATAGCAAAGATTTGAACCATGGGCTAATTAGAACTCAAGCTAGCAACTAAAAACATGCATGAATCTCATGGCACAACCTCAAACATGATCTAGATACAAGTATGGCCAAACCTCCTCCTAATCCTCTTCCAAACCAAACATGAAGCAAGAACTCCTTCCTCCTTCCTTTGAATTTTCGGCCAAATGAAGATGAAAAAGGATGAACAAAATTTTCTCTTTTCTTTTCTTTAACTCACGGCAATGGGGGGGAAACAACCACACATTTTTTTTCATCATATTCCCTTTCATTATTTTATGCCCATGCTCCTTATTTTATTTTTTTCCACCCATGATGCACCAACACAACATGTCTATGACATGTCTTGCCCATCACACTTGGTCTACCATGCTTGTCATGGCCGGCCACTACTAATTAGGGGGGGAATTTGACATGCAAGTCCCCCCTTTTTATTTCATGCACTAATAGGTCCTTATGCTTCGACCTATCACATTTCAAAAATGTCGCACATAAGTCCTATTGACTAAATTCACATGCAATCGACTAAATCGAAGCTTGAAATTTTCACACATTCATAATTACATATTCTAGACAATAAATATCACATTCAAACATTTCGGTGACTCGGTTTAGCGGTCCCGAAACCACTTCCCGACTAGGATCAATTTTGGGCTGTCACAAAGGAAGCTGATCGGCACCCTTCTTGGCAGCAATAATCATTCATTAATTCATTCTTTCCATCGATCTTGCCATCTATTCAACCCAATTCTGATTAAATTTTGTTTGCTGGAATTTAGAGTTTGATTTGCTGTTTGGAAGTTAATCTTTCAGATTCGGCTTGGAAAGTTCATAAACATTCTTGATTATCGAAGATCATTCTTAATCCGTAATTCCCCTCTTCTTGCTGCACGATTCCTCATTCTCATTCAAATTTCATTTTTTTTGTGATCTGCTGAATTAATTTTCTGTTTTGGTTCAATTGACAGATTCGGCTGAATTGGAGACTTCTTTGAAGCTTATTCACGAGTTCTAGACTTCTGAATTCCCTAATAATAAGTGTTTTGATTCTTGGTTTATTCTTTGCTATTTTAGGGTTCTTTAATTTCAGATCTAGAAATTCTAAAAGTTAATCTTTCTGCTTCGTTTCAGATCTGATCATCTAGAGTTTTCGTAGGAGTTTTCTCGTGACTTGGAAACTCGATCTTGGTCCGCGCGCAACCCTCTATCATTTTGTTATGCTTATGCTTGGACTACATGATACGAGTCACAAAGGCCCAACCCAAGCTCAAGAACGTGATGGGCTCAAATTACCACAAGGCCCAATAACGAGGTTAAAGGCCTAACAAATGCGTTCCAAACTAAATGGGACCATTCAAGAATTTGTTAGCAAGGCCTTAGATGCGTACACAAGAGAAAGAGAAAATCAAGATTCAAGAATTTGGCCCAATCTTGCTGTTTGGAGCGATTTTAAGAATCAAGAAAATCAAGATTTCAAATCTTGGAAATCTTGGTCCAAGAAACTGAATCTTGTAGCCAAAACGCATTGGATCTCCGTTACGAGCATCAACGAACCAATTTCGGTAGGAGATGGACTACAAGCCCAAGTTCTTGAAGGCAAGGCCCAATAAGAGGATTCTAAGCCCAACCAAGAAGTCAAACCATAATTAGTTGAAAATCAAGCGAAATTGTTAAAGTGGCCCAATTTGTAAAAATTTTAATTGTTTAATTTAATTTTTAGACTTTAGGAGTATTATATGTAAAAATTCGGTCCAAGCAACCCATTAAAATGCCTTGGCCGAATTTCCTCTTAAATTTGTTAATTAGGTTTTTTTAAAGTTTTCCTAATGAGATTAGGAAATAGTTATAAGGCCTATTTATAGGCATGGCCAGCCACCCTTGTTACACACATTAGAAATACATTGAAAATTTCATATTTACTTTGAGTGAAAATTCTCTTTGAGTTCTCCAAGAATTTTCTCTTAAGTTTTCTTTAGAAGTTGTTTTAACAATCTTTTTTATTGTGGGAGCCATCTTCAGCCTTCTTCTTGCCATTGATCTTCATTGGAGGGGAGATTAGAGTCGTTTGAAGGGAGTTGTGAAATCTTTTGGGATTTCAAGGCTTCTTAGGACTTTCTTTAATTTCTTGCTGTTCAATTTCCATTTAATTTTCTGTTTTGTGCCGATTTCTCATGCTAATTTCTTTAATCTTCTTGTTATGTTTTTCCAGCCTTCTTCATTAAGGAAAACCAATCGGCACCCTTTCTTGGCAGCAAAGAACGATCAAACTCCATCTTTTCAATTCTTCTTGCCGAATATTTCTTTTCAATTCTGGTTGAATTCGATTTCTGGAATTTTGGGTGAAATTAATTTGCTGTTTCAATTTGGGCAAATCGCTATCTCTTTGGGCTTCAAAGATCGTTTTTGATTCTTAAATCTTTATTTTGTTCTTGCCGTCCCAAACACTATCTTTACTCCATCGATTTGCTAAACTTTTAAGACTAACTTGCTGTTTGTGTTTGTTCTTCTCAGATTCGGCAGATTGGGATTTAATTCGATCACAAATCCGTGTTCTTTGCATCCAAGATTTGCTATTCTTAAGGGCGTTTGTTTCTTGGCTGCTCCTTTATTGATTTGGGTATTTTAGTTGTCAGATCCAATTGATTTTAACTAAGTTTTGCTGTTTTGTTTCAAATCTAATTGTTTAGAGTCTTCGTAGGAATTTCCTGTGACTTGACAACTCGATCTTGGTTCGGACGCAATCCTTTATCATTTGGTATCAGATTTTGGGCGTTTTAGGTGTTCTTGGTTGATTTCTAAACTGATCTCTATTTTTTAAACTACAAACGGCAGTTTTACCCAGAAAAATTTTTCGAAAAAAATTCATTTGAGTGGGTAAACATTGTCTGATTGATCTGAAATTTTACATACATATTTTTTGCACTATGATTGAATATAAAAAAAATATTTCCCACAAAAAGTCAGTCTAAAAGGTCAAAAAAATTGAAAAATACAAAATCCAATAAAAATTTAAAAAAGATTCAGTGGGTTGATTTTGGTGCCCAAACTTTCCAGATAAAAAATTAAATATTTAAGGACATTCTAGATTTAATTTCATGATTTTTGGAGATCGGGAACACCTCGAACGAAGTTGTCAAGTTACTCCGCAATTTTTCAGGTTTTTCGATTTCAACAAATTTTTTTGATTCTTAGCTGTAGGTTTTCATTTGTTTGCCTTTATTTTTCCTTTACACTATCTAACACCTTCTTGTTTCTTGTGTTAGTAGGATTTTAAGGTGTGCACAATTCTTCCTCGGTGCGACACAAATCAATTGGTGTCTCGTCAGTTTTTGGCATCCTAGTGCAAATTAGGACTCTTTGGTAGTTTAGGTTCATACACTTTCTAATTGGTTGATATAGACTCTACTAAAGAACTTACAAGACTGAATTCTACCTCATTGAGAATTTAATTTTTCTTTTTGAGTGATTAACGGTGAGGTTTGCTAATTTTTCTTTTTGAGTGTTGAGTGTTTATTTTGTAGGTTTTTGAAAATGTCTAAGGTTGGTCAAGGTGATAATGATCATAATGATGTCTATGACACATTTAAAAAATTCCAACAACAGTTAGACAAATAGGCTGCCGCACTTCGAACTTTGAGTGCTACTATCAATGAGGTGAGATTGTATCAAGAACCTCAATATTGAGATCCAATTAAAGAAGATATGGATAACCAGCCTCCTGCTCATAGGAGCGGTCCTCGACGTGTCCCTATAACTGATTCTGATTTTCATGATCGTGGGCAACCCTCTTTGGTAAAACCAAAGTTCACAATTCCCTAATTTCGTGGTAAGAATGATCCAGAAGCTTATTGTGAATGGGAATCTAAGATTGAAATTATGTTTTGATATTATAAATGTCCGAATGATGAAAAGGTAGCATTACTAACGCTGGAATTTTCAGATTATGCATTAAGTTGGTGGACTCAACTTGGGGTAAATCGTCATCAGAATTATGAAGGTGAGATTTCGACATGGGATGAGTTGAAACAAATTATGCGTAAACGATTTATTCCACCTCATTACTATAAAGAGATTAAAACAAAACTTAGAAGACTTGTTCAAGGTAGTAGGACGGTGGATGAATATTTTAAGGAGATGGAGATGCTCATTCAGAGAGCTAATGTGGAGGAGGATGAGGAAACAACTATGGTTCAATTTATTGATGGTTTGAACAGGCCGATAGCTAATACATTGAGGCTACAAACTTACATTGATTTGGAAGAAGCAGTTCATAAAGCCATTGAGATCGAGCAACAATTAAAGGAACAAAGGTTTGGTTCCTTCTCTACTTCACAATATTACAGAGGTAACACTTCAAATTCTGATTTTAAAAGTTCAAAATCACTTTTTGTTACTAATAAGTCTTCTTTGAGTAATGGAAGTAAGCAATCAGATTGGAAAAAAGGGGCTCCTGTTAAAACACAAACACCTTCTAAGCAGCCCAATTTAGGTGATTCGAGTGTGAAGAGGACTCATGAGATTGAATGTTTTAAGTGCAAAGGGCGTGGTCATTATAGTAAGGAATGCCCTAACATGAGATTACATCTTCTGAAAGATAATGGTGAGTACACTTTTGACTCTGATAAAACAGATCCAGATATGCCAGAACTTGTGGATAATAGTGATAATGGAGAAGAGTTGGTTGAACCACCAAAAGAATGGGACTTTGCTGATTTTCAATGCCTTGTAGTTTGCCGAACCCTCAACATCCAAAAGAAAGATGATGATAACCAAAGACCAATATTTTTCATTCTCGGTGTTTTATAAAAGGTAACTTATGTTCACTCATTATTGATAGTGGGAGTTGCTCAAATGTAGTGAGCAGTTATTTGGTGGATTCTTTAAAGTTGCCTTGTACCAAACACCCTAAGCCATATCACCTTCAATGGCTTAATGAATGCTCCGAAGTTAAAGTTACAAAACAGTCATTGGTCACTTTTAAGCTCGGGAATTATGAGGATGAAGTATGGTGTGATGTGGTCCCAATGCATGCAACACACTTGCTCCTTAGACGACCTTGGCAATTTGATCTCGATGTTACACACCAAGGTAAGCTTAATCGATACTACCTTGTGTTTAAATGTAGAAAACTCACTTTTGCTCCTTTAAATCCCACTGATGTATATAAAGATCAATTGAAGATGATGAAATTTTGTGAGGGGGTAAGGGAGAAAGGACAAGTACAAAAGACAGAGAGAAAAGAGGCTAGTAGTGGAAAAAGTCAAAATTTAAAAATCCCAAAGGTGAGTGAATCCACAAGTGGTAAAATGAGAGAAAAAAAAATTTTGGCAACAAAAAAAGGTGTGAGGAGAGCCCTACTCAATAAACAGCCTTGTATCCTTGTGAGGTTTAGGCAAAATTATTTATCTTTATCTAACATTAATGAAAATTTCCCTAGTGTGTTTCAGTCTCTTTTGCAGGATTATAAGGATGTTTTTAGTGAGGCCCCTAAAGGGTTACCACCTTTACGAGGGATAGAGCATCAAATTGACTTAGTACTCGGAGCTTCAATACCAAATCGACCAGCCTATAGATGCAATCACGAGGAGACAAAGGAATTGCAAAGGCAAGTTGAGGAGTTACTGGACAAAGGGTACATTCGTGAGAACCTAAGCCCTTGTGCCGTTCCAGTCTTATTGGTACCAAAGAAAGATGGTACGTATCGAATGTGTGTTGATTACCGCCCAATCAACAAAATAACGGTAAAGTATCAACATCCAATTCCTAAACTTGATCATATGCTTGATGAATTACATGGCTCAATCATATTTACTAAAATTGATTTAAAAAGCGGTTATCATCAAATTCGAATGTGATACGAGTCACAAAGGCCCAACCCAAGCTCAAGAAGGTGATGGGCTCAAATCAAGAAAATCAAGATTCACTTTCTTGTTTTCAAGAAAGTCAAGAAACCGAATCTTGGCCCAATTTTGCTGTTTGGAGCGATTTCAAGAATCAAGAAAATCAAGATTTCAAATCTTGGAAATCTTGGTCCAAGAAACCGAATCTTGCAGCCAAAGCGCATTGGATCTCCCTTACGAGCATCAACGACCCAATTTCGGTAGGAGATGGATCACGAGCCCAAATTCTTGAAGGCGAGGCCCAATAACCAAATTCCAGCCCAATCAAGAAATCCACCCATACTTAGTTGAAAATCAGGCCAAATTGTCAAAGTGGCCCAAGTTGTAAAGTTTTATTTTTATTTATTTATTTTTACTTAGTTTAATTTTTATGTAAATATTCAGTCCCAGAGTCCCAAATAAAGACCCTTAGCTGAATTTCCATATTAAAATAATTAGGAGTTTTTTTTATTTTAGTTTTCTAATTAGATTAGGACTAGTTATAATGCCTATTTAAAGGCATGGCTAGCCACCTTGTAAACAACTTCTCACTTATATCAAAAATTTCAGATTTGTTTAAGTGCAGAATTCTCTTTGAGTTTTTCTCCAAAAATTCTCTCTTGAGTTTTCTTTAGAAGTTGTTTTAACAATCTTTTGATTGTGGGAGCCATCTTCAACCTTCTTCTTGCCATCGATATTCTTTGGAGGGGAGATTAGAGCCGTTTGAAGGAATTTGTGAATTCTTTCGGGAATTCAAGGGTTCTTAGGACTTTTCCTTATTTCTTGCTATTTCGTTTTATTTCTTTATTCCTACTTGTGCCGATTCTTTATCTCATTTGTTTGCTGTTCTTCTTGTGTTTTTCCAGCCATATTCAACTCAAAGATTCAAATTAAATCATCATTCATTGGCAGCAAAGAGTCGTTCTCAAAAATCCCCAATTCCTAGGGTTTGGCCGATTGGATATCCTTCAATTTGGGATCAATTGATTGCTGGAAATTAGGCATTCTTGGCCGAATCGATCCCTTGGCAGATTCGCATCCTTTCCATACTTTCAATTCCGTTTGATTCGCTTATTCTATGTCTTTGTTTCTTGCTGCTCTTTTAATTGAATTTGGGGAATTTCAATTCAATTCTGATTTGTTTTTAATCTTGTTCTTTGTTTTGAATTCAGATCTGATTCGTCTAGAGCTTTCATAGGAGCTTCTCGTGACTTGGCAACTCGATCTTGGTCCGCATGCAACCCCGTATCATTTGGTATCAGATTTTGGGCGTTTTGGGTGTCCTTGGTTGATTTCTAAGCTGATCTCAATTTTTAAAGCAAAAACAGCAGTTTTACCCAGAAAAATTGTTTGAAAAAAATTCATTTAAGTGGGTAAACGTTGTCCAATTGATCTGAAATTTTACATACATATTTGTGGCACTGTGATTTAATATAAAAAAATTAATCCCGCAAAAAAATAGTCAAAAAAGTCAAAAAAATAAAAAAATATGAAATTCAATAAAAATTTAAAAAAAGATTCAGCGGGTTGAATTTGGTGCCCAAACTTTCCAGATCAAAAATTAAATATTTAAGGACATTCCATATTTAATTTCATGATTTTTTTGAGATCAGGAACACCTCGAACGAAGTTGTCAAGTTACTCCGCAGTTTTTTGGGTTTTCTATTTTCAGCAATTTTTATTGATTCTTAGCTGAAGGTTTTCATTTGTTTGCCTTTATTCTTCCTTTACGTTGATTAACACCTTCTTGTTTCTTTTGTTAGTAGGATTTAAACGTGTGCACAACTTCTTCCTCGGTGCAACACGAATCAATTGGTGTCTCGTCAGTTTTTGGCATCCTAGTGCAAATTAGGATTCTTTGGTAGATCGGTTCATCCACTCTCTAATTGGTTGATATAAACTCTGATAAAGAACTCACAAGATTGAATTCGACCTCATTGAGAATTTGAATTTTCTTTTTGAGTGATTAACGATGAGGTTTGCTAACTTTTATTTTTGAGTGTTGAGTGATTATTTTGCAGGTATTTCAAAAAAAAAAGAGGAAAAAAATAAGATGGTAGTCCGCCGAACCCTTAATAGCCAAATGGGAGACGATTTGATAACCACAGGACCAATATTTTCCATTCTAGGTGTTTTATAAAAGGTAAATTATATTCACTTATTATTGATAGTGGGAGTTGTTCGAATCTAGTTAGCAGTTATTTGGTGGATTCCTTAAAGTTACCTTGTATCGAGCACCCTAAGCCGTATCACCTTCAGTGGCTTAATGAATGCTCAGAAGTTAAAGTTACAAACTAGTCCTTGATCACTTTTAAGCTCGAGAATTACGAGGATGAGGTCTGGTGTGATGTGGTCCCAATGCATGCGACACACTTGCTCCTTGGACGACCTTGGCAGTTTGATCGTGATGCTACACACCAAGGCAAGCTCAATAGGTACTCTCTTGTGTTTAAAGGCCGAAAATTCACTTTTGCTCATTTAGATCCTAATGATGTATATAAGGATCAATTAAAAATGATGAAATTTTGTGAGGGGGTAAGGGAGAAAGGATAAATACAAAAGACAGAGAGAAAAGAGGCTAGTAGTGAAAAAAGTCAAAATCTAAATAGCCCAAAGGTGAGTGAATCCGCAAGTGGTAAAATGAGAGTGAAAATTTTGATGGCAACAAAAAAAGATGTGCGGAGAGCCCTACTCAATAAACAGCCTTGTATGCTTGTGAGGTTTAGGCAAAACTATTTATCTTTATCTAACATTAACGAAAATTTGCCTAGTGTGTTTCAATGTTTTTTGCAGGATTATGAGGATGTTTTTAGTAAGACCCCTAAAGGTTTACCACCTTTACGTGGGATAGAACACTTCCATTGGCCACATACGAAAGATAAATTTCAACTTCAATACCTTTCCGATGAAAGACGCTTTCATACGATCAACATAGGCAAGGTTGAAGATGAAATCACACTACATGAGCCTGAAGGTAAGCGAGGTAAGGAATTTTTAGCAACTGAGTCCCGTGCAGATTTGAAAATTATTGATAAAACTTTTGGTGACTTAGTTCTTAAAAGATCCCTTCATTTTTGATACGATCTCGGTTTAGTAGTTGAGTCCGAGTCGTTTAGTTCGCGATCGTAAACGAAGAAGTAGAATAGACGAGAAGGAGTTAGAATATATTTGTGTTCAAAGAAGTAAGATAAGTTCATACAAAGTTGGATGTGGATTTGGTTTAAGTCGAAAAGGTATGAATAGAATGGACGAGTTCGGTTTAGAATAATTAAGAAATGGTATTTGGTTTTGGTACGTTTTGGTATTTGGGAATTGGCTCGAAATGGTATGGAATTGGAACGAAATGGTATGGTATTTGGTACGAATTGGTAATGGTTCAAAGAGGTCAAGAATGAACCAACACTAAAGAAAAGTGTCGACCCGAAATTTATAGGACCTAAATGAATTGGAAATGGTTGAAAAGGACATTGACCCGATACTTAGGAAAGTATGAACCAAAGGTATCAAAGGTGAACGCCACACTCGGGTTTAAGGAGTGATAAGTTCGGAAAAGACTCGGAAAGACGCCACTAAATGCTTAGATAAGTCTTACGGGTCTCGAATGAAATTTGAGAGAAAATGCCTCACAAATTTGGCAGCAATTCGCTAATTAAATTGTCAAAAGTCCCTTACAAAGTGAAAATTCAGCTATTTATAATAATCCACTAGGCTAGTCGAATGGTCACTTAAATTCCTTAAAAATTAAGCAAATGAATTACTTAAATAGGCTAGCTAGATTCGGCTGAACTTGGAGCTCCAATGGTCTCCTTCTAGATGGACAATTGAACTTGGAGCTTGAGGGAGTAAATGGCAGCAACTACATTCGGTTGATGTGCTTAAAGGAGCTCATTTAATTGGCAACTATTGCTGAAAAATTACCAGCAATTAAGAAGATGTTGAGTAGTCACTTTGAGTGTGAAAACCAAGTTTTGAAGAGTCTTTGAATGTGAACGCCTTGATCCGAACAGCCATGATGTATTCAACAGTGTGTAAGCAATAAATTCGGCTGAATGGTCACTTAGGAGACTTCAAACAGCAGCCAACTTCTTTCTCCCATTCATGCACGTGCCGTCCCCTTCATGTACCCTCTTTTAATACCTTTCATGCTCCAAAAACGTTCATGGATGATGTACCTGCAGCAACATTCATCAAATAATTCAAATTCATGTTTAGACACATTAAATTAACACTAAAATGCTGCACATTAAATTCGGCAGCCTTAGGACATAATTAAAACAAGTAATAAAGTTAACATATTAAAAATAAGCTTAATAACAAATTTATAAGCTGTATAAATTAAGACAAAATTAATAACATGTCATAATAACTAAAATATCATGCATAATTAAGTTTGACCAGATTTAAGACCAATTTAATAACGAAAATTAATTAAGCTTGTAAATAACTAATTTAACTAACTCAATTGATTATTTCAGCTACTATATTATTAACTAAGTTATTTTGAGCTAATTTTGAGCTGGTTCGAATTTAATGAGCTGAAGTGGAGCTTAATTCAGCTCGTAACAAAGTGCAAGGAAGGCTCATCGAGTTTGTCCAAGCTTCATCAATGCGTCCAACCAAAGTCTCGCCCCAAACTTGATCTACTAAGGCCGAAACAGCCTCCTTGAATTGTTTAGCTCATGATCGGGTGATTGGACCTTGAGGCAGCTCCAAAGGCTCCTTGCTCGAGCTAGGTTGGACTTGAGGCGTGGCTGTATCATCTTCCCCCTCTTCAAAGCGATTTGCCCTCAAATCGGAATCTGCATCGAAAGGGGATAAGTCAGAGACATTAAAACTTGCACTTATGTTATACTCACCTGGTAGATCAAGTCAATAATTTTCAAATCTGCACGGGACTCAGTTGCTAAAAATTCCTTACCTCGCTTACCTTCAGGCTCATGTAGTGTGATTTCATCTTCAACCTTGCCTATGTTGATCGTATGAAAGCGTCTTTCATCGGAAAGGTATTGAAGTTGAAATTTATCTTTCGTATGTGGCCAATGGAAGTGTTCTATCCCACGTAAAGGTGGTAAACCTTTAGGGGTCTTACTAAAAACATCCTCATAATCCTGCGAAAAACATTGAAACACACTAGGCAAATTTTCGTTAATGTTAGATAAAGATAAATAGTTTTGCCTAAACCTCACAAGGATACAAGGCTGTTTATTGAGTAGGGCTCTCCGCACATCTTTTTTTATTGCCATCAAAATTTTCACTCTCATTTTACCACTTGCGGATTCACTCACCTTTGGGCTATTTAGATTTTGACTTTTTTCACTACTAGCCTCTTTTCTCTCTGTCTTTTGTATTTGTCCTTTCTCCCTTACCCCCTCACAAAATTTCATCATTTTTAATTGATCCTTATATACATCATTGGGATCTAAAGGAGCAAAAGTAAATTTTTGGCTTTTAAACACAAGAGAGTACCTCTTGAGCTTGCCTTGGTGTGTAGCATCACGATCAAACTGCCAAGGTCATCCAAGGAGCAAGTGTGTCGCATGCATTGGGACCACATCACACCATACCTCATCCTCGTAATTCCCGAGCTTAAAAGTGATCAAGGACTGTTGATGTGATCCGGCCCGATTGATTGAGTCAGGTTCACTTAAGATGCCCGATCGTCGATGAGAATCTCGTTCAAATTTGTAGATAGATGGAGTTTGAATGTTTTATAAGCGGAAGGTAGGTAAAATGGGTTCAAAGCATGGGTTTTGGTTTGATGAAAGATAGGTTCGGTTTAACAAAGAATTAAGTTACAAAGATGATAAATAAATGGAAATGGATAAAGAACTCAAATTTTAAGAATGATTCAATACTAAAAAGTATTGCCCCGAGTCTTATATTGCTTAAGGTGAATTTTGATGAAGGATAGAAGCGGACCTTGACCCGTTACCTATATGAAGGTAAGAACCAAAGGTATAGGAAGATGGTTGAATGCCACACCGATTCGGTGATAATCTCAATGGAGTTCGGATTGACACCACTAGCAAGCTAGATAAGTCACTTCGAGACTCGAACGAAAGAAGAGAGGAGGTAACCTCACAAGAACAAAAGTTCTATTAAGTTTAATTGATCAAATTCTATAACCTTTTACAATAAACAAGTAAGCTATTTATAATCCTAAAATGCCTATTGATATTCGGCATCTATGTTGTTCACACTAAGTTAAATTCTGTTCACACAGGTATTTAACATGTTCACACAAATAGCATTAAAATCCAGTTCATGCTTGAAGATGGTACATGAATTGGCCGAACCATCATGATGCTTCACTTGATGCATTCATGCATCCTTAGCCTTGAAGAATCTCCATAATTCTATGAATGTGCAGCTCTTTAATGATCCTACATCTCCCTTGGCTGAATGAGGCATTAATGTGCCTAAAATACTTGAATGGTCATCTTGAAAATGCATGAATCATGCATGAAACATCCTATGTATTTTCCCCCATAAATATGATCCATGAATCTTCAAATACATGAACTTTCAGCAACTCCCTCTTGTATGAACGTCCCAAATGCATGTGCTCCTTTAAATGCCATCCATTGAACCTCAATTGTGCATGCACACTCCCATACATTGCACCAATCCGTTCATGAACCTGCAGCAAATTAAATCAGCAAGTTAAATGCATCTCAAACACATTAAATTAGCAGCATATGAACTCAATAATTTGCACATTAAATTTGGCCATACATATTAACAATTTCAGACATATTTAAAACATCATAATTAATTAAGTATTTAATTTAGATATAATTAAAACACTTAATTAATTATTTGTCCAGATTTTAACAAATTAACTAACTTAAGATAAACAACTAATTTAACTAATGACAAATTAAATGGTTTATTTCAGCAAAATAAATGCAAGCTAAAGAAAGCTAAAAATAAGCTCATTGGGTTAAGATTGAGCTGAATTGAGCTTGAATGAGTTGACTTGAGCTCGAGTGAGCTGGAAACGAGCTAAACGGAGCTTAACGAAATGAAATTGAACTAATTCAGCTCGCATGGATTTGCAAACAATGCTTAGGGAGCTGATCCAAAAGTGTGCCCGGGGCATGGTCGTATCATCCCCTTCCTCTTTAAAGCGATTTTTCCCCAAATCGGGCCATTTACTCGCGAAAAATCGTTGAAGATTTTGAAAGCCACAATTAACTCGATCAAAAGAAGCTCATTCGCATGCCCTCCCTCTTTAGGAGGGTACCACTTCATATTGTCACCTTTAAAAGAATAAAACGAATTAGTGACACGATGAAGATTAAACACAAAGGAACTTTTTGAGATTTGATTCACAGTTTGAACAAATAATCCAATACCGGGGTCAAAAATAGAAATCGTTCTTACCTTTTTCTTCGATGGAAACAAACATAAATCACAAGGCATTTGATAGCTATGGTTTTGGAAGTCAACTTTCCATGGTTCGATTACCTTAGGCAATGATATAGAATGGTGTTCACCGGGGTCAAAGACAAAATTTTCTCTTTCCATTTCAATTTGATTTGGCAATTTCATGACCGACTTCATAGAAAGAGCACTAAGCAACTCAAAATCATTATCATTCAAAACATGTTCGGATCTTTTAGTCCACAGTTGAGAACATCCTTCGAAAACAAAATTTTGATTTTGACTTAACAAACCAACAAGATTCACATGGCTCATTTTCAAACTTAAAGACAAAGTATCATACAAACAAAGATTGTTTACACATTCATTCAAACAAAATTTACGATGCTTTCTTTCTTTCATGGATGATTCATAATAGCAAACTCCAGGATTAAAGACATGATTTTGACTACTCGATCCAAATTGCAAAAAGAGTCCTTTTATCTCCAACAATTTACACAAATTAAACAATGATGGTGTTAGCATACTCAAATTCAAACAAGCAAACCCTTTAAATTTCATTCGAAAAGATTTATGAAAACATGGAAATTTCACACCATAAATTAGATAATCCACATGATCAACACAACCAAGCAAATGATATGTCGACTTTTGATCACTCAATTCTAGATTTTGTTGGTGCTGATTTATTCGTTCTTCATCAAAAATCTTGCCAATACCATACTCAACAATGCATTTCCATTCCTTTTCAATGGAATCAGATAAAATGAACAATTTATACGGACTTTCATCTTGCGCATCCAAAACATGCATTCCATTGCAAGTTAAAGATAAACAACCAATACCATCAAAATGATATTTTTCAAATGCAAGAATCTTCTTATCATTAGACAAAACAAATGGATCATCATCAATCAAAGAATGACAAATAGCCACGTCAAAGTTCAGATTCTTTCTAAAGACCAAATCATCAACAGTGTGTCCATCAACAATCGAGTAAGGCAGAAGTGCTTTAAAATTTTCAACATTCATACCTTGCTTACCTTTTGGCATAGGCAAACTAGGATCATTGAGAACATTACCTTTTTCAGCCAAAGTGAACCTTCTCTCCTTCGAGAGGTATTGGAGTTGAAAATTATCGTCACTTGGCCTTCCGGAGACCTGAAAAGAGGAAACAAAACAAGACAAATTCTCATGTGGTTTAGTAAACAAATTCCTCACTTTTTCTTGCTCTTTTGCCTCCTTTTCTCTCTTTTGTTTTTCTAACTCATTGTCTTTTCTTTCTTTTTCAATTTTCTCTTTTTTCATCACACTTTTGTTCAATCTCAATTTCTTTTTCGATTTCTTTCTCTTTTTCACATCCTTTTTCAATCTCAATTTCTTTTTCCATGACACTCGTTTCTTTTACACTCTCGTTTCTTTCTTCAATCTCACTCTCTTTTTCAATTTCTTGTTCCTTTTCTTTCATTTCTTTTTTCATCTCTCGATTTCATTCCATATATGCTCATTTTCTCTCATCAACATTTCTTGTCTTTCCTTTCTTCTTATTTCTTTTTCTTTTTGCCTCGCTCTTTCATTATAGGATGGAGATGTTACAAATGAATCAGTACGAAATGACTCTCGTTGGGTATAATTGGAACGACTTTCATACAAAAAATGATCATCTCTTCGAGATTGATTCTTGGCGGATGAATACCTCGGTGTATACGAAGGACTACTTGTGATTTCTCGTTCGTCACCTCGAAAAGCTTCAAACTCAAAACTTGCTTTGCTTCATCTTGAGTTCCTCGTTGAATAGGAATCATGGTATGAATCTCTTCCCAAAAAATCAATGGATGTGTGCCTTCGTGATGATCTTGTCTCCGTCTCTTCATCCGGTGAGTTTGGCTTCCATCGGGCTCTTTCCTCCACTCGATCCAATCGATCATGCAATTTATCAAATTTTGATTTCACCATTCTACGCATCTCTTGCATCAAATATTGGAATTCTGATTCGGGAAATGTTTCTCGAGACATGATTAAGTAATGACAAGCAGATGTTAGAAAAAAAATAAAGAAAATAAATACCTTACCACAAACCTCACAAATTCGCTCGAAAAGGAAATAATGATTTTCACTTGCACTCGTGTTTACATTCAAATTTTGGCTTTTTCTTTGATGTAATTTCACTCGTGCCTTTTTCCACTCAACCTCTTCTCACAATTTCGTGATTTGTCTCGGTAGACTTAATTTGCTGCTTGAGGGTCAGTTTCAAATTGGTTTACAAAGGAAATAACGTCAGGTGTAGGGTAGGCTAAACAAAGAACAAATTTTGTTTAAAGTGTGGCGTTGGAATGGGTAAATAATGGTAGGAAGGGAAACTTGATGATCGGAGTAAATAAGATAAGAAAATAAAAACTCGTAAGACTTTTCACTTTTTTTTAACTTGATTTTTTTTTGCTCACCTTTTTTTTTCTTTCTTTTTTTTGCTCGATTTTTTTTCACTTTTTTTTTCGATTTTGATTTTTTTTTGAACTCCTTTTTTTTACGTACCGATTTCAAATTGACTTTGAGTGCTCGTACTTCTCGTTTTTACCAACTCTGATACCAAATGATGTGATCCAGCCCGATTGATTCAGTCGGGTTCACTTAAGATGCCTGATCGTCGACGAGAAGCTCGTTCAAATTTGTAGATAGATGGAGTTTGAATGTTTTATAAGCGGAAGGTAGGCAAAATGGGTTCAAAGGATGGGTTTTGGTTTGATGAAAGATAGGTTCGGTTTAACAAAGAATTAAGTTACAAAGATGATAAATAAATGGAAATGGATAAAGAACTCAAACTTTAAGAATGATTCAATACTAAAAAGTATTGCCCCGAGTCTTATATTGCTTAAGGTGAATTTTGATGAAGGATAGAAGCGGACCTTGACCCGTTACCTATATGGAGGTAAGAACCAAAGGTATAGGAAGATGGTTGAACGCCACACTGATTCGGTGATAAGTTTAATGGAGTTCGGATTGACACCACTAGCAAGCTAGATAAGTCGCTTCGAGACTCGAACGAAAGAAGAGAGGAGGTAACCTCACAAGAACAAAAGTTCTATTAAGTTTAATTGATCAAATTCTGTAGCCTTTTACAATAAACAAGTAAGTTATTTATAAGCCTAAAATGCCTATTGATATTCGGCATCTATGTTGTTCACACTAAGTTAAATTCTGTTCACACAGGTATTTAACATGTTCACACAAATAGCATTAAAATCCAGTTCATGCTTGAAGATGGTACATGAATTGGCCGAACCATCATGATGCTTCACTTGATGCATTCATGCATCCTTAGCCTTGAAGAATCTCCATAATTCTATGAATGTGCAGCTCTTTAATGATCCTACATCTCCCTTGGCTGAATGAGGCATTAATGTGCCTAAAATACTTGAATGGTCATCTTGAAAATGCATGAATCATGCATGAAACGTCCTATGTATTTTCCCCCATAAATATGATCCATGAATCTTCAAATACTTGAACTTTCAGCAACTCCCTCTTGCATGAATGTCCCAAATGCATGTGCTTCTTTAAATGCCATCCATTGAACCTCAATTGTGCATGCACACTCCCATACATTGCACCAATCCGTTCATGAACCTGCAGCAAATTAAATCAGCAAGTTAAATGCATTTCAAACACATTAAATTAGCAGCATATGAACTCAATAATTTGCACATTAAATTTGGCCATACATATTAACAATTTCAGACATATTTAAAACATCATAATTAATTAAGTATTTAATTTAGATATAATTAAAACACTTAATTAATTATTTGTCCAGATTTTAACAAATTAACTAACTTAAGATAAACAACTAATTTAACTAATGACAAATTAAATGGTTTATTTCAGCAAAATAAATTCAAGCTAAAGAAAGCTAAAAATAAGCTCATTGGGTTAAGATTGAGCTGAATTGAGCTTGAATGAGTTGACTTGAGCTCGAGTGAGCTGGAAACGAGCTAAACGGAGCTTAACGAAATGAAATTGAACTAATTCAGCTCGCATGGATTTGCAAACAATGCTTAGGGAGCTGATCCAAAAGTGTGCCCGGGGCATGGTCGTATCAACTGTTTTGTAACTTTAACTTCTGAGTATTCATTAAGCCACTGAAGGTGATACGGCTTAGGGTGCTCGATACAAGGTAACTTTAAGGAATCCACCAAATAACTGCTAACTAGATTCGAACAACTCCCACTATCAATAATAAGTGAATATAAGTTACCTTTTATAAAACACCTAGAATGGAAAATATTTGTCCTTTGGTTATCAAAATCATCTCCCATTCGGCTATTAAGGGTTCGGCGGACTACCATCTTATTCTTTTCCTCTTTTTTTTTGAAATACCTGCAAAATAAACACTCAACACTCAAAAATAAAAGTTAGCAAACCTCACCGTTAATCACTCAAAAAGAAAATTCAAATTCTCAATGAGGTAGAATTCAATCTTGTGTGTTCTTTATCAGAGTTTATATCAACCAATTAGAGAGTGGATGAACTGATCTACCAAAGAATCCTAATTTGCACTAGGATGCCAAAAACTGACGAGACACCAATTGATTCGTGTTGCACCGAGGAAGAAGTTGTGCACACGTTTAAATCCTACTAACACAAGAAACAAGAAGGTGTTAATTAACGTAAAGGAAGAATAAAGGAAAACAAATGAAAACCTACAGCTAAGAATCAATAAAAATTGCTGAAAATAGAAAACCCGAAAAACTGCGGAGTAACTTGACAACTTCGTTCAAGGTGTTCCTGATCTCAAAAAATCATGAAATTAAATCTGGAATGTCCTTAAATATTGAATTTTTGATCTGGAAAGTTTGGGCACCAAATTCAACCCGCTGAATCTTTTTTATTAAATTTTTATTTAATTTCATCTTTTTTTTTTATTTTTTTAACTTTTTTGATTGATTTTTTTGTTGGATTAATTTTTTTATATTAAATCACAATGCCACAAATATGTATGTAAAATTTTAGATCAATTGGACAACGTTTACCCACTTAAATGAATTTTTTTCGAACAATTTTTCTGGGTAAAACTGCTGTTTTTGCTTTAAAAAATTGAGATCAGTTTAGAAATCAACCAAGAACACCCAAAACACCCAAAATCTGATAACAAATGATACGGGGTTGCGCGTGGACGAAGATCGAGTTGCCAAGTCACGAGAAACTCCTATGAAAGCTCTAGACGAATCAGATCTGAAATCAAAACAAAGAACAAGATTAAAAGCAAATCAAAATTGAATTGAAATTCCCCAAATTCAATTAAAAGAGCAGCAAGAAACAAAGAAATAGAATAAGCGAATCAAACGGAATTGAAAGAATGGAAAGGATGCGAATCTTCCAAGGGATTGATTCGACCAAACCTTAGGAATTGTGGAGTTTTGAGAACGACTCTTTGCTACCAATGAATGATGATTTAATTCGATTTTTTGAGTTGAATATGGCTGGAAAAGCACAAGAAGAATAGCAAACAAATGAGATAAAGAATCGGCACAAGTAGGAATAAAGAAATAAAACGAAACAGCAAGAAATAAAGAAAAGTCCTAAGAACCCTTGAATTCCCGAAAGAATTCACAAATTCCTTCAAACGGCTCTAATCTCCCCTCCAAAGAATATCGATGGCAAGAAGAAGGTTGAAGATGGCTCCCACAATCAAAATATTGTTAAAACAACTTCTAAAGAAAACTCAAGAGAGAAATCTTGGAGAAAACTCAAAGAAAATTCTGCTCTCTCAAATCTGAAATTTAAGAATGAATCTAAGTGTTATATACAAGGGGTGGCCGACCATGCCTTTAAATAGGCCTCAAGTAATCCTAATCTAACAAGTAACTAATAAAATTAAACCTAATTAATAGAATAAAATAAAGGAAAATTTGGCCAAGCATATATATGGGCTGTTTTTGGGCCGAATTTTACACGTATGTTCCTAAAGCTTAAAAAATTAAATTAAACAATTAAAATGTTTATAAATTGGGCCCTTTGACATTTTGGCCTGATTTTCAACTAAGTATGAAGGAATTTCTTGATTGGGCTGGAATTTGGTTATTGGGCCTCGCCTTCAAGAATTTGGGCTCGTGATCCATCTCCTACCGAAATTGGGTCGTTGATGCTTGTAACGGAGATCCAATGCGCTTTGGTTACAAGATTCAGTTTCTTGGACCAAGATTTCCAAGATTTGAAATCTTGATTTTCTTGATTCTTGAAATCGCTCCAAACAGCAAAATTGGGCCAAGATTCGGTTTCTTGACATTTTTGAAAACAAGAAAGTGAATCTTGATTTTCTTGATTTGAGCCCATCACCTTCTTGAGCTTGGGTTGGGCCTTTGTGACTCGTATCACCCATAGTGGGGGTTTAATGGGACATTTTGGAGTGGCCAAAACACTAGACATCTTGAAAGAACACTTTCATTGGCCACATATGAAGTAGGATGTCGAAAAGGTATGTTCCAAGTGCATTACATGTAAACAAGCAAAATCTAAGGTAATGCCTCATGGCCTTTACACTCCTTTACCAATTCCTACTTCACCTTAGGTAGATTTATCCATGGATTTTATTCTAGGTTTGCCTCGAACTAATAAAGGAAGAGATAGTATATTTGTTGTTGTTGACAGGTTTTCAAAGATGGCACATTTTACTCCTTGTCACAAAACAGATGATGCTACATATGTGGCAGATTTATTCTTTAAAGAGGTGGTAAGACTTCATGGCATCCCTAAAACAATTGTTTCTGACAGAGATGTAAAATTCCTTAGCCACTTTTGGAAGGTCTTGTGGGGTAAGCTTGGTACTAAATTACTTTATTCCACTACATGTCACCCCCAAACTGATGGCCAAACTAAAATAGTTAATCGGATCTTAGGGACATTATTACGATCTGTTGTGGGAAAGAACATTAGAAATTGGGAAGAATGCCTACCATTTGTTGAATTTGCATATAATAGATCTATTCATTCTACAACTGGTTATTCTCCATTTAAACTTGTTTATGGCTTTAACCCACTAACAGTACTTGATCTTGCGCCATTACCACTTGAACATATTGTTAATTTAGATGGCGAACACAAAGCTGAGTTGGTGAAATCCTTACATGAGAAGGCTAGGCAACGAATAGCCAAAACAAATGATGCCAACACCAACAAAGCAAACAAGGGGCGCAAACGGGTTATCCTAGAACCCGGGGATTGGGTTTGGATCCATATGAGGAAAGAACGATTTCCTACAAAAAGAAAGTCTAGGTTGGACCCAAGGGGCGATGGGCCTTTCCAAGTACTCGAACGGATCAATGAAAATGCCTATAAAATTGATCTACCTGGTGAGTACAATGTAAGTTCTACTTTTAATGTGGCTGACTTGTCCCCATTTGATTTTTTAGATTCGAGGACGAATCTTTTTGAGGAAGGGGGGAATGATACGAGTCACAAAAGCCCAACCCAAGCTTAAGAACGTGATGGGCTCAAATTACCACAAGGCCCAATAACGAGGTCAAAGGCCCGACAAATGCGTTCCAAACTAAATGGGACCATTCAGGAATTTGTTAGCAATGCCTTAGATGCGTACACGAAAGAAAGAGAAAATCAAGATTCACTTTCTTGTTTTCAAGAAAATCAAGAAACCGAATCTTGGCCCAATCTTGCTGTTTGGAGCGATTTCAAGAATCAAGAAAATCAAGATTTCAAATCTTGGAAATCTTGGTCCAAGAAACTGAATCTTGTAGCTAAAGCGCATTGGATCTCCGTTACGAGCATCAACAAACCAATTTCGGTAGGAGATGGACTACAAGCCCAAGTTCTTGAAGGTAAGGCCCAATAAGAGGATTCCAAGCCCAACCAAGAAGTCAAACCATACTTAGTTGAAAATCAAGCCAAATTGTTAAAATGGCCCAATTTGTAAATAATTTAATTGTTTAATTTAATTTTTAGACTTTAGGAGTATTATATGTAAAAATTCGGCCCAAGCAACCCATTAAGATGCATTGGCCGAATTTCCTCTTAAATTTGTTAATTAGGTTTTTTTTAAGTTTTATTAATGAGATTAGGAAATAGATATAAGGGCTATTTATAGGCATGGCTCGCCACCCTTGTTACACACATTAGAAATACATTGAAAATTTTAGATTTGCTTTAAGTGAAAATTCTCTTTGGGTTCTCCAAGAATTTTCTCTTGAGTTTTCTTTAGAAGTTGTTTTAACAATCTTTTTGATTGTGGGAGCCATCTTCAGTCTTCTTCTTGCCATTGATTGTTATTGGAGGGGAGATTAGAGCCGTTTCAAGGGAGTTGTGAAATCTTTCAGGATTTCAAGGCTTCTTAGGACTTTCTTTAAATTCTTGTTGTTCAATTTCCTTTTAATTTTCTATTTTGTGCCGATTTCTCATGCTAGTTTCTTTAATTTTCTTGTTGTGTTTTTCCATCCTTCTTCATTAAGGAACACCAATCGGCACCCTTTCTTGGCAACAAAGAACGATCAAACTCCATCTTTTCAATTCTTCTTGCCGAATACTTCTTTTCAATTCTGGTTGAATTCAGTTGTTGGAATTTTGGGTGAAATTAACTTACTGTTTTAATTTGGGCAAATCGCTATCTCTTTGGGCTTCAAAGATTGTTTTTTATTCTTAAATCTTTATTTTGTTCTTACCGTCCCAAACACTATCTTTAGTCCATTGATTTACTGAACTTTTAAGATTAACTTGCTGTTTGTTTTTGTTCTTCTCAGATTCGGCAAATTGGGATTTAACTCGATCACAAATCCGTGTTCTTTGCATCCAAGATTTGCTATTCTTAAGGGCATTTGTTTCTTGGCTGCTCCTTTATTGATTTGGGTATTTTAGTTGTCAGATCCATTTGATTTTAACTAAGTTTTGCTGTTTTGTTTCAGATCTGATCGTCTAGGGCCTTCGTAGGAATTTCCCGTGACTTGACAACTCGATCTTGGTCCGCGCGCAACCCTCTATCACTACAAGTTTGTATGCGTTGCTATTTGCTAACCCATTGATACGCCCCGGCTCGGGAAGGAGAGTCGAGTCGTAGATGTGCCCGATCGTGAATTGGAGTAATACTCGAGGGTGGACTAAATAGGTTAAGAAAGAAGAGATAAAGGCTCAAATTTAGTTCAAAAGGGGTTATGAAATGTATTGAGGATGATAGGTGAATGAAAACCAAGTATTCAAGTTGAACCAACACAATATAAGTGTGTTAACCCGGGACTTATACGAATACTTAGGAAAGGTTAAATGTTGTATGGATGGAAAACGAATAAAATGGAACCTTGACCCACTATCAAAGATGATAGGAACCTCGGTATAACTTGAACGCCACACTTTGGGTGCAAAGTGATAAGTTCAAAATACAAAAACGGGTTGACGCCACAAGGGTTACTTGATAAGTCTAACCAGTCCTTGGAGAAGAATGAGAGTTGAAAACAAACTCACAAAGTAAACAAATTTCATATAAGTTTTAAAAATATATTGTCTAACCAAAAAAATGATTACAAAACAACTATTTATACTAATATTGAATGTCAAACCGAATGGTCACAAAAGGTAGATAAATGGACAGCTTCTAGATGGTGTTAACTCAGCTGAAAACATTCATGGAACGTCTTCAATGCTTGGCTGACCATTGAGCTACACGAACAGCCTTGAAAGGTGTCTTTGATGCGCACGAGGAGCCTTGAATTGAAAAAGGTATGCTAGGTTCGGCCAAGGGAGTGTACAAAGCCACTAGTGGCGTCTTCCAAGGAGCTTTGAAGAGTGAAACGGCAGCCCTTAAATGCATGTCTCCTTTGAAGAATCCTAGACCTTGGGGACGGCAATGGCATCAACAATCTTTAATGTCCTTCAATAATCAGCCTTGGAAATTCGGATGGCCAGCAGCAGCTTTAAATGACGTCTTGAGCACACAAATAGCTCCTAAATACTTTCAATCAACTTAAATGAGCTGGACTAAATTTGCAAGTCCTTTGGCGTGTTCAAGACAGCAATAAGCATCAGCTTAGGAACCTGAAAACGGCCTTTAATGCTCCTTGGAAGCATGAAACGTTCAGCCTTGAATAATTAAGCAATATACATGCTTTGGCCGAATGGTCACTTGGAAATTCCCCAAACAATAGCTCTTTGCTGTACCCGAAGCAATACCAGCTTTAATGCTGTTCAATAACGTCCCCCCTTGCATGCTTTCATTAATGCCGTCCATGCATGGTGAATATCTCACTTAATTCATGTTTTGCTTCCCTTTAAATGCCGTTCCATACATGGGAACATCTCATTTAATTCATGTCTTTGCTGCACATTAAATCAGCAAGCAGCTTCTTTAATTTCGTCCATTAAATGGCCACATGAAAAAGCACAAACAACTCCTTTAATGCCGTTCCTTGCATGTAGAACAGCATCTTTAATGCATGTCTTGCTGTACATTAAATTCGGCCAACATCCACTTCCTTAAATTGTCGTCCAAGCCATTAAACCTGCAGCCAAATAATTAATTTCGGTCATTAATATCTGCTCATTAAAAATCAGCATCTTAAGACAAATTAAATTGGCAGCAATTTGATCAATAAATATGCTCATAAATTCGGCTGAAACTAATGAAAAACATCAATAAATTCGGCAACTAAGACACATTTAATTCAGCATCCTAGACAAGTTAATTAAATTTGGCTGAACATTAAATAACAGCTTAGGCATAATAAATCAGCAATAAGACACATTAAATAATTGTAATAAGGCAAACACATTTATGCTAGGTAATAATTAAAACAAATTAAACATGCAATAAACAAACATAATTAAAATGTCCAGATTTCTTAATTAAACACTTAGTAATTATTTGAGCTAAAATAACTAACTCAACTAATTAATTTATTCCGGCAAATTAAATTAAAAGAGCTAAAGAGCTAATAACGAGCTCAACGAGTTAAATTGAGCTTGAATGAGCTGACTTGAGCACGAATGAGCTAACTTGAGCTCGAATGAGTTGAACCACACGAAAAGAAATTCAAATGAGCTAAAAATTAGCTTCATCTTGCACTTGGGGCCCTCGTGTTTAGGCCAATCTCGACGGCGTTGGGTTGTGACATTACATGATGCGATCAGGATCACATCACTCATGGCTATTCTTTTCAGTTTACTCAATTGCCATTCGCCCCATTCGATCGAGGAAAGTCGAGTAAGAGGAGCTATGTTTGAGTGAACCAACGTGATGTGAGCTCGCCTGCAAACAAAGTAGAGATCGAACAAGAAGCTATCAGGCTGCCCATTGGTCCAATAACGCGAGCTAGAGCTAAACTATTTAAGGAGGCTATTTCAGCAATGGTGGAATGAATTGTGGAAATGATAGCAAAGAATTCAAAAACGAGCTCAATGTGTTCAATTTTTGGGAAGCTAATACGAGTCACAAAGGCCTAATTCAAGCTCAAGGACGTGATGGGCTAAAATTACCACAAGTCCCAATAACGAGGTCAAAGGCCAGACAAACGCGTTCAAAACTAAATGGAACCATTCAAGAATTTATTAGCAAGGCCTTAGATGCGTACACGAAGGAAAAGGAAAATCAAGATTCACTTTCTTGTTTTCAAGAAAATCAAGAAACTGAATCTTGGTCCAATTTTGCTATTTTGAGCGATTTCAAGAATCAAGAAAATTAAGATTTCAAATCTTGGAAATCTTGGTCCAAGAAACCGAATCTTGCAGCTAAGGCACACTGGATCTCAGTTACGAGCATCAATGAACCAATTTCAGGAGAGAACGGATTACAAGCCCAAATGCTTGAAGAAACGGCCCAATAAGATGTTCCAAGCCCAATCAAGAAATTTAAATTAGACTTAGTTGAAAATCAGGCCAAATTGTCAAAGTGGCCCAATTTCTTAAGTTTTAATTTTTAAAATACTTAGTTTTAATTTTTAGACTTTATGAATAAATTTCTATGTAAAAATTCAGTCCAATAGGCCCATTTGAAGTCCTTGGCCGAATTTCCCCTTAAAAGTAAAAAAAATTAGGTTTTTTTTAGTTTCCTATTAGAACTAGGAAAATAGTTAGAAGGCCTATATGTATGGCTTGGCCAGCCACCCTTAAACACAATATACTTAAATAATACATTGAAATCAGATTTGTTTTGTTGAGTGAAAATTCTCTTTGAGTTCTCCAAGAATTTTCTCTTGAGTTTTCTTTAGAAGGAGTTTTAACAATCTTTTTTACTGTGGGAGCCATCTTCAGCCTTCTTCTTTCCATTGTTCTTCATTGGAGGAAATATTAGAGCCATTTGATGGCAGTTGTGAAATCTTTCGGGATTTCAAGGCTTCTTAGGACTTTCTTTATTTTCTTGTTGTTCGTTTTTCTTTATTAATTTCTGCTTGTACTGATTTAGTGATTAACCTGGGATTAATTGTTCTTGTTACGTTTCAGCCATTCCAAACTTCAAGATCTGATTCGGCTTCATTCTTAGGCATCAAGAAATGTTCTTCATTCATAATTTCCAGATTTCTTGCTGCCCAAGTATTTCTTATTCTATCCGATTTGGGTTTCTTGATCTGACAAGTTTAGTTCTCTATTTTCTGTTTTCGTTATAGCCGATTTGTTTATAAATTTCGTAGGACTTTCCTGTGACTTGACGACTCGATCTTGGTCCGCATGTAATCCCCTATCATTTGGTATCAGAGCAAAATCTATCTTGCAACAATCTTTGGCATCAAGAAAATGTTCTCCAATCTTCAATTTCAATTGATCTTACCGCCCTAATTCCCTATTTTCTGATTCAATCAATTTGCTGGATTTTTAAAACTAACTTGCTGTTTTGAATTATTCTTTTCAGATTCGGCAGATTGGAGCCTATCTTGAACGCAATCTTGTGTTCTTGGCTTCCAAGATTAGTCATGATGCGATCCCGGTCGCATCATGTTACGACACAACTCGATGCTACTGAGATTGGTCCAAACTCGAGGGGCCCAAGTGCAAAATGAAGTTTTTAATTTTATTTTGTCAATTTGGCTGCTGGAAAATAAGGAATTTGATTCATTAATTTTTAGTTATTTTAGTTTGTGTTTTTAATTATGTCATAGTTTGCACATCATTAATATGTGTTCTGCATTTAATAAAGTCATGCATTATGTAACTTTCATGTTAGTTAAGTTTGCATCATTAAATTAAGTCAAGTTAGTTTAATCATGTAACTTTCATGTTAGTTAAATTTGCATTTCAAAACCATGCATTTAAGCATCTTAGTTTAATAAATGAGTTGCTGGACATTTATTCAACTATCTTAGTTTTAATTAATAAGTGTTTTTGTTGAACTTTATTTAATAAGTGTTGTTCTTAATTGATCTAGTTCCTAGGATTATTTATTGATACATAAATGAAGTTTTTTTTTAAATTATGCTTCTTTAATTAAACTAGTTGCTGGAATATTATTGCATATATGTTTTAGTTCATTTATTTAAGTAAGTTTAATGTTTGTTATGATTAATAAGTGTTTTCATTTGTTTAATAAACTTATTTTAATGTGTTTATTGCAGGTGACTTTTTAGCTTATAGTGGTTACAATTCAAGGCTGTTACACATTTAATTAAGTGGCTGTTCAAGTTCTTTTGAGTTACAATTAAAGGGGCTGTTATAAAGGGAGATTAAAAATCATTAAAGGAGTTTTTAAGAGAATTTTATGCCCTTTAAAATTCAGCAGCAACTCTTCCACTTCCAGCCGTTTTTGGAGCTTTCAAGAGAAATTAATCAAGCCTTTGAATGTCATTAAGGAGCTGGTTAAGAGATGGTGTCTATTCAACTAGCCAAGGACAACTCAAGAGTCATTTTCTAAGCCATTAAAGACATTCAAATTAGCTGAATTAAAGTGATTTTATGGAAGGAGTTATTTGGTTCAAAGAATAAGAAAAGGCATCAGTTTTTTATGGCACATTAAGTGGATGTTTTTTACCATTCGGTTACCTTGTTCTAGCATTATAAATAGATGTAATAAGCCTTAGAGATAGAACTTTTTGCTGAAGATAGATGAAATATTTGAATTGTGAGCTATCCAATTCTCTTTGTTCTTACGGAATTGATTTGACTTATCAAGCATAGCTTGTGGCGTCCATCTTTTCTTTGTTGCTGAACTTATCACCTTTGGTGTGGTGTTCAATATACCTTTGGTTCCTATCATAGTTGATAGTGGGTCAAGGTTCCTTTACTGTTTCCTTTAACCGAAAAACACCTAAAGACCATTTTGAGATTCGGGTCAACAATTCGTTATTGTTGGTTCATTTTTTTGGTCTTAGCCAATTAATTTGTTATTGTTTCCTATCTATTTTATTCATTACCTTTATTTGAAGCCATTAACTCTATTTTGTTACTTTTAAATCGAAACGATTCTATTCTACTCAATTCACGATCGGGCAACTCTAACGACTCGATTCAATTCATGAAACGAGTTCATATCAAATTGGTATCAGAGCTAGTGAATTTGGAGTAAGAATCGACATTGTCGGCAATACGATATAGGAGCATCTTCGAAAAAAATTCAAAAAAAATTCAAAAAAAAATTCAAAAAAAAATTAGTTTCCATTCAAACTCAAGAGATTTCATATCAAATTGAAAAAAAATTCGTGAAAAAAAGTCGTGAAAAAGAAAGCTAGTTTTGAAATTTTGTTGTTGTTTACTACCCAAATTTTAGTCGTTACTACCTTCTACTTTTTTCGCCACACCAAACATTTTCATTTCTTTGTTTCAAGCCTGCTTTCCTTTGTCCTACAATATTCTTACCAAGCCCAAACATCAAGGTTGTAAGCCGGCCCACCACAACTACTTTTTAAGTTTAAATAATTCCTAAGAACTTAGAGAGGAGGAGTGAGTGGAAAGAGGTAAGAGAGTGGTGAGTTTATTCGAGAGTATAAAAGCCAAGGAAGTGAGATTTCTTTGTGAGTGGATAGTGAGATTTTCTTTGTAGTGAGTTCTTAAAAAAATGTCACGAAGTCTGGAAAAAAATTCAGACAAGGGAGTTGGATTCCGTCCTGTAAGAATTGTTGGAGGAAGTGTGCCGGATTTTACACTCCAAGCCTTTACGCATGAAATGGAGCATCTATTTTATCAAAAACTCAAACCCATCAAGAATCGATTGGATCGTGTCAAAGAGCGGAGGCATCGAGCAAGAACCCAACGGGAGCAAATTTATCCAAATGAAAGAACGGAAATGATATCATCAAGGAGACAGACATTCGACGAATATGTGAAAAGAGACCCTTATCTAAATTCCTATTCTTCAAGGAATTTAGGCCGAAATAAATCCAGCTACGAGTTCGAAGCCTATCAAGGTAACGAACGAGAAAGCACAAGTCATTCTTCGTATGCATCAAAGTATTCATCTATGGAAAAATCCTTACGAAGAAGTGAATGTGTTTCGTATAAGAACTCATCCATGGAGGTTTATTCACGAAGAGTTGATCGTGACTCTTATGAAGATTCTTCCACTTCTTTCAAACAAAAAGTCTATTGTTTTGATTCTTTTGTATTATCTCCATTTTGTAATAAATTTGAGAGAAGAAAAAGAGTGACGAGAGAAAAAAAAACCGAAAAAGAAACAAAAATTGAAAAAGAGAAAAAGATTGGAGAAAGAAAACAAAGAGTACGAGAAACAAGTGTTGTTGAAAATGAAAGAGAATTGATGAGTGAAAGTGAGTTTTCAACAAACAAAGAGATTGTGGAAAAAGAAAGAGAAGTTGAAAAAGAAACGAGTGGAAAAGATGAAACTCAACAAGAAAAAGCGAGGAATGTTTTCACTAACCAATCTGCGAGTTGTCCTCGTATTGTTTCTTCTTTCTAGGTTTCTAGAGATTCAAATGACAAGTTTTAACTTCATTACCTTCCTGATGAGAGACGATTCCATTTGATCGAAAAAAGGTAAGGTTCAAGCGCTTAAAGGTAAGCAAGGTAAGGAGTTTTTAGTCAATGAATCATGGCAATCAGGTTTGAAAGTTGTTGATAAAATTTCTGTTAACTTAGTTTTTAAAAGGTCTCCTTATTTTGATTTGGTTAATTGTTACTCGCTATTTGAGATTGATAAATTCGTTTTAAGTGGAGGCATGAAGAGTTGTTCACTCAATAAGTTTTGTGTTGAAAAATCTTTTGATGTTGTTCGATTAAATCCACAAATACAAAATATGATCATGTTTGATAAAGAGCTTTCATGCGAAATGCTCAATCTGTTTGATCGTGATGGTAATGAAAATTTTTTAACTCTTAGTGTGAGATCTTCGTATATTTGCATGAGATTTGAGAGATTTGATTGTTTGAATTTATTTTTTCCTACATCTTCTTTATTTGGCATGTGTGATGTCTTGGTGAAAGTGAAGTTTTTGTTACGTTACAGAACGACCGATCAAAACCATGTTTTTAAACCCAGAGCCTGTATTCCTAAGTTGACATCAAGCGAAGGTGAGTACCAAAATTGTATTTTGAATCAATGTGTTGACCCCTTCTATTTGCTTCAAGTTTTATCTTTATTTAGTTCGAAAACCAAACATGTGAATTTCGTTGGCTTGCCAAGTCAAAATCAAATTTTTTATTCTGGAGGTTGTTGTATATTGTTGCTTAATGGATTCGAACATGTGTTGCATGATTTTAACTTTAATGTGCTTCAAGTTCTTCATAAGTTACTAGCCACAAATTTTTCTAGTCAAATTGAAATGGTGAACAAAAACTTTGTCTTTGATCCCGGTGAATGCATATCATTGTTCAAGGGATTTGGACCATGGAATTCTAATTTTCAAAACTATAATCTTCAAATACCTTGTGAATCAGGTTTGTTTCCATCGAAGAAAAAGGTAAAACCAATTTCTGTTTTTGATCCCGGTATTGATTCATGTGTTGTTCTTTTGAGTTTATTTGTTCAAGTTGTGACTAAAATCCTGGAAAGTTCTTTTGTGTTTAACCTTCATTGTGTCACTAATTTGTTTTATTATTTTGTAGGTGACGATGTTAGGTGGTACCCTCCTAAAGAGGGATGGCAAGCAAATGACCTTCTTTCTTACCGAGCCATTTGTGGTTCTCAGAATTTTGAAAATAATTCTGTCCGGATCATGAACAAAGGGGGTCATGATCTTGAAAAATTTTTCTCGAGCAAGTGGCCCGATTTGAGGACAAATCATTTTCAAGAGGGAGGGTATGATTCAATCCCGGTCGCATCATGTTATGACACAACTCGATGCTACCGAGATTGGTCCAAACTCGAGGGGCCCAAGTGCAAAATGAAGTTTTTAATTTTAGTTTGTCAATTTGGCTGCTGGAAAATAAGGAATTTGATTCATTAATTTTTAGTTATTTTAGTTTGTGTTTTTAATTATGTCATAGTTTGCACATCATTAATATGTGTTCTGCATTTAATAAAGTCATGCATTATGTAACTTTCATGTTAGTTAAGTTTGCATCATTAAATTAAGTCAAGTTAGTTTAATCATGTAACTTTCATGTTAGTTAAATTTGCATTTCAAAACCATGCATTTAAGCATCTTAGTTTAATAAATGAGTTGCTGGACATTTATTCAACTCATCTTAGTTTTAATTAATAAGTGTTTTTGTTGAACTTTATTTAGTGTTGTTCTTAATTGATCTAGTTCCTAGGATTATTTATTGATGCATAAATTAAGTTTTTTTAAATTATGCTTCTTTAATTAAACTAGTTGCTGGAATAATTATTGCATATATGTTTTAGTTCATTTATTTAAGTAAGTTTAATGTTTGTTATGATTAATAAGTGTTTTCATTTGTTTAATAAACTCATTTTAATGTGTTTATTGCAGGTGACTTTTTAGCTTATAGTGGTTACAATTCAAGGCTGTTACACATTTAATTAAGTGGCTGTTCAAGTTCTTTTGAGTTACAATTAAAGGGGCTGTTATAAAGGGAGCTTAAAATCATTAAAGGAGTTTTTAAGAGCATTTTATGCCCTTTAAAATTTAGCAGCAACTCTTCCACTTCCAGCCGTTTTTGGAGCTTTCAAGAGAAATTAATCAAGCCTTTGAATGTCATTAAGGAGCTGGTTAAGAGATGGTGTCTATTCAACTAGCCAAGGACAACTCAAGAGTCATTTTCTAAGCCATTAAAGACATTCAAATCAGCTGAATTAAAGTGATTTTATGGAAGGAGTTATTTGGTTCAAAGAATAAGAAAAGACATCAGTTTTTTATGGCACATTAAGTAGATGTTTTTTACCATTCGGTTACATTGTTCTAGCATTATAAATAGATGTAATAAGCCTTAGAGATAGAAATTTTTGCTTAAGATAGATGAAATATTTGAATTGTGAGCTATCCAATTCTCTTTGTTCTTACGGAATTGATTTGACTTATCAAGCATAGCTTGTGGCGTCCATCTTTTCTTTGTTGCTGAACTTATCACCTTTGGTGTGGTGTTCAATATACCTTTGGTTCCTATCATAGTTGATAGTGGGTCAAGGTTCCTTTGCTGTTTCCTTTAACCGAAAAACACCTAAAGACCATTTTAAGATTCGGGTCAATAATTCGTTATTGTTGGTTCATTTTTTTGGTCTTAGCCAATTAATTTGTTATTGTTTCCTATCTATTTTATTCATTACCTTTATTTGAAGCCATTAACTCTATTTTGTTACTTTTAAACCGAAACGATTCTATTCTACTCAATTCAAAATCAGGCAACACTAACGACTTGATTCAATTCACGAAATGAGTTCGTATCAAGTCATCCCTAAGGGCGTTTGATCCTTGTTGTTCATTTATTGATTTGGGAAGTTTCGTTTTCAGATCTAATCGAATCTAATATTAATTCTCAGTTTTCATTTCAGATCCATTCGTTTAGAGTTTTCGTAAGAGTTTTCCATGACTTGACAACACAATCTTGGTCTGCTCGCAACCCTCTATCATTTGGTATTAGATTTTGGGTGTTTTGGGTGTTCTTGGTTGATTTCTAAATTGATTTCCTTTAAAATCAGCATATAATAGTTTTTTACCCAAAAAAATTTTCGAAAAAAATTCATTTGAGTGGGTAAACGTTGTCTGATTGATCTGAAATTTTATATACATATTTTTGGCACTGTGATAGAATATAAAAAAATATTTCCCACAAAAAAATCAGTCAAAAATGTCAAAAATAGAAAAAGATGAAATTAGAAAAAAATTAAAAAATATTCAGCGGGTTGAGTTTAGTGCCAAAAATTTCTAGATCAAATATACAATAATTAAGGACATTCCAGTTTAAATTTCATGATTTTTGGAGATCGGGAACACCTCAAACGAAGTTGTCAAGTTACTCCGTAGTTTTTTTGGGTTTTCGGGTATCATCAATTTTTATTGATTCTTAGCTGTAGGTTTTCATTTGTTTTGCTTTTATTCTTCCTTTATACTATCTAACATGATATAGGGTTGCGCGCGGACCAAGATTGAGTTGCCAAGTCACGGGAAACTCCTACGAAAGCTCTAAACAATTAGATTTGAAACGAAACAGAAAATTAAAAGATTAGAACTTTGAATTTCCAGATCTGAAATAAAATCCCCAAAATAGCAAAGAGTCAAATTGAGAATAAAAATATGTGTTAATAAGGGTTCTTGAAACCCTAAAAGAGGTTGCGATTTTGCCCAATTGAACACCAAGATAGTTTTCCCCAAATTTTGACAATCTAATTTCACCCAAAAAAAGTATAGATGAATCGGCAAGAACCCTAGAAATTGGGGATTTTTGGCTGATTCTTTAAGATAGAAAAAAGGCTGGAAACACAATAAGAACAGCAAATAAATTAGATAAAGATTCGGCACAAGCAGAAATAAAGAAAGAATTGACATCAATAAATTAAAAGATAAGTCCTGAGAAGCCTTGAAATCCCGAAAGATATCACAACTCCCTTCAAACGGCTCTAATCTCCCCTCCAAAGAATATCAATGGCAAGAAGAAGGTTGAAGATGGCTCACACAATCAAAAGATTGTTAAAACAACTTCTAAAGAAAACCCAAGAGAGAATTCTTGGAGAAAAACTCAAAGAGAATTCTGCACTTAGACAAATCTGAAATTTTTTATATACTTGAGAAGTGAATAAAAAGGTGGCTGGCCAAGCCTTTATATAGGCCTCTGAAGTGTTTTCCTAATCTAATTAGAAAACTAAAATAAAAAAAACTCCTAATTATTTTAATGTGGAAATTCGGCCAAGGGTCTTTATTTGGGACTCTTGAACTGAATATTTACATAAAAATTTAAACTAAGTAAAAAAATAAATAAATAAATAAATAAAAATAAAACTTTACAACTTGGGCCACTTTGACAATTTGGCCTGATTTTCGACTAAGTATGGGTGGATTTCTTGATTGGGCTTGGAATCTTTTTATTGGGCCTTGCCTTCAAGAATTTGGGCTTGTGATCCATCTCCTATCGAAATTGAATCGTTGATGCTCGTAACGGAGATCCAATGCGCTTTGGCTGCAAGATTTGGTTTCTTGGGCCAAGATTCCTAAGATTTGAAATCTTGATTTTCCCGTTCTTTCGTGTATGCATCTAAGGCCTTGCTAACAAGCTCCTGAATGGTCCCATTTAGTTTGGAACGCATTTGTCAGGCCTTTGATCTCGTATCATTCCCCCCTTCCTCAAAAAGATTCGACCTCAAATCTGAAAAATCAAATGGGGACAAGTCAGCCACATTAAAAGTAGAACTTACATTGTACTCACCAGGTAGATCAATTTTATAGGCATTATCATTGATCCTCTCGAGTACTTGGAAAGGCCCATCGCCCCTTGGGTCCAACTTGGTCTTTCTTTTTGCAGGAAATCGTTCTTTACTCATATGGACCCAAACCCAATATCCGGGTTCTAGGACAACCCGTTTGCGCCCCTTGTTTGCTTTGTTGGTGTTGGCATTATTTATTTTGGCTATTCATTGCCTAGCCTTCTCATGTAAGAATTTCACCAACTCAGCTTTCTGTTCGCCATCTAAATTAACAATGTCTTCAAGTGGTAATGGCGCAAGATCAAGTACTGTTAATGGGTTAAAACCATAAACAAGTTCAAATGAAGAATAACCAGTTGTAGAATGAATAGATCTATTATATGCAAATTCAACAAACAGTAGGCATTCTTCCCAGTTTCTAATGTTCTTTCCCACAACAGATCGTAATAAAGTCCCTAAGATCCGATTAACTACTTCGGTTTGGCCATCAGTTTGGGGGTGACACGTAGTGGAATAAAGTAATTTAGTACCAAGCTTACCCCACAATACCTTCAAAAAGTGGCTAAGGAATTTGACATCTCTCTCAGAAACAATTGTTTTAGGGATGCCATGAAGTCTCACCACCTCTTTAAAGAATTAGTCTGCCACATGTGTAGCATCATCTATTTTGTGACAAGAAATAAAATGTGCCATCTTTGAAAACTTGTCAACAACAACAAATATACTATCTCTTCCTTTCTTATTTCGAGGCAAACCTAGAATAAAATCCATGGATAAATCTACCCAAGGTGAAGTAGGAATCGGTAAAGGAGTGTAAAGGCCATGAGGCATTACCTTAGATTTTGCTTGTTTGCATGTAATGCAGTTGGAACATACCTTTTCGACATCCTTTTTCATATGTGGCCAATGGATGTGTTCTTGCAAGATGTCTAGTGTTTTGGCCACTCCAAAATGTCCCATCAAACCCCCACTATGGGCCTCATGAATCAATAAGTCTCTCATGGAACACTTTGGTATGCATAACCTGTTTATACGAAAAAGAAAGCCATCTATAAGATAAAATTTTTCAAAAGTAGTATGTCCACAATTCTTATAGATATGGCCAAAATCAGCATCATCATCATATAGCTCCTTAATATGTTCAAACCCTAAGACTTTAGCATTCAATGTAGTTATTAAAGTATATCATCTAGACAAAGCATCTGCAACTACATTATCTTTACTTGTTTTATATTGTATCATATAAGGGAATTTTCAATGAATTCTACCCATCGGGCATGTCTTTTACTCAACTTACCTTGTCCCTTTAACCATTTAAGGGATTCATGATCTGTGTGTATGACAAACTCATTAGGCAGGAAATAATGTTGCCATACTTGAAGTGCACGAACCAATGCCAAGAGTTTTTTGTCATAAGTTGAGTAGTTTAACTGTGCACCATTCAATTTCTCACTAAAATAAGCAATAGGTTGCTTATCTTGCATTAAAATGGTGCCAATTCCAATTCCTGAAGCATCACACTCAAGCTTAAAAGTATTAGAAAAATCAGGTAATTTGAGAAGAGGAGCAGAACATAACTTATCTTTCAGGGTCTGAAAAGCCTTTTCTTGGGTTTTACCCCATTTGAAACCCACTGATTTCTTTATAACCTCTGTCAATGAGGCAGCAATAGTAGAGAAATATTTCACAAATCGTCTATAAAAACTAGCTAAACCATGGAAAGATCTCACCTCAGTTACCGATTTAGGAGTCGGCCACTCCTTAATTGCCTTGACTTTGTCCTCGTCGACATGAATACCTTGAGCACTAACTATAAAACCTAAGAATATTAGTTTATCACAACAGAATGTGCATTTATCAAGGTTGGCAAATAATTTTTCAGCTCGCAGAATATCCAAAACGGTTTTAACATTGAAAACATGATCATCTAATGTCTTGGAGTAAATTAAGATATCATCAAAATAAACCACTACAAATTTACCCAAGTGAAGCCTTAAAACATGATTCATTAATCTCATAAATGTACTAGGTGCATTAGTAAGGTCGAAAGGCATAACTAACCATTCATACAATCCAAATTTTGTTTTAAAGGCTATTTTCCATTCATCCCCTTCCCTCATTCGAATTTGATGATAACCGCTTTTTAAATCAATTTTAGTAAATATGACTGAACCATGTAATTCACCAAGCATATCATCAAGTCTAGGAATTGGGTGTCGATACTTTACCGTTATTTTGTTGATTGGGCGGCAATCAACACATATTCGATACGTACCATCTTTCTTTGGTACCAATAAGACAGGAACGACACAAGGGCTTAGGCTCTCACGAATGTACCCTTTGTCTAGTAATTCCTCAACTTGCCTTTGCAATTCCTTTGTCTCCTTGGGATTGCATCTATAGGCTGGTCGATTTGGTATTGAAGCTCCAGGTACTAAGTCAATTTGATGCTCTATCCCTCTTAAAGGTGGTGACCCTTTAGGGGCCTCACTAAAAACATCCTCATAAACCTGCAAAAGAGACTGAAACACACTAGGCAAATTTTCGTCAATGTTAGATAAAGATAAATAATTTTGCCTAAACCTCATAAGGATACAAGGCTGTTTATTGAGTAGGGCTCTCCTCACATCTTTTTTTGTTGCCAAAATTTTTTTTTGCTCATTTTACCACTTGTGGATTCACTCACCTTTGGGCTTTTTAAATTTTGACTTTTTTCACTACTAGCCTCTTTTCTCTCTGTCTTTGGTACTTGTCCTTTCTCCCTTACCCCCTCACAAAATTTCATCATCTTCAATTGATCTTTATATACATCAGTAGGATTTAAAGGAGCAAAAGTGAATTTTCTACCTTTAAACACAAGGGAGTATCGATTAAGCTTACCTTGGTATGTAACATCGCGATCAAATTGCCAAGGTCGTCCAAGGAGTAAGTGTGTCGCATGTATTGGACCACATCACACCATACTTCATCCTCATATTGCAGAGCTTAAAGTGACCAAGGACTGTTCAACTTAACTTCGGCATTCATTAAGCCATTGAAGGTGATGTGGCTTAGGATGTTTGGTACAAGGCAACTTTAAAGAATCCACCAAATAGCTACTCACTATATTCGAGCAACTCCCACTATCAATAATGAGTGAACATAAGTTACCTTTAATAAAACACCGCGAATGGAAAATGTTGGTCCTTTGGTTATCATCATCTTTCATCTGAATGTTAAGTGTTCGGCAAACTACAAGGCATTGGAAATCAGCAAAGTCCCCTTCTTTTGGTGGTTCAACCAACTCTTCGCCGTTATCACTGTCATCCACAAGTTCTGGCATGTCTGGATCTGTTTTATCAGAATCAGAAGTATACTCACCATTATCTTTCAGAAGAAGTAATCTCGTGTTAGGGCATTCCCTATTATAATGACCTCGCCCTTTGCACTTAAAGCATTCAATCTCACGAGTCCTCTTCACACTCAAATCACCTAAGTTGGGCTGCTTAGAAGGTGTTTGCGTTTTAACAAGAGCCCATTTTTTCCAATCTGATTGCTTACTTCCATTACTCAAAAAAGACTTATTAGTAACAAAAGGTGATTTTGAACTCTTAAAATCAGAATTGGAATTGTAATATTGTGAAGTCAAGAAGGAACCAAACCTTTGTTCCTTTAGTTGTTGCTCGATCTCAATGGCTTTATGAACTGCTTCTTCCAAATCAATGTAAGTTTGGAGCCTCAATGTATTAGCTATCGGCCTGTTCAAACCATCAATAAATCAAACCATAGTTGTTTCCTCATCCTCCTCCACATTAGCTCTCTGAATGAGCATCTCCATCTCCTTAAAATATTCATCCACCGTCCTACTACCTTGAATAAGTCTTCTAAGCTTTGTTTTAATCTCTCTTGTGACACCCCTAAAGTGACCCTAGTCGGAAAGGGGTTTCGGGACCACTAAACCGAGTCATAAAGATAATTAACCGTCATAGTTGATGCTCATTATATGTACATATGCATGTGTGAAAATTTCATGTTTGAATTTTGTTAATGGTAAGTGAATTTTATCAAATAGGACTTATGTGAGAAAATTTGGAAATGTGCTAGGCAAATGTAAAGTGGCCTAATAATGCATGTTGTGAAATGATGGGTTTGCATGTCAAATTCCCCACTTTAGAGGAAGTGGCCGACCATGAGGGTATGGGATACAAAGCATATGCATTTTGTATTAATATTATAATGACTACATGGTTTTATAATAGGAAATAAGTATTAGAAAAAAAAGAAAGATGTTAGATAATAATTAGTGGGAGGAGAAACCAAAGTTGTTCATCCTTTCCTCCATTGCCGTAGCCTAAAGGGAGGGAGAAGGAAGTTTGGTTGCTTTGATTTTTGGCTTAGAAGATGGCTAGAATGAGGTATGTATTGAATGATTCTTGAAAATCTATGCATGTTTGAGATGATTAGTTCAAACTCTACTTATCCCATAGATTAAACTTAGAATTTTGAGGTTTGAGATTCAGTCAATAAGCTTGAAACTCATAGTAGTTTGTTTTGGTAAGTTTGGTATACGGATGATAGACGTGTTTTGGTTTTAGTTTGATAACGATGTTAATGATGGTGATTTTCGGTCATGCATTAACTTAAATCATAAGTATGATTTATGGTATAATTTGTATGATGGAATGGTCTTGAGATTTGGCTTGATTAAATGGGTAAAATGCAAAGTGTTCTAAAGATGATGTAATGGTTATTTCGGTTTATGGGAAGTAAATATAGATGATGGTTATAAGCTGTTTTATGATTTGATAATGGTGATTAAATCTTGTAGTTAAGTGTTTAGATATATATATTAATAATGAATTTAGTTGTACTTGCTATGCGAGAAATGTGCAATGCCATAGGTATTTGATTATTAGATATGGTTATTTTAAGTTGATTTGTAATGGTATGATTGCATTGATGAATTGGTTTTGGAAATGGTGGGAAGAATTGGCTATTATGCTTGATACTAATGCCGAATATGAGAATGTTGTACTTGAAAAATGTAGGTGAACATGACAAGTGTATTCGGCTTAGGGCATAAAGGATATGAAATTTGGTATTTATTTTTGATTGTGTGTGTATGACCATGGATAATTGGCTGCACAAATATTATGAATACATAATGTATGTTAAATTTATTAAGCTACAAAACATTATACATGATCGGCCAAGGTAAATTATTTGAGTAAAGTATATCTTGATGGTACATTTCGGCTAGTATAAAATGTATATGGATGTCGTATGACTATGTTTAATTTGGGAAGTAAATTGTTTGATTTAGCTCAAGAGCCTAGAGGATCAAGTTGGATAAGGGAAAGGAAAAAGTGATCGAATAGCCGTCGTAATCGTTCGGCAATTTCCGAGGTAAGTTTTAAGTGTTTAAACGTTGAGTAAATTCAATTATAATAGGACATGATGAGTTGATTTAATAAGATATGATGTGGCCATGATATGTTCTAAGCTCAAATGGTAAGTTCTTAAGTGTTTGAGCTTGGGAATTTAAGGGTAATTTGAAATAGTCTGCTTCGGACAGCAGCAGTAACGTGACTTTAGAAAATCACCATAAATTTATGGACTTGAATTAGAGGCTGAATGAGACATGAAATTAAAGCTTAATGAGTCTAGTTTCTTATAAAAGAAACCGTGTAAGCAAAGGAATTTCCGATAATGAGATATTTAAAGTTGTGTGAGACGGTGTCAGAATGACTCCGAAATCCCCTGTTCTGTTTTTAGAAAATCATTATAAATTGTACAAAAATGGTTATAAGATAAAATTTATATGCTTAGACTCCTTAATGAGTCTAGTTTCAAATGAAATCAAATACAACACATTTTGAATTCTGTAAAATGAGAAATTTGATTCGTAGTGAAGAGTGGTCAGATTAGTCAAACAGTGGAACAGGGGAAACTTTAAGAAAAATCTGGTATTGATTGGCCAAACCTAAAATTCTGGAAATTTTATGGATGGAAGATATACAAGTCCATATTCAGGAAAAACTAACGGAAAGTGATTTGGAGTTTTGTAGCTCCAGTTATAAATAATTTAGTGACTATTGCTCAGGAAAAACAGCTTGTGCTGAATTTGAGATTGTGTTGTAAACCTTGATAAACTTGTTTTAGTTGCTCATAAGCTATTGATTAAACCCATACGTGAATTCTAAATTGTGATATTGGAAAATGATAGATGTAGATTCAGCCAAGACAGTGTATATATGTGATAAGGCCTAATGGCCGATGTGATGAATGTGAAAGTGTATATGTGTGATAAGGCCTAATGGCCGATGTGATGAATGTGAAAGTGTATATGTGTGATAAGGCCTAATGGCCGATGTGATGAATGTGAAAGTGTATATGTGTGATAAGGCCTAATGGCCGATGTGATGAATGTGAAAGTGTATATATGTGATAAGTCCCGAAGGGCATTTGTGTCAGTACTATATCCGGGTTAAAACCCCGCAGGCTTTATGCGAGAATATTATCACTGATTAATGTCCGTAAGCTTCGTGCTCGTACTATATCCGAGCTTTAAAGACCCGATGACTACGTGTGGGAATTTTGTTTGGGTAAGACCCGATAACTTCGTGTGGAGATTATGTCCGGGTAAGACTTCGTAATAAGAATTGCTTATAAATATATTCAATGCGAAAGGTTAAACAGGTATGTACTCCAAGTTTATATGTGAGCTTGATTTGCACTAAATCATAAGGTAGTTATGTGATGCATACGAGAGCAATCTATGAGACTATTCCTATGATTATGTGACATCGGATCAGTGTGAGAGGTGATGTGAAATCATACGATATATCTATGTCACATGAGCTCACTTTTATGTGAAAGTTTATCTGCCTATTGTATATGATGAGATGTGCGTATTCGGTAAAGGGATGGTATGCCCGAAGGAAGAGTGAAATAAAAATACGAACAACTATGTTATAATTTGATTGTTATCTGTTGACACTGCTTAAAACTTACTAAGCATTGTAATGCTTACTCCGTTTACTCTGTTTCCTCTGTTTTATAGATCTCATTGCGAAGCTACAGGCTCAGGGATCGTCAGCAACTAGTCACACTATCACTATCCACTGTTTGGTACTGCTATGTTTTGGATTATCTTATGGCATGTATAAAATAGACTAGTGGCGGAAGAATATTTTGGTTAATGTATATAGCCATGCGAAAATGGCTTATATATGTTTGAGCATAATGTTATAATCATTTGGTATGGAATGGTTAATCACTATCATAATTTGTGCTATTTATGCTAAAAGGGCGAGTTGAATCATGGAAACTATGAAATAGGTAAAGTCTACCTTAAAGGCAGATGCTGGCAGCAGCAGTGATGTAGATTTGGAAAATCATTAAAAATAGTAGGATTGGAATTAAATAATGAATAAATTTTGTAAACGAACCTTAATGAATATATTTTCATAGGAAAGTAACGAAATGACCATATGGACAGTATGTTAAGAGATATTCAGGTTCTCGTGAGACAGGGCCAGAACGGTTTCTGGACTCCCTGTTCCGACTTTGGAAATTCATTACTAATTAACCAGAGATAATTAGGAGTCATGCCATATATGTATAGATTTCTCTCTGAGTCTAGTTTCTATAGAAACCAACGGCATCAGTATTGAAGCTCTGTGCAGGGAGATATCCAAGTCGTAATGCGCAAAGGTCAGTGTAGTTGATCCCTGTAACATGGGAGACTTTGACTAATAAACTGTACTAATTGGCCCGACCAAAAATTCTAGAAAAAAATTATGTAGATGGGAATATGAGTCTAGTTTCAGGAAAAAATCACGAAACTGATTTTCGAGTTGTGAAACTCAAGATATGATTTTTAAGGTGACAGTGACGCAGTTAGCCAGCTTGCCTGGAAAATTTTTAAAATGGACTGCGATAGTAAGCGAAATTAGTCTGTGAACCCCTCGTGTCCGACTCTGGCAACGGTCTCGGGTACGGGGTGTTACAATTTGATTGGTATCAGAGCTACGGTTTAGTCGATTCTAAGACTAACGTAGCACGCGTGAGTCTATTTATACATGCCATAAAGTGATAAAATGATAGTTTGATGATTTTTGCTATTAAAAATGTGTTTGTTGTATTGCAATGAATCTTGATCCCGATCGAGCTGTAGCAAGCTTCTGACTATGAGAATTTGCGATATAGCTTCACTTAGATATGCCTAAATTATTAAGTTGATCAGGTATGTATCATGTACTCGTATTTGAATTTCGATTTGGATTGAATTATAAGGGTATAAGTGATGCAATTTTGAAAGAGTGTTATGACTATAAATGTGATTTTTGTATGTGGCTATGGAACTGGAAGTTGAATGGTCGATAAGCATGTTGTGTTTGTATTCAAGTAATGTAAATGATATACTAATGTGTATTGCTATATGTGTATATGTATGTAGAGACGAAATTGTCGAATGTAAAAAGGTAGTGAAGCGTATAGAGTGGTTGGTTTTCAGCACTAAGTGTGCGGGCAATAAGTGTTCACGGTTGTGAGATTGGCACTAAGTGTGCGGGCAATAAGTGTTCACGGTTGTGAGATTGGCACTAAGTGTGTGGGCTTGAAATGCATGGCACTAAGTGTGCGAGTTTAAAGTACATGGCACTAAGTGTGCGTGGTTGATTATTAAGCACTATGTGTGCGAACCCACTATATATATATTTTCTATCAATTATTTATATTAAGGGTGCGACCTTACTGAGTCGATTTCGGACAGCGGAAAGGGGTAAGTTCTTGAGTAATAGAGCTTAAATTATGATTTGATTAGATCATGTTTTAAGCATATCAAAATCATGCTCTTTGTGTGTGGCTATTGAGCCGAAATTGCAAGAATGATAAGTGTCTTGTGTTTGAGTTTTGCTAATGAAAATGAAATACGAATGTGTCATGATTTATTGTTAAATGTGCATGGTTATTCGAATGATGTCCGGGCTAAGTCCCGAAGGCTTTGTGCTAAGTGACCATATCCGGACTAAGACCCGAAGGCATTGGTGCGAGTTACTAAATCCGGGCTAAGTCCCGAAGAGCATTCATGCTAGTGATGTATCCGGGCTAAGTTCCGAAGAGCATTCGTGCTAGTGATATATCCGTGCTAAACCCGAAGAGCATTCGTGCTGGTGTTATGTCCGGGCTAGGTCCCGAAGAGCAATCATGCTGGTGACGTGTATTCGGGCCTTCGTGCCTAGTAGGCTTCGTGCCGGTAATTTGAGCAAAGTTTAAGTATTCATTACTATACGAATTCAAATTTAAATGAGATGATATGTTTAAAAGTGTTCATACATGATGTTTATAGACTTGGTTAAGTCATTCCAATGTGTAATAATGAATGAATAAGAGCACTATGTGTGTGAATGATTAGAGGCACTGTGTGTGTACGAATTCCTTTAACCGAGCACTATGAGTGCGAGATCGGTCAGTGGGCACTAAGTGTGTGAAGTGGAATTCATGTAAGACCTCGTTTGGGACGAAGGCATTGATTTGAGATAGTGTGTAAGACCATGTCTGGGACTTGGCATCGGCTCGATATGTGAGAATATGTAAGACCATATCTAGGATATGGCATTGTAAGAGCTATATGTGCTATTGCTGAATGGACACTATTTTGTTAATCTTTTTTCAAGAAATTATTTTGATTAAGTTTCGATATTCGAAAGTTGAAAGAATTTTTGATGAATGTTGATAATTTTGGATATACGAGTTATGCGCTAGAATAAATCTCATGCCAGTGTATTATATTAGGCTTTATGCCTATTCGACTGTATACGGGTAACGTTAACTATGATTGAATGTGCTAAATGAACTAAATGTTCAGGTACGTGGAAGTTGACTTTTCTTTTGGAAATGAGTTAAGTTGAATATTGAGATGTGATAAAGTTATAAAGGATATTTATTGGGATGTTTGAGTATATGTGTACTGTCAGTTAGGTTACAGCTTATTCATGAATGAAAATGTGGGTTACAAATATGTGGGTTGATGATGTGAATTATACATGTTAATATGTGCTTAATATGTGTTTGAAATGCATTTGTGAATTAAATTAAGTGATTATTGCTTATGAAATCAAGAAAATGAGATATATGTGCATACTTGTAGAAATGTTTATGTATTTGTTTTAAGATAAGAAAATGATTTTATGGATCGATGCAAAATCAGTAATGAATTACAATTGCTATCGATGAGCTAATGTTTATATGGGTATAATTCACTAAGAGGACGTTATCCTAAACTATGCATCGGTCAAAATTTTCGAGGACGAAAATCCCAAAAGGGGGGAAGAGTTGTGACACCCCTAAAGTGACCCTAGTCGGAAAGTGGTTTCGGGACCACTAAACCGAGTCATAAAGATAATTAACCGTCATAGTTGATGCTCATTATATGTACATATGCATGTGTGAAAATTTCATGTTTGAATTTTGTTAATGGTAAGTGAATTTTATCAAATAGGACTTATGTGAGAAAATTTGGAAATGTGCTAGGCAAATGTAAAGTGGCCTAATAATGCATGTTGTGAAATGATGGGTTTGCATGTCAAATTCCCCACTTTAGAGGAAGTGGCCGGCCATGAGGGTATGGGATACAAAGCATATGCATTTTGTATTAATATTATAATGACTACATGGTTTTATAATAGGAAATAAGTATTAGAAAAAAAAGAAAGATGTTAGATAATAATTAGTGGGAGGAGAAACCAAAGTTGTTCATCCTTTCCTCCATTGCCGTAGCCTAAAGGGAGGGAGAAGGAAGTTTGGTTGCTTTGATTTTTGGCTTAGAAGATGGCTAGAATGAGGTATGTATTGAATGATTCTTGAAAATCTATGCATGCTTGAGATGATTAGTTCAAACTCTACTTATCCCATAGATTAAACTTAGAATTTTGAGGTTTGAGATTCGGTCAATAAGCTTGAAACTCATAGTAGTTTGTTTTGGTAAGTTTGGTATACGGATGATAGATGTGTTTTGGTTTTAGTTTGATAACGATGTTAATGATGGTGATTTTCGGTCATGCATTAACTTAAATTGTAAGTATGATTTATGGTATAATTTGTATAATGGAATGGTCTTGAGATTTGGCTTGATTAAATGGGTAAAATGCAAAGTGTTCTAAAGATGATGTAATGGTTATTTCGGTTTATGGGAAGTAAATATAGATGATGGTTATAAGCTGTTTTATGATTTGATAATGGTGATTAAATCTTGTAGTTAAGTGTTTAGATATATATATATTAATAATGAATTTAGTTGTACTTGCTATGCGAGAAATGTGCAATTCTATAGGTATTTGATTATTAGATATGGTTATTTTAAGTTGATTTGTAATGGTATGATTGCATTGATGAATTGGTTTTGGAAATGGTGGGAAGAATTGGCTATTATGCTTGATACTAATGCCGAATATGAGAATGTTGTACTTGAAAAATGTAGGTGAACATGACAAGTGTATTCGGCTTAGGGCATAAAGGATATGAAAATTTGGTATTTATTTTTGATTGTGTGTGTATGACCATGGATAATTGGCTGCACAAATATTATGAATACATAATGTATGTTAAATTTATTAAGCTACAAAACATTATACATGATCGGCCAAGGTAAATTATTTGAGTAAAGTATATCTTGATGGTACATTTCGGCTAGTATAAAATGTATATGGATGTCGTATGACTATGTTTAATTTGGGAAGTAAATTGTTTGATTTAGCTCAAGAGCCTAGAGGATCAAGTTGGATAAGGGAAAGGAAAAAGTGATCGAATAGCCGTCGTAATCGTTCGGCAATTTCCGAGGTAAGTTTTAAGTGTTTAAACGTTGAGTAAATTCAATTATAATAGGACATGATGAGTTGATTTAATAAGATATGATGTGGCCATGATATGTTCTAAGCTCAAATGGTAAGTTCTTAAGTGTTTGAGCTTGGGAATTTAAGGGTAATTTGAAATAGTCTGCTTCGGACAGCAGCAGTAACGTGACTTTAGAAAATCACCATAAATTTATGGACTTGAATTAGAGGCTGAATGAGACATGAAATTAAAGCTTAATGAGTCTAGTTTCTTATAAAAGAAACCGTGTAAGCAAAGGAATTTCCGATAATGAGATAATTAAAGTTGTGTGAGACGGTGTCAGAATGACTCCGAAATCCCCTGTTCTGTTTTTAGAAAATCATTATAAATTGTAAAAAAATGGTTATAAGATAAAATTTATATGATTAGACTCCTTAATGAGTCTAGTTTCAAATGAAATCAAATAAAACACATTTTGAATTCTGTAAAATGAGAAATTTGATTCGTAGTGAAGAGTGGTCAGATTAGTCAAACAGTGGAACAGGGAAACTTTAAGAAAAATCTGGTATTGATTGGCCAAACCTAAAATTATGGAAATTTTATGGATGGAAGATATACGAGTCCATATTCAGGAAAAACTAACGGAAAGTGTTTTGGAGTTTTGTAGCTCCAGTTATAAATAATTTAGTGACTACTGCTCAGGAAAAACAGCTTGTGCTGAATTTGAGATTGTGTTGTAAACCTTGATAAACTTGTTTTAGTTGCTCATAAGCTATTGATTAAACCCATACGTGAATTCTAAATTGTGATATTGGAAAATGATAGATGTGGATTCAGCCAAGACAGTGTATATATGTGATAAGGCCTAATGGCCGATGTGATGAATGTGAAAGTGTATATGTGTGATAAGGCCTAATGGCTGATGTGATGAATGTGAAAGTGTATATGTGTGATAAGGCCTAATGGCCGATGTGATGAATGTGAAAGTGTATATATGTGATAAGGCCTAATGGCCGATGTGATGGATGTGAAAGTGTATATATGTGATAAGTCCCGAAGGGCATTTGTGTCAGTACTATATCCGGGTTAAAACCCCGCAGGCTTTATGCGAGAATATTATCACTGATTAATGTCCGTAAGCTTTGTGCTCGTACTATATCCGAGCTCTAAAGACCCGATGACTACGTGTGGGAGTTTTGTCCGGGTAAGACCCGATAACTTCGTGTGGAGATTATGTCCGGGTAAGACTTCATAATAAGAATTGCTTATAAATATATTCAATGCGAAAGGTTAAACAGGTATGTACTCCAAGTTTATATGTGAGCTTGATTTGCACTAAATCATAAGGTAGTTATGTGATGCATACGAGAGCAATCTATGAGACTATTCCTATGATTATGTGACATCGGATCAGTGTGAGAGGTGATGTGAAATCGTACGATATATCTATGTCACATGAGCTCACTTTTATGTGAAAGTTTATCTGCCTATTGTATATGATGAGATGTGCGTATTCGGTAAAGGGATGGTATGCCCGAAGGAAGAGTGAAATAAAAATACGAACAACTATGTTATAATTTGATTGTTATCTGTTGACACTGCTTAAAACTTACTAAGCATTGTAATGCTTACTCCGTTTACTCTGTTTCCTCTGTTTTATAGATCTCATTGCGAAGCTACAGGCTCGGGGATCGTCAGCAACTAGTCACACTATCACTATCCACTGTTTGGTACTGCTATGTTTTGGATTATCTTATGGCATGTATAAAATAGACTAGTGGCGGAAGAATATTTTGGTTAATGTATATAGCCATGCGAAAATGGCTTATATATGTTTGAGCATAATGTTATAATCATTTGGTATGCAATGGTTAATCACTATCATAATTTGTGCTATTTATGCTAAAAGGGCGAGTTGTACCATGGAAACTATGAAATAGGTAAAGTCTACCTTAAAGGCAGATGCTGGCAGCAGCAGTGATGTAGATTTGGAAAATCACTAAAAATAGTAGGATTGGAATTAAATAATGAATAACTTATGTAAACGAACCTTAATGAATCTATTTTCATAGGAAAGTAACGAAACGATCATATGGATGTTATGTTAAGAGATATTCAGGTTCTCGTGAGATAGGGCCAGAACGGTTTCTGGACTCCCTGTTCCGACTTTGGAAATTCATTACAAATTAACCAGAGATAATTAGGAGTCATGCCATATATGTATAGATTCCTCTCTGAGTCTAGTTTCTATAGAAACCAACGGCATCAGTATTGAAGCTCTATGCAGGGAGATATCCAAGTCGTAATGTGCAAAGGTCAGTGTAGTCGATCCCTGTAACATGGGAGACTTTGACTAATAAACTGTACTAATTTGCCCGACCAAAAATTCTAGAAAAAAATTATGTATATGGGTATATGAGTCTAGTTTCAGGGAAAAATCACGAAACTGATTTTCGAGTTGTGAAACTCAAGATATGATTTTTAAGGTGACAGTGACGCAGTTAGCCAGCTTGCCTGGAAAATTTTTAAAATGGACTGCGATAGTAAGCGAAATTAGTCTGTGAACCCCTTGTGTCCGACTCCGGCAACGGTCTCGGGTACGGGGTGTTACATCTCTATAGTAGTGAGGTGGAATAAACCTTTTGCACATAATCTGTTTCAACTCCTCCCATGTCGAAATCTCACCTTCATAATTCCGATGACGATTTACCCCAAGTTGAGTCCACCAACTCAATGCATAATCTGAAAATTCCAGCGTTGCTAACGCAACCTTTTCATCATCCGGACATTTATAATATCGAAACATAAGTTCAATCTTAGATTCCCATTCACAATAAGCTTCTGGATCATTCTTACCACGAAATTGGGGAATTGTGAACTTCGGTTTTGCCAAGGAAGGTTGTCCACGATCATGAACATCAAAATCAGTCCTAGTGACACGTTGAGGACCACGCCTATGAGCAGGAGGCTGGTTATCCATATCTTCTTTAATTGGGTCTCGATATTGAGACTCTTGATTCAATCGCACCTCATTGATGGTAGCAGTCAAAGCTCGAAGTGCAGCAGCCTGTTCTTCCAACTGTTGTTGGAATTTTTTAAATGTATCATCATTATTATCACCCTTAGACATTTTGAAAAACCTGCAAAAAATAAACACTAAACACTCGAAAATAAAAGTTAGCAAACCTTACCGTTAATCACTCAAAAAGAAAAATCAAATTCTCAATGAGGTAGAATTCAGTCTTGTGAGTGCTTTAGTAGAGTTGATATCAACCAATTAGAGAGTGTATGAATCGGACTACCAAAGAATCCTAATTTGCACTAGGATGCCAAAGACTGACGAGACACCAATTAATTCGTGTTGCACCGAGGAAGGATTGTGCACACATTTAAATCCTACTAACACAAGAAACAAGAAGGTGTTAGATATTGTAAAGGGAGAATAAAAAGCAAACAAATGAAAACCTATAGCTAAGAATCAATAAAAATTGCTAAAACCAGAAAACCCAAAAAACTGCGGAGTAACTTGACAACTTCGTTCGAGGTGTTCCCGATCTCAAAAAATCACGAAATTAAATCTGGAATATACTTAAATATTTAATTTTTGATCTGGAAATTTTGGGCACCAAATTCAACCCGCTGAATATTTTTTAACATTTTTATTGGATTTCATATTTTTTTGATTTTTTGACTTTTTGGACTAATTTTTTTGCAGGAAATATTTTTTTTATATTCAATAACAGTTCCAAAAATATGTATGTAAAATTTCAAATCAATTGGAAAACGTTTACCCACTCAAATGAATTTTGTTTCGAAAATTTTTCTGGGTAAAACTACTGTCTGTGCTTTAAAAAATTGAGATCAATTTAGAAATCAACCAAGAACACCCAAAACGCCTAAAATCTGATACTAAATGATATAGGGTTGTGCGTGGACCAAGATCGAGTTGCCAAGTCACGGGAAACTCCTACGAAAGCTCTAAACAATTAGATTTGAAACGAAACAGAAAATTAAAAGATTAGAACTTTGAATTTCCAGATCTGAAATAAAATCCCCAAAATAGCAAAGAGTCAAATTGAGAATAAAAATGTGTTAATAAGGGTTCTTGAAACCCTAAAAGAGGTTGCGATTTTGCCCAATTGAACACCAAGATAGTTTTCCCCAAATTTTGACAATCTAATTTCACCCAAAAAGAGTATGGATGAATCGGCAAGAACCCTAGAAATTGGGGATTTTTGGCTGATTCTTTAAGATAGAAAAAAGGCTGGAAACACAATAAGAACAGCAAATAAATTAGATAAAGATTCGGCACAAGCAGAAATAAAGAAAGAATTGACAGCAATAAATTAAAAGATAAGTCCTGAGAAGCCTTGAAATCCCGAAAGATCTCACAACTCCCTTCAAACGGCTCTAATCTCCCCTCCAAAGAATATCAATGGCAAGAAGAAGGTTGAATATGGCTCCCACAATCAAAAGATTGTTAAAACAACTTCTAAAGAAAACCCAAGAGAGAATTCTTGGAGAAAAACTCAAAGAGAATTCTGCACTTAGACAAATCTGAAATTTTTGATATACTTGAGAAGTGAATAACAAGGTGGCTGGCCAAGCCTTTATATAGGCCTCTCAAGTGTTTTCCTAATCTAATTAGAAAACTAAAATAAAAAAGAAACTCCTAATTATTTTAATATGGAAATTCGACCAAGGGTCTTTATTTGGGACTCTTGAACTGAATATTTACATAAAAATTTAAATTAAGTAAAAATAAATAAATAAATAAATAAAAATAAAACTTTACAACTTGGGCCACTTTGACAATTTGGCCTGATTTTCGACTAAGTATGGGTGGCTTTCTTGATTGGGCTTGGAAACTTTTTATTGGGCCTTGCCTTCAAGAATTTGGGCTTGTGATCCATCTCCTACCGAAATTGAATCGTTGATGCTCGTAATGGAGATCCAATGCGCTTTGGCTGCAAGATTTGGTTTCTTGGACCAAGATTCCCAAGATTTGAAATCTTGATTTTCCCGTTCTTTCGTGTATGCATCTAAGGCCTTGCTAACAAGCTCTTGAATGGTCCCATTTAGTTTGGAACGCATTTGTCAGGCCTTTGATCTCGTATCATAACACCTTCTTGTTTCTTGTGTTAGTAGGATTTAAAAGTGTGCACAATTCTTCCTCGGTGCGACACAAATCAGTTGATGTCTCATCACTTTTTTGACTCATAGTGCAATTAGGATTCCTTGGTAGTTACGGTTCATACACTTTCCAAATTGATTGATATAGACTCTACTAAAGAACTCACAAGACTGAATTCTACCTCTTTAAGAATTTGATTTTCCTTGGGAGTGATTAACGGTGAGGTTTGTTAATTTTTTTTGAGTGTTGAGTGTTTGTTTTGCAGGTTTTAAAACAAGATGCCTAGAATTGGTGAAGACGATGATGAGAACAATGACCATAATGAGGTCCTTGTTGTCCGTCGCACCCTTAACATCCAAATGAGAGACGATGTTGATAATCAAAGTGTAACAGCCCAAAATTGACCCTAGTCGGGAAGTGGTTTCGAGACCGCTAAACCGAGTCACCGAAAGGTTTGAATGTGATGTTTATTGTCTAGAATATGTAATCAGGAATGTGTGAAAATTTCAAGCTTCGATTTAGTCGATTGCATGTGAATTTAGTCAATAGGACTTATATGAGAAAATTTTAAAATGTGATAGGTCAATGCATGAGGACCTATTAGTGCATGTGGAAGAAAAAGGGGACTTGCATGTCAAATTCCCCCTCCCTAATATGTAGTGGTCGGCCATGCTATGGGTGGAAACATGTTGGGAACATGTTGGCCTAGTGAGGTATGTAGGATAAAATATAATAAGAAGTATGGGGAATAAAGAAATGGAAAAAGGAAAGGATGTGTGTAATTGTTTCTTCCCCTCCCCATTGCCGTGAAAGTAAGAAAGAAAGCAAATGAAAAAAAAAAGGCTTCATCCTTGTCTTCTTGGCCGAATTGAAGGAAGGAATAGGGGCAAAGAACTTTCGGCCATTTGAATGCTTAATAAGGTTAGTATATCGTGTTAAAGTTGTGAAATTTTAGCTTGTTTTAGGTTAATTATCATGGTTCTTACTTAGACCATGCAAAATTTTTAACTTTGATGGATGGATGGAGCATTCGGCTATGGCTATTAAAGAAGGAAATTTGATTACTTCCTTAAAGTTTTGATGAAGAATGTGTTGAGGAAAGAAATTTGATCTTGCTAAAAATATAAATTCTAAATGCTCATATATGTAATACCCAAATAAAAATGCTTGATGTCTTGAACAAATATTGTTTCGATGGGTGGAATGAGTAATGTCATGTATAAGTTTCGGCTATGGATTTTCATGCTTAATATTTTTATGTTGGTGTTCAAATTGAAAATGGATGTTAGTTGTGCTATAACACTTGCTTAATGATGAAAGGATCATGAGCTTAGGGCTTGAGAGGCATTCGGCTTTGGAGTAAAAATAATAGAAATGGTGTTTAGTCAATGCAAGTGTCCATACTTGTAGAATGTATTGAGTGTTGCAATCGGCCTTAACATAGACATGTGTGTGTTCGGCCACATAAATGAGCACCTAAGTTGATGTGTATGTTCGGCCAAAGGTAAGCATGTTGATGGCTTTATCTTGACTTAGAAGGTTCGGCTAAAGGGAAAATTAGCCAATATGTCGAATTCGATTCGTGAATTCGTACATATGTGACTCTAATGTCTAATGTGTATATGGACTAAGTACCTTGAGGTTCTCTTTTGATGTTCGAGTGAATTGTATTAAATCATTTGATGTGATTAAAAATGCATATGACCATTGTGTATTTGAGCTAAAAGGTGGCCATATGACCCATCAAACTCCTTGTCATATTCGACCATAAGCTAGCAAAATGAGACTTTAATGAGTAAAATTTGTTTGATTTAGCTCAAGGAGTTAAAGGAGGTGAATCGAGCAAAGGCAAAGAAAAAGTCATCGAGTAGCCGAGTTGGAACCGTCTTACCCAACACAAGGTAAGTCATTAAGCATGTAGTTGGCGTTATTTCAAATGGTCGTAATGTTTATGTATTGATGCTGAATGGAATGAATAAATATACATATATATATGCATGTACGGATGTGATAATGAAATTGTTGAATGGAAAGAAAAGAGGTAAGATGTACTGAGTTGTTGATCTCGGCACTAAACGTGCGGGTATAACCATTTACGACCATGAGATTGGCGCTAAGTGCGCGGGATTAAATTGTACAGCACTAAGTGTGCGATTTGACTATGTTGCACTAAGTGTGCGAAATGAATATGATGCACTAAGTGTGCGAATTGACCATGCGGCACTAAGTGTGCGAGTTTGACTATGTAGCACTAAGTGTGCGATTTGATTACGTAGCACTAAGTGTGCGAGTTGATTATATAGCACTGAGTGTGCGGACTCAATATACATTCGTGAATCATTATGGACACTACGTGTGCGACACTATTGAGTCGATCGCGGACAGCGGATCGGGTAAGTGTCTTGAGTACATGGCTAATAGGTGCTATGCTTATACTTGGTGTTGAGCTCGGTAAGTTTGAACCTATGTGACAAATATACTTGAAGTCACGTACATAAAATTTATCGTAGGATGGGTGAAAGGCCGTTTAGTCGTTTGATTGTAACGAAAATAAATTGATTTATGAAAATGCTTCAATGTCCTATTGATGAGTATATGGAACGTGAATGCATGAATTGATGTGAAATTGAATCGATAGGTTGGAGGAACTATGGTATGGTTCGGAATGGATGGAGTAATTAGCCTCGTTCCATTTTGTTTTCTCTTGTGATAATGTTATTGATGGATGGTAGTGCATAGCTTATGACTTACTGAGTTATAAACTCACTCGGTGTTTCCTTGTCACCCATTATAGGTTGCTTGGACTCATCTATTTTTGCGGGGTCAGGCCGTCATCGAAGTCATCACACCGGATAGCAAGTTTTGGTACTTTCTTCTTAGTTGGCTTAGAAGAACATTTTGGCATGTATAAGCTATTACGTTGTGTTTGAACTTTGGCATGTAAACTTTAAGCCATGCGAAGATGGCACGAATGTTCGATTGAGTTGGATCAAGGGTAGGCATGAAATGGACCTAGTTACTTTCGTAACAGATGCTGGCAGCAGCAGTGTCATGAGATTAAAAAATCACTAAAAATAGTAGGAGTGGAATTAATTGATGAATAAATTATGTAATCGAATCTCGATGAGTCTGTTTTCATGAGGAAGTAACGAAAAGATCATATGGGTAGTATATTAAGAGATAATCAGATTTTTGTGGGACAGGGCCAGAACGGTTTCTGGATTCCCTGATCCGACTTTGGAAATTCAATATAAATTAACCAGAGATAATTATGGGTCGTACCATATATGTACAGATTCCTCTCTGAGTCTAGTTTCCATAGAAACAAACGGCATCAGTATTGAAGCTCTGTGCAGAGAGATATCCAAGTCGTAATGGGAAAAGGTCAGTGTAGTCGACCCCTGTAACATGGGAGACTTTGACTAATAAACTGTACTAATTGGCCCGACCAAAAATTCTAAAAAAAAATACATAGGTGGGGACATGAGTCTAGTTTCAGGGAAAAATCACAAAACTGATTTTCGAGTTGTGGAACTCAAGATATGATTTTTGAAGTGACTAGTACTCAGACTGGGCAGTGTCTGGAAAAATTTTTCAATGTTTGTTAACATCTCGTGTCCGACTCCGGTGTCGGTCTCGGGTTCGGGGTGTTACACAAAGGACCAATATTTTCCACTCTAGGTGTTCTATAAAAGGTAACTTATGTTCACTTATTATTGATAGTGGGAGTTGTTCGAATGTAGTGAGCAGTTATTTGGTGGATTCTTTAAAGTTACCTTGTACCGAGCACCCTAAGCCGTATCACCTTTAGTGGCTTAATGAATGCTCAGAAGTTAAAGTTACAACACAGGCCTTGATCACTTTTAAGCTCGGGAATTACGAGGATGAGGTATGGTGTGATGTGGTCCCAATGCATGCGACACACTTGCTCCTTGGACGGCATTGGCAATTTGATCGTGATGTTACACACCAAGGCAAGCTCAATAGATACTCTCTTGTGTTTAAAGGCTAAAAATTCACTTTTGCTCCTTTAAATCCCAATGATGTATATAAAGATCAATTAAAAATGATGAAATTTTGTGAGCGGGTGAAGGAGAAAGGACAAATAAAAAAGACAAAGAGAAAAGAGGCTAGTAGTGAAAAAAGTCAAAATTTAAATGGCACAAAGGTGAGTGAATCCGCAAGTGGTAAAACTAGAGGAAAAAATTTAATTGCAACAAAAAAAGATGTGTGGAGAGCCCTACTCAATAAATAGCCTTGTATCCTTATGAGGTTTAGGCAAAACTATTTATCTCTATCTAACTTTAATGAAAATTTGCCTAGTGTGTTTCAATGTCTTTTGCAGGATTATGAGGATATTTTAGTGAGGCCCCTACAGGTTTACCACCTTTACATGGGATAGAACACTTCCATTTGCCACATATGAAAATGGATGTCGAAAAGGTTCTCGAAAGACCAAAAGATAACTTTCAACTTCAATACCTTTCCAATGAAATACGCTTTCATACGATCAACATAGGCATAGATGAAATGACACTACATGAGCCCGAAGGTAAGCGAGGTAAGGAAATTTTAGCAACCGAGTCCCATGCAGATTTGAAAATTATTGATAAAACTTTGGGTGACTTAGTTCTTAAAAGATCCCCTTATTATGATCCGATTAATTGTTATTATTCGATTGTGTTTGATAAAGTCATTACAAAAGGAAGCGTGAGCTGTTATTCTCTTGATTTGCCTTGTGTAAAATCTGCGAATTTGTGCAAATCTATTTTGGTGAATAAAAAAAGTTTTGAATGTATGTTGGTATGTATGCGAAAATCCTCATGGTTTAACTTGATTGGTTTAATGAAATCTTTGTTACACTTCGGAATGACTAATCAAAATCAAGTTTTTAAACCTGGAATCTGTTTTGGTATATTTTGTTGGAAAATCAAGCATCATCTATTCTATGCAAATACTTTCTATTGTTTTGATACTTGGTTTTTGAATAAGGTAATGAAATTTGCCAAATTTGTTTTCAATTTATATTTGTGCATTAAACAGCTTCTGTGGTTGTACATGAAGTTTGAGTTCGATTTGACAAAGGTTAACTCAACAACGGAGCTTCGACTACACTATGCCCCCGATGAGCAAAGGTTTGTATTAAATGGAAAAGGTAAAATCGACCCTTATTGATACGATGTAGCCTAACAAAATAGACTATCTTCGTATGTTACGGATCTAGGAATGTTGTAAGCACGTTCCTGCAACAAGAAAACAGCAAGGAATTAAAGAAATAATCATGGTAAAATATGGGTAGAAAAAAACGAACGAAAATGGAAGGAAAATGAAGTTGTTGGCGTTTAAAACAAAAAGAAATTCAATCGGTGCAGTCGAACGCTTCATGAAACGGCCAAGGCAGCAACTTGAGTGTTCAACAATGGCAAAAGTAATCATTGGAATAGAATAATGTTAAACTCGAAAGAACCTGCACAATCTACTGAGCAAACCCGAATCGAATCTGTTCAACGTCAAAAAGGACTTGGACCCTCTAGATAGCGATCTAGGAACCCGAAGTATCAAGAAAATTTGACACAACAAACTAAGTCTGAAATGCCAAGGAAAGTTCAATGAAGAACCGAAATTGAGAGAAATTCTCAAATGTAATTGTTTTCATAAAAACATCTAACCTGAATACATCATTTTAATATGTATTTATAAGTACAAAAGAGGGGTGTTGAATGGAAATTCGTGGCTGTAATCAAAAGGGTTTAAAATAAGAAGTTGTAACTCCTTTTGGCGTCATTTTAATAGCAGCCATACATTTAAATTTCAAACGACAACCTCCCTTGTTCTTATCCTTGTATATTCGGCTACACATGCACACACACACTCTTGTGCACAAGCGGTCATGTGCTCCTCACATGTTTGGACACCACATGGGCTGCCACAAATGCATAGGACACTTGCCCTTACATAGGACACGTTTCAGCTGCTTCTAGACTCGTCAGCTGGAGTTGAGCTGGTGGAGTTGAGTTTGAGCTAGCTAGAAATGTACTGAGCTGAAATGAGCTGGAAACAATCTTTCAGAACTATTTCGAGCTGAGATGAGCTACATGCACATATTTGAGCTTCAACCGAGCTAGAAATGAGGTCTTGAGCTGCTGTCTATTATTGTTTGAGCTTCAATCGAGCTAGAAATGAGGTCTTAAGCTGCTGTCCATTACTTTTCCTTATGGTAAACAAAACAAACATGCATTAAAGTAATGCAAACTTATTGAAAACTTATTAACAAGCTGTAAATATAATGCAAACACACTTATATACTCAATGGAACTAATGCAAATGTTACACTTCAGTATGTAACACATTATAGGGCTTAGTTTCTACACTAATACAAGCTGTAAACACTTGCAATCTTATTCATTAAAACACAAACAACATCAAATCAATACCAAAACATACTTAACTTAATATGTACCTACTTAAACACACATAATACATAGTAGAACCTAAATACGTCACATATCAGCATGCAACATGTTATAAAGCCTATGTTCTAAGGCATGAACATGATCGAATAAATCTGGAATCGTAGCACAAGTAAGGAACAAGGCTTCCCTGAATTTCTTTGCCTTAGATCGAGTAATAGGTCCTAATGGTAAGACCTCCGGATCAGTTTGCTTTGTTGGTGTGAGTGTACGCACATCATCCCCCCTTCTGGAAAAGGATTTGTCCTCAAATCTATATGATACGGGGTAGCGCATGGACCAAGATTGAGTTGCCAAGTCACGGGAAACTCCTACGAAAGCTCTAAACGAACAGATCTAAAAATTAAAACAAAGAACAAGATTAAACTAATCAAATCTGAAATTAAATCCCCAAATTCAATTAAATGAGCAGCAAGGAACAAAGAACGAATGAATAAATGTATTCGGAGTTCAAGAAGAAGAAATCGAACTCCAATAGTGAAATCCCACAAGCCGAATCTGCCAAGAACACCAAAACAGTAAGTAGATTGAAACAATCAGATTTTTAATTGGAAGATTAGGGATTTGGGCGGCAAAAAGAAAAGAAAGAAATAGATGAAATTGAACAGTTCAAGAAGTGAATTTAAGTTGCGATTCGGTCCAATTGAACATCCAAGATGAATTGCCCAAATTTCAGCAGCCGAATTTCACCCAACAAGAAGAAATAGAAAACGGCAAGAACCCTAAATTTTGGGGAATTTTGAATCGATTAGATGCTGCCAATAAAAGAACCGATTAAATGAAGAGTTCTTGGAGTTTGAATCAAGGCTGAAACACAAACAAAAACAGCAAAGAAATTAGATATAGATTCGGCATCAACAGAAATAAAGAAAATAAATTGAACAGCAAGAATAAAAGATAAGTCCTAAAGATCCTTGAAATCCCGAAAGATCTCACAAATCTCTTCAAACGGCTCTAATCTCCCCTCCAAAGAATATCTATGGCAAGAAGAAGGTTGAAGATGGCTCCCACAATCAAAATATTGTTAAAACAACTTCTAAAGAAAACTCAAGAGAGAAATCTTGGAGAAAACTCAAAGAAAATTCTGCTCTCTCAAATCTGAAATCTAAGAATGAATCTAAGTGTTTTTATACAAGGGGTGGCCGGCCATGCCTTTAAATAGGCCTCAAGTAATCCTAATCTAAAAAGTAACTAATAAAATTAAACCTAATTAATATAATAAATAAAGGAAAATTCGGCCAAGCATATATATGGGATGTTTTTAGGCCGAATTTTACATGTATGTTCCTAAAGTTTAAAAAATTAAATTAAACAATTAAAATGTTTATAAATTGGGCCCTTTGACATTTTGGTTTGATTTTCAACTAAGTATGAAGGAATTTCTTGATTGGGCTGGAATTTGGTTATTGGGCCTCGCCTTCAAGAATTTGGGCTCGTGATCCATCTTCTACTGAAATTGGGTCGTTGATGCTCGTAACGGAGATCCAATGCGCTTTGGCTGCAAGACTCGGTTTCTTGGACCAAGATTTCCAAGATTTGAAATCTTGATTTTCTTGATTCTTGAAATCGCTCCAAACAGCAAAATTGGGCCAAGATTCGGTTTCTTGACTTTCTTGAAAACAAGAAAGTGAATCTTGATTTTCTTGATTTGAGCCCATCACCTTCTTGAGCTTGGGTTGGGCCTTTGTGACTCGTATCACTGTAGAATCATCATAAGGGGTTAAATCAGAAACATTAAATGTGGCACTGACATTGTATTTTCCCGGCAAGTCTAACTTGTAAGCATTGTCATTAACTTTCTCCAACACCTGAAATGGACCATCACCACGCGGTAACAGCTTGGACTGCCTCTGGACTGGAAATCGTTCCTTTCGGAAATGAACCCAAACCCAATCTCCCACATCGAAGGTGACTCGCTTTCTGCCATTGTTTGCTTACTTTGTATACTATTGAGTCCTTCGTTTGAGGTTCTCCTTAACCTGTTGATGCAATTTCTTCATGTATTCTACTTTTGCTTTACCGTCCCTGTTCATCACCTGTTCCTGCGGAAAAGGCAACATATCTAGAGGCGTAATAGGATTAAAGCCATAAACAACCTCAAAAGGTAACATCTTAGTAGCAGAATGTACAGCATGTGATGTGATCCGGCTCGGGTTAATCAAGTCGTTTTGCAAAGTTGCCCGATCGTCTACGAGGAATAGTTGGAGTTGTCAAAATTGGGTGATTTAGGCTAAGGGTTGCGGAAGCTTTGAGAGGGGTTTAGATGAGTGGTTTGGTGTTGATAAATTCGGTTTAGAATAGAAACAAGGTAGGTTAGAAAAAGGTAATTGATGGAGATGGAAAATAAAACTTAAACGTCAAGAATGTTCAATACTAAAAAGTATTGCCCGAGTCTTATATTGCTTAAGGTGAAATTTGATGAAGGATAGAAGCGAACCTTGACCCAATACCTATATAGAGGTAAGAACCAAAGGTATAAAAATATGGTTGAACGCCACACCGGTTTGGTGATAAGTTCAATTGAGTTTGGATGGATACCACTAGCAAGCTAGATAAGTCGCTTCGAGACTCGAACGAAAGAAGAGAGGAGGTAACCTCACAAGAACAAAAGTTCTATTAAGTTTAATAATCAAATTCTGTAACCTTTTACAATAAACAAGTAAGCTATTTATAGGCAAAGACTAAGCTAGCCGAATGGGCAACTTAATGGCTAAGAATTCAGCCATGAATATGCTGTAGCTGAATTCAGCTGAATGTGCATGAATGAAGCATTAAAAATTCGGTTCATGTTTGGAGATGATGCATGGATTGACTGAATCATCATGTTGCTTCACTTGATGCATTCATGCATCCTTAACCTTGAAGAATCTCCATAATTCCATGAATGTGCAGCCCTTTAATGATCCTACATCTCCCTTGGCTGAATGAGGCATTAATGTGCCTAAAATACTTGAATGGTCATCTTGAAAATGCATGAATCATGCATGAAACGTCCCATGTACTTTCCCCCATAAATATGATCCATGAATCTTCAAATACATGAACTTTCAGCAACTCCCTCTTGCATGAACGTCCTAAATGCATGTGCTACTTTAAATGCCATCCATTGAACCTCAATTGTGCATGCACACTCCCATACATTGCACCAATCCGTTCATGAACCTGCAGCAAATAACATCAGCAAGTTAAATGCATTTCAGACAAACTAAATTAGCAGCATATGAACTCAATAATTTGCACATTAAATTTGGCCATACATATTAACAAATTCAGACATATTTAAAACATCGTAATTAATTAAGTATTTAATTTAGATATAATTAAAACACTTAATTAATTATTTGTCCAGATTTTAACAAATTAATTAACTTAAAATAAACAACTAATTCAACTAAAGACAAATTAAATGGTTTATTTCAGCAAAATAAATGCAAACTAAAGAAAGCTAAAAATAAGCTCATTGGGTTAAGATTGAGCTGAATTGAGCTCGAATGAGCTGACTTGAGCTCAAGTGAACTGGAAACGAGCTAAACGGAGCTCAACGAGAAGGAATTGAACTAATTCAGCTCGCATGGATTTGCAAACAATGCTTAGGGAGCTGGTCCAAAAGTGTGCCCGAGGCGTGGTCGTATCAGCATGGTTATAAGCGAATTCAACGTGTGGCAAACAATCTTCCCAAGTTTTGATGTTCTTTTTAATGATGGAACAAAGTAAAGTAGATAAAACTCTGTTAACAACCTCAGTTTGCCTATCAGTCTGGGGATGACAAGTAGTAGAAAACATAAGTTTCGTACCTAGTTTGCTCCAAAGAGTCCTCCAGAAATGACTCAAAAACTTCACATCCCTGTCAGAAACAATCGACCTAGGAATACCATGTAATCGTACAACATCTTTAAAGAACAAGTTAGCCACATTAACAGCATCATCAGTCTTATGGCATGAAATGAAATGTGCCATCTTCGAGAACCTATCAACCACAACAAATATACTATCCCGACCTGTTCTAGTTCGAGGTAATCCCAAAATAAAGTCCATTGAAATATCAGTCCAAGGGGATTCAGGAATAGGTAAAGGTAAGTACATACCATGTGGTGAAACCTTCGATTTTGCTTTCTTACATGTCACACAACTTCACAGTAGCGTTCAACGTCCCGGCGCATCTTAGGCCAGAAAAGATGCTCTTTTAAGGTGTGTAACATTTTAGTGACCCCAAAATGACCTATCAATCCACCTTCATGTGCTTCACAGATCAATATATCATGCATTGAACCTTGTGGAATGCATATCATGTTTTCTTTGAAAAGATATCCATCATGCCTGTAGAATTTTCCATCTGCACCTTTCTCACAAGCATTATACTTATCGCAAAAATCATGATCATCAGAGTATAACTCTCGAATATATGCAAATCCAATCAAATGTGAATCAAGATAACTCAATAGTACATATCTGCGTGATAATGCATCAGCAACGACATTATCTTTCCCTTTTTTGTATCGAATGACATGAGGAAAAGATTCTAAGAATTCAACCCATTTAGCATGTCGTTTGTTCAATTTATGCTAACCTGTGATATATCGTAAAGCCTCGTGCTCAGTGTGGATCACAAACTCCTTAGGCAACAAGTAATGCTGCCATGTCTCCAATGCCCGAATCAGTGCATACATCTCTTTATCATAAACCAGATAATTCAATGTTGCTCCACTCAGTTTCTCGCTAAAATATGCAACGGGCCTCTTTTCCTGTATTAAAACTGTGCTTATACCAACTCCAGAAGAATCACATTTAATTTCAAAAGTTTTATCAAAGTCAGGTAAGGCTAACACTGGTGCTTTTGTCAAACAATCCTTAATTTTTAGAAAGGCATCTTCTTGTTCTTTACCCCACAAGAAGCTGGAATTCTTCTTAATAATCCCGGTTAAGGGTGCGGTAATAGAACTGAAGTTAGGAACAAATCGTCAATAAAAACTAGCTAAACCATGAAATGATCTAACCTGAGTAATCGATGTCGGTCGTGGCCATTCCTGAATTGCCTTTATTTTCTCATGATCAACTTCAACACCCTGTGCACTCACAATGTAACCAAGAAATGTAAGTCTGTCAGTACAAAACACACATTTCTCTACGTTACCATACAATCTTTCTTCTCTCAAAGTCTGCAATACAGCTCTCAGATGTTCTACGTGATCCTGCAAAGTCTTGCTATAAACTAAAATGTCATCAAAGTACACAACACAAAACTTTCCAATAAAAGATCACAGAACATGATTCATTAGTCGCATAAAAGTACTAGGTGCATTACTTAAACCAAAAGGCATCACTAACCATTCATACAAACCTAGCTTTGTTTTGAAGGCTGTCTTCCATTCGTCGCCTTCTCGCATGCGAATATGATGATATCCACTCTTCAAGTCAATTTTGGAGAAGATGACGGCTCCGCAAAGCTCATCCAACATGTCATCAAGTCTAGGAATAGGATGATGATACTTAATTGTAATTTGACTCACAGCTCTACAATCTACGCACATCCTCCAAGACCCATCTTTCTTCGGTACTAACAACACCGGAACAGCACATGGACTCAGACTTTCTCGAATATAACCCTTGTCCATCAATTTTGCAACTTGCCATTGAAGCTCTTTCGTCTCTTCAGGGTTAGTACGATAAGCTGGTCAATTTGGAATGGTAGCACCTGGACTGAAATCAATCTGGTGCTCAATGCCACGAAGAGGTGGTAATCCCTTCGGTGTTTCTTTTGGAAACACATCCTCAAACTCCTGCAAAAGGGACACAATCGATGCAGGCAAATCAGCAGGAAACTCAGCCAATAAACAATGATCTTTAAACATTAAAATAAACAAGGATTGGTGAGAGGAAAGACATTTCCTGATTTCTTGACTGCTTGCATATACGCTCATCTTTTTCTTCTCCTTTGCAACTTCCTTACTCTTTTTCAAGCTTGTTTGATCTTCAATTACTTGACTCGGTGTCAAAGGAGCCAAAGTAATCTTCTTACCTGCATGCATAAAAGAGTATCGATTTGTAAAACCATCATGCATTGCCCTCTTGTCATACTGCCAAGGGCGCCCCAAAAGAAGGTGAGTAGCATCCATCGACACAACATCACAAAGGACCTCGTCCTTGTGGTTTCCAATTGAAAATGGTACAACCACTTGTTTCATCACTTTAAGTTCTCCACCGTCATTCAACCACTGCAACTTGTACAGATTCGGATGCTTTGTCGTCTTAAGACCTAATCTGTCAACCATCACTGAACTAGCAACATTAGTACAACTACAGCTATCAATAATCACAACACATACCTTATCTTGAACCTTGCATCGTGTGTGAAAGATAGTCTCACGTTGTTGTTCGTCTCGCACCTGTTGCACATTCAAACTACGTTTGACAACCATGATCTCCATAACTTGACTAGATTCAACAACTTCTAGGTCATTCTCTTCATCTTCTTTAGTCAGGAGTTCATGTACATCTTCCTCAGAATCTGACTCGATCTCTCCATCTTCTCGCATCAACATGACCCTCCGATTAGGACACTAGCTAGCAACATGTCCTTTACCAAGGCACTTAAAGCACTGAATATCTCTTGATTGTTCTGGTGCCACCATTGGTTGTTTGCCACGTCCATTATCAGCAATGGGAAGCTTTGGTTTGCTAGATTCACCTGGCTCTCGAATCCATAATGGCGGTTGTGGTGCTTGTTTCCTGGCATTGTTAGGGGTATATAAAGGATTCGAAAAAGATTTAAATGGAGTATTACCTCGAGTAGAAGCTTTTCTACATTGTTGTCGCTCAATTTTGATCGCCATATGCACCATGTCATCCAACTCAACATAATGTTGCATTTCAACAATGTTTGCTATTTCAGAATTTAAACCTGCCAAAAACTGAGCCATAGTCGCCTCACGGTCCTCAACTATGTTTGCACGCATCATGGACATCTCCATCTCCTTGAAATAGTCCTCAACGCTCCTGTTGCCCTGTTTCAAGGTTTGCAATTTTTGAAATAAATCTCGATGATAGTGAGAAGGAACAAATCGTCTCCGCATGATATGCTTCATATCTTCCCATGTTCTCACTAGACCTTCACCTGTACGTCGTCGACTAATCAGTAATTGGTCCCACCATACCAGTGCATAGTCAACAAACTCCATAGCTGCTAGTCGAACTTTCTTCTGTTCTGAGTAGTTATAACACTCAAAAACATGCTCAACCTTGCTTTCCCATGTCAGATAAGCATCTGGATCTGAACGTCCCTGAAAAGAAGGTATGGCAACTTTAATGTTAGAAATATTATCGTCAACTATGCGTCCTGGTCGTTGATTCACCCTTGGTGAAAGTTCAATGTCATTTTCATCATTATGTTCATTATGGACAGATTGTGAACCACCCCCTTCAATCTTGTCCAAACAAGAGTGTATAGGCTCTAATGTATTTTCTAATAGACGTTGCAAGGTGCGAGTAATAGCTTGCATTTGCAAATCTGGTGGTTGATCTCCACCACGACTACGATCTTCTGTTCCTATCATCTAAAGCAACACAAATAATACATAGTAGAAATTATTTAAATACCAAAACATACTTAACTTAATATGTACCTACTTAAACACACATAATACATAGTAGAACCTAAATACGTCACATATCAGCATGCAACATGTCATAAAGCCTATGTTCTAAGGCATGAACATGATCGAATAAATCTGGAATCGTAGCACAAGTAAGGAACAAGGCTTCCCTGAATTTCTTTGCCTTAGATCGAGTAATAGGTCCTAATGGTAAGACCTCCGGATCAGTTTTCTTTGTTGGTGTGAGCGTACGCACATCACTTATTCTTCTGTTTATAAAGGTAAGATGCTTGAAACTTTTGAAACACTTTTGTACTCCTCAGATAGTGACAAAGATTGTGTTGATGATTTAATTTTTGTAAAACACTTAGATCGAAACGTGTTTGACTGTCCTATTTTATATATTGATGATCTATCTGTTTTGATGGTTGATAAAAAGATTATTGTTCTTGATAATTTTTATGATGCAAGTGTGAGTGAATCTATAGTCCATTGATTAATGCATGGTATGATTGTGCAACTCTGTGAACTGTGTGAATGATGTGAGCTTGCCTACGAACCAAATGGAGAACGAACAAGAAGCCATTAAGCTGCCCATTGGTCCAATAACGCGAGCTAGAGCTAAACGATTCAAAGATGCTATTTTAGCAATGGTGGAACGGGTTGAGGAAAATGATAGCAAGGAGTTTAAAAACGAGCTGAACATATTCAACTTCTTTGAAGCTGAATTTCGTTCTAGCTAATTAATTTGATGCTGGAATTTAGACCATTTAAATAAACATTTAAATAAGTTTCATTACAGCTTTTAAATATGTCTTAATTAATTTAAGTGTTTAATATGTCTTGATTTAGTTAAATTAAAGATGTCTTGATGTCATTTAGTTTGTCTAAATTATTACATGTTTTAAATTTTCTAGCCGAATTTATGTGTTATGATTTGTTAATATTTAAGTTGTCTCAATGTTATTTAGGATGTTCACATTATATTTTAATTTAGTTCAGATGAATTTGCTTGAAATTAATTAAGTTCATGTTTATTTTTAGGTGCAGCCGAATTTGGAGATGAATTGGGCAGATTCATGCATGGAGATTCAATGAATTTGAAGATGCATGTGCAGCTGAACTAATGCATTAAAAGCTGATTAATTTTGGTGTTCTTCAAGGCAACTATTCGGCCAAGAGTGATCAAGCTTTTCATCCTTTCAAGCTTGGCCGATTCTCTTCCCAAGGGCGTATAAAAGCTGTTCACACTATGTCTATTCGGTTTAGCCATGTTCACACTTCAAGGCTCTTCAAAACCGTCCATTCACACTTCTAAATGGCTGTTCAAGTTGCCAATTAATGCTGGTAATTTTTCATCAATAGTTGCTTCATGAATGACCTCATTAAACTCCATTGGCCGAATGTAGCTGCTGCCATTTTTCCAAGTTCATTGAAAGCTCTTCCTTGGTCTCTATTCAGCCGAACCTTGATGCAAGCATATACATGAATTTAAGCTGAATTTCTGTTCAATTTTTGCTTAGAAATTAAGTCTAGAATATGTCTATTCGGCTACTAGACATTAGACTATAAATAGTTGCTCAATTTCTTGTAAAAGGACTTTTGACAAATTTCTGAATGAAATATCATTTTAGTGAGGCAATTCACTCTCTTTATTCTCCAAAGCTCAAATTGACTTATCTTCAACAAGTGGCGTCAATCTAACTTTGTTTCGAACTTATCACCATTGGTGTGGCGTTCTTCATACCGTAGGTTCCTATTTTGCTAAATAGAGGGTCTCAGTTTTATCCCAAATCCTTTCTTTCTTTGAAACCTTAAGCCCCGAGTCCTTATTTGCTAATAAGGGTTCGACTTGTTTTCATTGAAATATCCAGCAAACAACACTCCATCAAACTCCCTTGTTTCGCAAAGCCATTTAATTTTAAACACCAAGACTTGAATTTATTTCAAGGCCGACACTACCTAATTTCGATCGGGAAATATTACGACTCGTTATTTCATACGAAACGAGCTTGTATCAGTGAACCTTTTCAAATACCTACTTGTGACGATTACATTTACCATTTGATTTATTACTAGCAATTTATTCATGGTTTGTGGAAACAATTTGAGATGTTGAATGCCTTAAAACATGTCCATCTTTGTTTCAAATATCTGACGAGGCATTGGCAAGTAAATTAGCTTATTTGCGTGGTTATCTGAATCTGTCCTGATATGAGTCACAAAGGCCCAATTCAAGCTCAAGGACGTGATGGGCTCAAATTACCACAAGGCCCAATAACGAGGTCAAAGGCCAAAAAAATGCGTGCAAAACTAAATGGAACCATTCAAGAATTTATTAGCAAGGCCTTAGATGCATACACGAAGGAAAAAGAAAATCAAGAAACTGAATCTTGGTCCAATTTTGTTATTTTGAGCGATTTCAAGAATCAAGAAAATCAAGATTTCAAATCTTGGAAATCTTGGTCCAAGAAACCGAATATTGCAGCTAAGGCACATTGGATCTCAGTTACGAGCATCAACGAACCAATTTCGGGAGAGAATGGATTACAAGCCCAAATGCTTGAAGAAACGACCCAATAGGATGTTCCAAGTCCAATCAAGAAATTTAAATTAGACTTAGTTGAAAATCAAGCCAAATTGTCAAAGTGGCCCAATTTGTTAAGTTTTAATTCTTTAAATACTTAGTTTTAATTTTTAGTCTTTATGAATAAATTTCTATATAAAAATTCAGTCCAAAAGGCCCATTTAAAGTCCTTGGCCGAATTTCCCCTTGAAAGTAAAAAAAAATTAGGTTTTTTTTTAGTTTTCCTATTAGGACTAGGAAAATAGTTAGAAGGCCTATATGTATGGCTTGGCCAGCCACCCTTATACACATTATACTTGAATAATACATTGAAATCAGATTTGTTTTGTTGAGTGAAAATTCTCTTTGAGTTCTCCAAGAATTTTCTCTTGAGTTTTCTTTAGAAGGAGTTTTAACAATCTTTTTGATTGTGGGAGCCATCTTCAGCCTTCTTCTTGCCATTGTTCTTCATTGGAGGGGAGATTAGAGTCATTTGAAGGGAGTTGTGAAATCTTTCGGGATTTCAAGGCTTCTTAGGACTTTATCTTTATTTTCTTGCTGTTCAATCTCTTTTTAATTTCTGCTTGTGTCGATTTCATTATCTAACTTGTTTAAGATTTCTTGTTGCGTTTCCAGCACATTAAAGAAACTGATCGGCACCCTTCTTGGCAGCAAGAATCAATCATTAATTCATCTTTTCCATTGATCTTGCCGTCTATTCATCACAATTCTGATTAAATTCGGTTTGCTGGAATTTGGAGTTTGATTTGCTTTTTGGTTGTTAATCTTTTCAGATTCGGTTTGGGAAGCTCATAATCGTTCATGATTATAAAAGATCATTCTTAATCTATAATTTCCCTCTTTCTTGCTGCATGATTCCTCATTATAAATCAATTTTCGTTCTTTTTTGTGATCTGTTGAATTAACTTTCTGTTTTGGTGCAATTGACAGATTCGGTTGAATTAGAGACTTCTTTGAAGTTATTCATGTGTTCTTGACTTCCGAATTCCCTAATAATAAGTGTTTCAATTCTTGGTTTATTCTTTGCTGTTTTAGAGTTTTTATTTCAGATCTGGAATTTCTAAGATTTGATCTTTCTGCTTCGTTTCAGATCCAAGTGTTTAGCGTTCTTCGTAGGAGTTTCCCATGACTTGACAACTCGATCTTGGTCTGTGCGCAACCTTCTATTATTTGGTATCATATTTTGGCGTTTTGGGTGTTCTTGGTTGATTTCTAAACTGATCTTTTTTTAAAACAACAAATAGCAGTTTTACCCAGAAAATTTTTTGGAAAAAAATTCATTCGAGTGGGTAAACATTTTCCGATTGATCTAAAATTTTACATGCATATTTTTGGCACTGTGATTGAATATTAAAAAATATTTACCACAAAAAAACCAGTCGAAAAAGTCAAAAAAATTGAAAAAGACGAAATCCAATAAAAATTTTAAAAAATATTCAGCGGGTTGAGTTTAGTGCCCAAAATTTTTAGATCAAAAATTAAATATTTAAGGACATTCAATTTTAAATTTTGTGATTTTTGGAGATCAGGAACACCTCAAACGAAGTTGTAAGTTACTCTGCAGTTTTTCAGGTTTTTGGATTTCAGCAATTTTTATTGATTCTTAGCTGTAGGTTTTCATTTGTTTTGCTTTTATTCTCCCTTTACACTATCTATCACCTTCTTGTTTCTTGTGTCAGTAGGATTTTAAAGTGTGCACAATTCTTCCTCGGTGTGACACAAATCAATTGGTGTCTCGTCAGTTTTTGGCATCTTAGTGCAATTAGGATTCTTTGGTAGTTTCGGTTCATACACTTTCTAATTGGTTGATATAGACTCTACTAAAGAACTCACAAGATTGAATTCTACCTCATGGAGAATTTGATTTTCCTTTTTGAGTGATTAACGGTGAGGTTTGCTAATTTTCCTTTTTGAGTGTTGAGTGTTTATTTTGCAGCTTTTTGAAAATGTCTAGGATTGGTCAAGGTGATAATGACCATATTGAGGTCTATGACACATTTACAAAATTCCAACAACAGTTAGACGAATAGGTTGCCTTACTTCGCACTTTGAGTGCTACTATCAATGCGGGACGATTGAATCAAGAGCCTCAGTATCGAGATCTAATTAAAGAAGGTGTGGATAACCAGCCTCTTGCTCATAGGCTCGCTCCTCGACGTGTCCCTATAACTGATTATGATTTTCATGATTGTGGGCAACCCTCTTTGGCAAAACTGAAGTTCACAATTCCTCAAATTCGTGGTAAGAATTATCCAGAAGCTTATTGTGAATGGGAATCTAAGATTGAACTTATGTTTCGGTATTATAAATGTCCGGATGATGAAAAGGTAGCATTAGCAACGCTGGAATTTTTAGATTATGCATTAAGTTGGTGGACTCAACTTGGGGTAAATCGTCATCAAAATTATGAAGGTGAGATTACGACATGGGATGAGTTGAAACAAATTATGCGTAAAAGATTTATTCCACCTCATTACTATAGAGAGATTAAAACAAAGCTTAGAAGACTTGTTGAAGGTAGTAGGACGGTGGATGAATATTTTAAGGAGATGGAGATGCTCATTCAGAGCTAATGTGGAGGAGGATGGTGAAACAACTATGGTTCGATTTATTGATGGTTTGAATAGGCCAATAGCTAATACATTGCGGCTACAAACTTACATTGATTTAGAAGAAGCAGTTCATAAAGCCATTGAGATCGAGCAACAATTAAAGGCAAAAAGGTTTGGTTCCTTCTCTACTTCACAATATTACAGAGGTAACACAATTCCAATTCTGATTTTAAAAGTTCAAAATCACCTTTTGTTACTAATAAGTCTTCTTTGAGTAATGGAAGTAAGCAATCAGATTGGAAAAAAGGGGCTCCTATTAAAGCGCAAACACCTTCTAAGCAGCCCAATTTAGGTGATTCGAATGTGAAGAGGACTCGTGAGATTGAATGTTTTAAGTGCAAAGGGCGTGGTCATTATAGTAGGGAATGCCCTAATAGTAGAGAATGCCCTAACACGAGATTACTTTTTCTGAAAGATAATGGTGAGTACACTTTCGACTCTGGTAAAACAGATCCAAATATGCCAGAACTCGTGAATGACAATGATAATGGAGAAGAGTTGGTGAACCACCAAAAGAAGGGGACTGATAGGGGGTTGTGCGCGGACCAAGATCGAGTTGCCAAGTCACGAGAAACTCCTACAAAGGCTCTAAACGAACCAGATCTGAAAACAAACAGCAATTAAGATTAAAGTAACCAAAACTAAAATCAAATCCCTAAAACCAACTAAGAACAGCCAAGAAGTAAAGAACTTAAGAATAAATGGTTTTCGGAATGTAAGAACGCAAAAATCGGTCTCCAAGATTGATTCACCAACCAGCCGAATCCAATTGAACTCCCAAGATGGTTTTCCCCAAATTATAGCAATCGAATGCACCCAAGAAGACTAAAGATGAATCGGCAAGAACCCTAGAAATTGGGGAATTTTGAATCGATTATGTGCTGCCAACAAGAGATTGATTAAACAAAGAGTTCTTGGAGTTTAAACAAATCTGAAACGCGACAAAGAACAGCAAAGAGATTAGATCAAGATTCGGCACAATCAGAAATAAATAAAAGAACTTGAACAGCAAGAATTAAATTAAAGTCCTAAGGATCTTGAATTCCCAAAAGACTTCACAAATCCCTTCAAAAGGCTCTAGTCTCCCCTCCAACGAATATCGATGGCAAGAAGAAGGTTGAAGATGGCCCCCACAATCAAAAGATTGTTAAAAAAACTTCTAAAGAAAGCTCAAGAGAGAATTCTTGGAGAAAAACCTCAAAGAAAATTCTGCACTTAACAAATCTGAAATTTTAATGTATTTGAGTAGTGTATACAAGGGGTGGCCGGCCATCACTTATATAGGCTTCAAACTAATCCTAACCTTATTAGAAAACTTAAAAATTAACCCTAAATAATAAAAATAATAAAAGAATTTCAGCCTAACACTTAAATGGGCTGTTTTGGGCCGAATTTAACATGAAATATCTCTAGAACCTAAAAAATTAAATTAACAAATAAAATGTTTACAAATTGGGCCCTTTGACATTTTGGCCTGATTTTCAACTATGTATGGATTTCTTGATTGGGCTGGGAATTTGCTTATTGGGCCTCGCCTTCAAGAATTTGGGGTTGTGATCCGTCTTTTACCGAAATTGGGTCGTTGATGCTCATAACGGAGATCCAATGCGTTTTGGCTGCAAGATTCAATTTTGATACGAGTCACAAAGGCCCAACCCAAGCTTAAGAAGGTGATGGGCTCAAATCAAGAAAATCAAGATTCAATTTCTTGTTTTCAAGAAAATCAAGAAATCGAATCTTGGCCCAATTTTGCTGTTCGGAGCAATTTCAAGAATCAAGAAAATCAAGATTTCAAATCTTGGAAATCTTGGTCCAAGAAACTGAATCTTGCAGCCAAAGCGCGTTTGATCCCCATTACGAGCGTCAACGACCCAATTTCGGTAGGAGATGGATCACAAGCCCAAATTCTTAAAGGCGAGGCCCAATAAGCAAATTCCCAGCCCAATCAAGAAATCCATACATATTTAGTTGAAAATCAGGCCAAAATGTCAAAGGGCCCAATTTGTAAACATTTTAGTTGTTTAAGTTAATTTTTAAGTTTTAGGAATATCACATGTTAAATTCGGCCCAAAACAGCCTAATAGGATGCATGGCCGAATTTTCCTTTGTTTTTTTTTAATTAAGTTTAAATTTTTTAAGTTTTCTAATTAGATTAGGATTTGTTGGAGGCCTATATAAGCATTGGCCAGCCACCCTTTGTAAACATCTTATTATCATTCAATACATTAAATTTCAGTTTGTTAGAGTGCAGAATTTTCTTTGGGGTTTTCTCCAAGAATTCTCTCTTGAGCTTTCTTTAGAAGTTGTTTTAACAATCTTTTGATTGTGGGAGCCATCTTCAACCTTCTTCTTGCCATCGATATTCTTTGTAGGGGAGATTAGAGCCGTTTGAAGAGATTTGTGAAATCTTTCGGGATTTCAAGGATCTTTAGGACTTATCATTTAATTTTTGCTGTTCAATTTCTTTTATTTAATTCTACTTGTGCCGAATCTTAATTCTAATCTATTTACTGTTTTATTTGTGTTTCCAGCCCTCGTTTATCTTAAAGAATTGATCAATTTCACTTTTTGCTGGAGTTCGACAATCAGCCCTAAATCCCCAAATTCTAGGGTTCTTGTCGAATGCACACTTATTCTTCTTGGGTGAATTTGGTTGTGGAAACTTAGGGGAAACTTTCGTGGTGGTCAATTGAGCAGATTGCCCTCGCTTTCTCAGCCTCAATAGCCGTTTTATGCCTTCAATTTCTTTCTTTCTCATTGACGCATAAACCCTAATTTGTTTCAAGAAATTCTGGTCGATCTAATTTGCTTGCTGATTTGGTGTTCTTTGACAGATTCGGCTTGTGGGAGTTCATTCTTGGGAATCAATTTCGTGTTCTTGGTTTCAAGAAACCTCTTTCATAAGTGTTTCGTTCCTTGATTAGATCTTGCTGATTTTTAGGGTTCTTATTCCAGATTTTAATTTTCCAGATTTAATCTCGTTCTTTGTTTGATTTCAGATCTGTTCGTTTAGAGCTTTCGTAGGAGTTTCCCGTGACTTGGCAACTCGATCTTGGTCCGCGCGCAACCCTATATGATACGACCCTGGCCAAGGATGCCCTTGATTTCAGCTTGAATTCAGCTCTTCAAGCTCCATTTAGCTTGGTTCAGCTTACCAAATTTTATTTTAGCTCACATGAGCTTAATTCTGCTCGTTTGAGCTTGGTTTAAATTCAATTCAGCTCATTATTAGCTCTTTAGCTAAATTAATTTTATTTGCTAGAATAAATTAATTATTTAAGTTAATTAGTTAATTTAGTTACAGCTCTTAATTACTTGTCAGCTTATTACATGTTATAATTATGTTGTGTTAGCCGAATTTAATTAGGTGGCTGGATTATATTTAATTTGTCTTAATACCATTTAGTTCAGCCGAATATACATTTGCACTTAATTTAGTTCATGTTTTTTTCTTGTAGGATGGCTGAATGCATGAAGGAGCATTAAAGTCCAAGTGCATGAATGGTTCAATACAACGTATGGGATTATACATGAATGGCTGAATACATGAATGGTTGGATTCATGGATATGGCTCATTTTATGATAATTCAAGGTGTTAATTCAGCCAAGAAGAGCAACTAAATTCATTCTCCAAAAGCTGGCCGATGCACTTCCCAAAACAGCACCTATGCGTTCACAGTTGGAGTTCACACCAAGGACCATTTGGCTGATCATTGTTCACACTTCCAAAGACTTTTCCAACTCCTTTTTCACACCTTCAAGGCTGTTCACATTCACCTTTAATGTTGGTCTCTTTTCAGCCAAGAATTACATTTTAATGAGCTCATTTAAGCTCAATTGGCTGAACCTAGCTGCTGCCATTTCTCCAAGTGCATTTGCTCTTCTAGAAATCGTCCCTTGAGCTTCAAATTCAGCTGAATTTAGCTCCAGCAATTTAGTTTTTTTTATTTCCAAAATTTTCTAGCATTTTTCTAGCCTAATTAATTACTTAGACATTAAGTCTTTGTTTTGGCCATTCGGCTACCTAGCTGAACACTATAAATAGTTGTTCATTTTCATTGTAAAAGGACTTTTGACTTTTGATCATTTGAATGAACTTTGTTCAAAGAGTGAGTTTTCTCCTCTCTAAATTCGTACGAGTTTCGATCTGACTTATCTAGCGTGCTAGTGGCGTTTATCGTTCTCTTTTGAACTTATCACCTTGCTTTGGTGTGGCGTTCAACCCTTCTACAATTCTGCACTCCCACCTTGAACCGAATAGAAATCGGGGTGACACTTTTTAGTGTTGAATCGTTTCTGGCGTTTAAGCTCATTTATCCATTCCACCAACTATCCTAGATTTTACCCAACTATAATATCTTTTTACAAAACCGAGCCTTCATTTATCAACTTCTATTTTTCTTATTTTTATCCTTAAATCGAGCCTACTACCCTTATAAATTTACCATCACCTTAGCCAACCTTTAAAACCATTTGAAAGCTTCCGCATCTTTAGCCTTATTTCATCCTATTTCCGATAACTCAACTATTCCTCGTCGACGATCGGGCAATCAAGTGAATCGACTCAATTAACCCGGGCCGGATCACATCATTTGGTATCAGAGCTACTAAAACCAGGAATGCCGACGTTCGTACCAAGCTCGGAGTAGGTTCGTAACGTGAAAAAAAAATTTAGGTTGTAATTTTTTTTTCTCTTCTTCCTTTGAATTTCAGCATATTGTAATTGAAAAAAAAATCAAAAAAAAAAGAGAAGAGGAAATTTGAAAAAAAAAATTCAAAAAAAAAATTCAAAAAAAATTCAAAAAAAAATTCAAAAAAAATTTTTTTTGAAGTATAAAAAAAAAAGTGAAAAGTCTTTGAGTTTTATTTTGTTTCTTGTTGCTTCCGAGCATCCATTCATTCTACCATTCCCTCTACCCCCCAAAACGCCACACATACTTTGATTTTTATTTTCTTTGTTTAGCCTACCCTACACCCGACGTTATCCCTTGTAACCCATTTGAAGCCGACCCTCTAAGCCGCAATAAGTCTTCTTGAAACAAAATACAAATTCACGAGAGTGAGACGAGCGGAAAAAGGCACGAGTGGTGAGTACATTAGAGCGAGCAAAAGCCATTAAACAAGTGTAAACACGAGTGGAGTGTTATCCAATTTTCTTTGTGAGTGAAACGTGAGATTTTTGTGGTGAGGTATTTAATTTTTGTTTTGTTTTAATCATTTTTTTTAGTAATTAAATCATGTCTCAAGAAGAATTCTCTATTGATGAATTTCAATACTTGGTGAACGAGATGGGCCGAATTTTGGAGGAAAAACTAAGCCCATTAAAAAGACGTTTGAACCGAGTGGAGGAAAACTCCCAACGGAAACAAAATCCACCAAGTCGAGAAACGGAGTCGAGATCATCACGGCAATACGCGTCCAAAGACTACTCGCTAAGAGATTCTTATCGGGATTTCTATTCAATGAGGAACTCAAGACGAAGCAAAGCAAGTTTTGAGTTTGAAGCTTTTCAAGGTGACGAACGAGGAATCACAAGTATTCCTTCATATGCACCAAGGTATTCGTCCGCCAAGAATCAATCTCGAAGAGGTGATCATTTTTTGTATGAAAGTCATTCTAATTATACCCAACGAGAGTCATTTTGTGCTGATTCTTTTGCAACATCTCCATCCTATAATGAAAGAGCGAGGGAAAAAGAAAAAGAAATAAGAAGAAAAGAAAGACAAGAAATGTTGATGAGAGAAAATGAGCATATATGGAATGAAATCGAGAGACGAAAAAAACAAATGAAAGAAAAGGAACAAGAAATCAAAAAAGTGAGAGAAAAAGAAAATAAAGAGAAAGAATTCAAAAAAGAAATTGAGATTGAACAAGAGTGCAAGCGAGAAAGAGAAATCGAAAGAAAAGAAGAAAAGATTGAAAAAGAAAAAGAAATCCAAAAAGAGAGTGAGGTCGAAAATAAAATTGAAAATGAGAGGGGAAATGAAAAGAGAAAAAAAGAAGTTGAGATTAGAAAAGAAACGAGAGAAAAAGAGATAAACGAACAAGAAAAAGTGAGGAGCATTTCGACTAATCCATATGAAACTTGTTCTTGTTCTGTTTCTTCTTTCCAGGTGCCCGAGATATCAAACGATAATTTTCAACTTCACTACCTTTCCGATGAAAGACATTTTCATATGGTCAGTGTAGGTAAGGTTGAAGATGAAAACGAGCCCCAAGAGTTCAAAGGTAAGAGAGGTGAGGAAATGTTAACGATCGAGTCACGACCACCAGGTTTGAAAATTGTTGAAATACTTTTTAGTGACTTAATTTCTAAACGCTCTCCTTATTTTGGTCTGATTAATTGCTACTCCCTGAATGTGGTTGATTTTTGTTCCAATCAACAAACCAAAGATTTAATTTTGCGTGATGACGGTTTTTCACGAAAGGCGATTAAATTTTTCATTTGTGACAATTTTGTGCACCAATTAACGCTTTGTGGAAAATCCATGAATTTGTGCAAGTATGAATTGATGAATGTAAAAAGTTTTAATTGTTTGTCCCTGTGTATGCAAAAATCCCATTGGTTTAACGTGTTTGGTTTAATGAAATTTTTGCTACATTTTGGCATGAATACTCAAAATCAAGTTTTTAAACCCGGAATCTATTTTGGGTCGTTTTATGGGAAAGTCAAGCTTCATCAATTTTGTGTGAACAATTTCTATTGTTTTGATAATTGGGTGTTGAATAAGGAACTGAGGTATGAAAAATTTGATTTCAATTTAAATTCATTCCTTAATCCATTTTTGTGGTTGTATTTGAAGTTCGTATTTCATTTCGTTAAGGTTAATTCAGCCACAGAGATTCGACTAGACTATATTTCCGAGGAGAGAAGATTTATGATGATCGACAAAGGTAAAAATGATCCTTGCTTTTCCATCCCTCGAGGTAAATAAGGTATGACTTACGATAACTTTAAAATTTCTCTGCCCTATTCGGTTGGTAATAAAATTTTTGTTGAAGAATTGGTTGTTGCAAGGAATTTAAATTGTGATGTGTTTAACTGTTCAGCTTTATTTAAAAATGAATCATCTATTTTTCTTGATGCTGATGATGCGATTTTGGAAGAACCAATCGTTCAATTTCCATTGCAAGGTTTTACTGTGCATTCATCTGTTTGTGATAAAAATTTGTGTTCAATAAGTTGTGGTGAGGAGTTTATCTGCTTGATCGATGAACGGATTAAGTTGAATGTGTCCACATGTCTCTTGAAAATTTTTGGTAAGATTCTCCTTGATGACAAGTTTGTTGAAAAGGTGAAAGATCAAATGGCCACTGTTAAGCTTAACTATGCAAGATTTAAGCCGATTAAGTGGTAAAATCATAACTTGCAAAAAGCTTTGTTCAATCGATTGTGAGTATGAAATTTGGCAAATACCTTCTTGCAAGGATTATGAATGTTCTACCCAAATGGTACTTGGGCCACATATTTGCTCAAATTAATTCTTGATGATTTGTGATTACTCATTTAAAATAATTCCTTCGTTTGATGAGACTTTGTATGGTGAAGATGTAACAAAACAGTTTGGTGGTTTATTTTATTTGTGTTCGATTCCGTTTGATCGAGGAAAGATGAGTATGCTGAGCTATGATCGAGTGAACCAACGCCTCGACTTGAGGACAAGTCGTTCTAAAGAAGGGGGGAATGATACGACCCTGGCCAAGGATGCCCTTGATTTCAGCTTGAATTCAGCTCCTCAAGCTCCATTTAGCTTGGTTCAGCTCACCGAATTTTATTTTAGCTCACATGAGCTTAATTCAGCTCGTTCGAGCTTGGTTTAAATTCAATTCAGCTCATTATTAGCTCTTTAGCTAAATTAATTTTATTTGCTGGAATAAATTAATTATTTAAGTTAATTAGTTAATTTAGTTACAGCTCTTAATTACTTGTCAGCTTATTACATGTTATAATTATGTTGTGTTAGCCGAATTTAATTAGGTGGCTGGATTATATTTAGTTTGTCTTAATACCATTTAGTTCAGCCGAATATACATTTGCACTTAATTTAGTTCATGTTTTTTTCTTATAGGATGGCTGAATGCATGAAGGAGCATTAAAGTCCAAGTGCATGAATGGTTCAATACAACGTATGGGATTATACATGAATGGCTGAATACATGAATGGTTGGATTCATGGATATGGCTCATTTTATGATAATTCAAGGTGTTAATTTAGCCAAGAAGAGCAACTAAATTCATTCTCCAAAAGCTGGCCGATGCACTTCCCAAAACAGCACCTATGCGTTCACAGTTGGAGTTCACACCAAGGACCATTTGGCTGATCATTGTTCACACTTCCAAAGACTTTTCCAACTCCTTTTTCACACCTTCAAGGCTGTTCACGTTCACCTTTAATGCTGGTCTCTTTTCAGCCAAGAATTACATTTCAATGAGCTCATTTAAGCTCAATTGGCTGAACCTAGCTGCTGCCATTTCTCCAAGTGCATTTGCTCTTCTAGAAATTGTCCCTTGAGCTTCAAATTCAGCTGAATTTAGCTCCAGCAATTTAGTTTTTTTTATTTCCAAAATTTTCTAGCATTTTTCTAGCCTAATTAATTACTTAGACATTAAGTCTTTGTTTTGGCCATTCGGCTACCTAGCTGAACACTATAAATAGTTGTTCATTTTCATTGTAAAAGGACTTTTGACTTTTGATCATTTGAATGAACTTTGTTCAAAGAGTGAGTTTTCTCCTCTCTAAATTCGTACGAGTTTCGATCTGACTTATCTAGCGTGCTAGTGGCGTCTATCATTCTCTTTTGAACTTATCACCTTGCTTTGGTGTGGCGTTCAACCCTTCTACAATTCCGCAATCCCACCTTGAACCGAATAGAAATCGGGGTGACACTTTTTAGTGTTGAATCGTTTCTGGCGTTTAAGCTCATTTATCCATTCCACCGACTATCCTAGATTTTACCCAACTATAATATCTTTTACAAAACCGAGCCTTCATTTATCAACTTCCATTTTTCTTATTTTTATCCTTAAATCAAGCCTACTACCCTTATAAATTTACCATCACCTTAGCGAACCTTTAAAACCATTTGAAAGCTTCCGCATCTTTAGCCTTATTTCATCCTATTTCCGATAACTCAACTATTCCTCGTCGACGATCGGGCAATCAAGTGAATCGACTCAATTAACCCGGGCCGGATCACATCACTATATCATTTGGTATCAGATTTTGGGCGTTTTGGGTGTTCTTGGTTGATTTCTAAACTGATCTCTATTTTTTAAAGCATAAACAGCAGTTTTACCCAGAAAAATTGTTCAAAAAAATTCATTTGAGTGGGTAAACGTTGTCCGATTGATCTGAAATTTTACATACATGTTTTTTGCACTGTGATTGAATATAAAAAAATTATTCCCGAAAAAAAATCAGTCAAAAAGTCAAAAAAATCAAAAAATACGAAATTCAATAAAAATTTAAAAAAAGATTCAGCGGGTTGAATTTGGTGCCCAAAATTTCCAGATCAAAAGTTAAATATTTAAGGACATTCCAGATTTAATTTCGTGATTTTTAGAGATCGGGAACACCTCGAACGAAGTTGTCAAGTTACTCCACAGTTTTTTGGGTTTTCTATTTTCAGCAATTTTTATTGATTCTTAGCTGTAGGTTTTCATTTGTTTGCTTTTATTATTCCGTTACGTTATCTAACACCTTCTTGTTTCTTGTGTTAGTAGGATTTACACGTGTGCACAACTCCTTCCTCGGTGCAACACGAATCACTTGGTGTCTCGTCAGTTTTTGGAATCCTAGTGCAAATTAGGATTCTTTGGTAGTTTGGTTCACACTCTCTAATTGGTTGATATAAACTCTGATAAAGAACTCACAAGATTGAATTCGACCTCATTTAGAATTTGATTTTTCTTTTTGAGTGATTAATGGTGAGGTTTGCTAACTTTTATTTTTGAGTGTTGAGTGTTTATTTTTTACAGGTTTTGAAAATGTCTAAAGGTGATAATAATGATGCACTTATGAAAGTCCAACAACAGTTAGACGGACATACTGCTGCAATCACACAAATAAATGCTACACTTCAAGCATTGAATACTACTTTGAATGAGATACGAGTGAATCAAAAACATCAATATCGAGATCCAATTAAGGAAGATAGGGATAACCAGCCCTATAGGTGCAGCCCTCAACGTGTCCCTAGAATGGATGATGATTTTCATGATCGTGGACAATCATCTTTGGCAAAACCAAAGAGCGAGCAGCAACGAGAACATCTCTTTCATACTCGCTGCCATGTACAAGGTAAGCTTTGTAGAGTTATTATTGATGGTGAAAGTTGCTCGAACATAGCCAGCACGACGATGGTGGAAAAGCTTTGCTTAACCACTACCAAGCATCGACAACCTTATCAACTACAAGGGCTTAGCAACGAAGGCCAATTTAGGGTCACTCAACAAGTGCGCATCGCCTTTTCTATCGGTAAGTATCAAGACGAAGTTGTGTGCGACGTAATGCCTATTCAAGCCTGCCATTTGTTGCTAGGAGAACCATGGCAACTGGATCGAAAAGTCACTCACGATGGTCGTACCAATAGGTATTCTTTCAAGCATCAAGGAAAGAAACTCACCTTAGTGCCGCTCACTCCGGAACAAGTCCATGAGGACCAAATCAAACTGAAAAATTATGTTAAAACAAGTGAGGAAAAAGAAAAAGAGAATGAAAAAGAGCAAAAAGAGATTGAGAGTGAAAAAGAAATTGAAGAAAGAAGAGAAAATGAATTAGAAAAAGAAACAAAAGAAAAAGACGTGGAAAGGGTAGTGAGGAATGTTTCCACTAACCAAGATATGAATTTTTCTTGTGTTGCTACTTTTCAGGTTCCCGAAAGATCGAAAGATAACTTTCAACTTCAATACCTCTAAATGAAAGATGCTTTCATACGATCAACTTAGGCAAAGATGAAATCACACTACATGATCCCGAAGGTAAGCGAGGTAAGGAAATTTTAGAAACCGAGTCCAGTGCAGATTTGAAAATTATTGATAAAACTTTTGGTGAGTTAGTTCTTAAAAGATCCCCTCATTTTGATCCGATTAATTGTTACTCTTCGATTGTGGTTGATAAAGTCATTACGAAAAGAAGCGTGATTTGTTATTCTCTTGATTTACCTTGTGTAAAATCCTCGAATTTGTCCAAATTTGTTTTGGAGAATAAGGTAACGAAATTTTCCAAAAATTTTTTCAATTTATATTCGTGCCTTAAACAGTTTATGTGGTTGTACATGAAGTTTGAGTTCCATTTGACAAAGGTTAACTCAACAACGGAGATTCGACTACACTATGCCCCCGATGAACGAAGGTTTGTTTTAAATGAAAAAGGTAAAATCGACCCTTATTCTTTTGCTTATCAAGGTAAGATGCTTGAAACCTTTGAAACACTTTTGTACTCCTCGGATAGTGACAAAGATCGTGTTGATGAACACTTAGATCGAAACGTGCTTGACTGTCCTATTTTATTTATTGATGATAAATCTATTTTGATGGTTGATAAAAAGATTCTTGTTTTTGATAATGCATGTGTGAGTGAATCTATAGACCGTCGATTAAGGCATGGTAATCTGAATCTGTCCATTCACATGCGTTATACCTGTTCTATTATGCTTATAATTGGACTACAAGCTTGTTTGCGTTGCTATTTACTATTTCATGGCTATTCTTTTCAGTGGACTCAATTGCCATTAGTCCCGTTCGATCGAGGAAAGTCGAGTTCATTTGATTTTTTTAGATTCGAGGATGAATCTTTTTGAGGAAGGGGGGAATGATACGAGTCACAAAGGCCCAACCCAAGCTTAAGAAGGTGATGGGCTCAAATCAAGAAAATCAAGATTCACTTTCTTGTTTTCAAGAAAATCAAGAAATCGAATCTTGGCCCAATTTTGCTATTCGGAGCAATTTCAAGAATCAAGAAAATCAAGATTTCAAATCTTGGAAATCTTGGTCCAAGAAATCGAATCTTGGAGCCAAAGCGCGTTGGATCTCCATTACGAGCGTCAACGACCCAATTTCGGTAGGAGATGGATCACAAGCCCAAATTCTTAAAGGCGAGGCCCAATAAGCAAATTCCCAGCCCAATTAAGAAATCCATACATATTTAGTTGAAAATCAGGCCAAAATGTCAAAGGGCCCAATTTGTCAACATTTTAGTTGTTTAAGTTAATTTTTAAGTTTTAGGAATATCACATGTTAAATTCGGCCCAAAACAGCCCAATAGGATGCATGGCCGAATTTTCCTTTGTTTTTTTTAATTAAGTTTAAATTTTTTAAGTTTTCTAATTAGATTAGGATTTGTTGGAGGCCTATATAAGCATTGGCCAGCCACCCTTTGTAAACATCTTATTATCATTCAATACATTAAATTTCAGTTTGTTAGAGTGCAGAATTTTCTTTGGGGTTTTCTCCAAGAATTCTCTCTTGAGCTTTCTTTAGAAGTTGTTTTAACAATCTTTTGATTGTGGGAGCCATCTTCAACCTTCTTCTTGCCATCGATATTCTTTGGAGGGGAGATTAGAGCCGTTTGAAGAGATTTGTGAAATTTTTCGGGATTTCAAGGATCTTTAGGACTTATCCTTTAATTTTTGCTGTTCAATTTCTTTTATTTAATTCTACTTGTGTCGAATCTTAATTCTAATCTATTTGCTGTTTTATTTGTGTTTCCAGCCCTCGTTTATCTTAAAGAATTGATCAATTTTACTTTTTGCTGGAGTTCGACAATCAGCCCTAAATCCCCATATTCTAGGGTTCTTGCCGAATGCACACTTATTCTTCTTGGGTGAATTTGGTTGTGGAAACTTAGGGGAAACTTTCGTGGTGGTCAATTGAGCAGATTGCCCTCGCTTTCTCAGTCTCAATAGCCGTTTTATGCCTTCAATTTCTTTCTTTCTCATTGACGCATAAACCCTAATTTGTTTCAAGAAATTCTGGTCGATCTAATTTGCTGGTGTTCTTTGACAGATTCGGCTTGTGGGAGTTCATTCTTGGGAATCAATTTCGTGTTCTTGGTTTCAAGAAACCTCTTTCATAAGTGTTTCGTTCCTTGATTAGATCTTGCTGATTTTTAGGGTTCTTATTCCAGATTTTAATTTTCCAGATTTAATCTCGTTCTTTGTTTGATTTCAGATCTGTTCGTTTAGAGCTTTCGTAGGAGTTTCCCGTGACTTGGCAACTCGATCTTGGTCCGCGCGCAACCCCGTATCAGGTTTCTTGGACCAAGATTTCCAAGATTTGAAATCTTGATTTTCTTGATTCTTGAAATCGCTCCAAACAGCAAAATTGGACCAAGATTCGGTTTCTTGATTTTCTTGAAAACAAGAAAGTGAATCTTGATTTTCTTGTTCTTTCGTGTATTCATCTAAGACCTTGCTAACAAACTCTTTAATGGTCCCATTTAATTTGGAACGCATTTGTCGGGCCTTTGATCTCGTTATTGTGCCTTGTGGTAATTTGAGCCCATCACGTTCTTGAACTTGGATTGGGCCTTTGTGACTCGTATCAGGGACTTTGCTAATTTTCAATGCCTTGTAGTTCGCTGAACCCTTAACATCCAGATGAAAGATGATGTTGATAACCAAAGGACCAATATTTTCCATTCGCAGTGTTTTATAAAAGGTAACTTATGTTCACTTATTATTGATAGTGAGAGTTGCTTGAATGTAGTAAGCAGTTATTTCGTGGATTCTTTAAAGTTACCTTGTACCAAACATCCTGATACGAGTCACAAAGGCCCAACCCAAGCTCAAGAATGTGATGGGCTCAAATTACCACAAGGCCCAATAACGAGGTCAAAGGCCCAACAAATGCGTTCCAAACTAAATGGGACCATTCAAGAATTTGTTAGCAAGGCCTTAGATGCGTACACGAAAGAAAAAGAAAATCAATATTCACTTTCTTGTTTTCAAGAAAATCAAGAAACCGAATCTTGGCCCAATCTTGCTGTTTGGAGCGATTTCAAGAATCAAGAAAATCAAGATTTCAAATCTTGGAAATCTTGGTCCAAGAAACCGAATCTTGTAGCCAAGGCGCATTGGATCTCCGTTATGAGATCCAATAACTAATTTTTGTAGGAGATGGACTACAAGCCCAAGTTCTTGAAGGCAAGGCCCAATAAGACTATTCCAAGCCCAACCATTCTTGCCGAATTCATCTTTAGCCTTCTTGGGTACATTCGATTGCTGGAATTTGGGGAATACGTCTTGGTTGTTCAATTGGACAGAATCGAAATCTTTGTTCAATCCCCGATTCGTTTTATTCCATTGTTTTCCTTCTCCTTTCATTCTTGTCGCAACATCTCTCACTTTCCATTTAAAAATCTGATTGTTGAATTTACTTGCTGTTTTAGGTGTTTTTGGACATATTCAGCTTGTTGAGAATCAATATTGGAGATCGATTTTGAGTTTTCGCATTCCGACGACATCTATTCATAAGATCTTTGATTCTTGGCTGTTCTTGATTATTTTGGGGATTTTGATTTCCAGATCTGATTTGCTTTTAATCTTGTTCTTTGTTTTGATTTCAGACCTGCTTGTTTAGAGCCTCGTAGGAATTTTCCCGTGACTTGGCAACTCGATCTTGGTCCGCGCACAACCCTATATCACTTGGTTTCCATGAATAGCCGTCTCTAAGGGTGTTTTTGATTCTTGCTATTCATTGATAGTTTTTATTTCAGATCTAATTGAATCTAACTTCAATTCTCTGTTTCGTTTTAGATTTGATCATCTAGAGCCTCGTAGGAGTTTTCTCGTGACTTAACAACTCGATCTTTGTCCGCGCGCAGCCCCCTATCAATTCAGTTTGCTGGAAATTTGGGAATTAGTCTGCTGTTTCTTTTCTTGGTGTTAGTCCTTTCAGATTCGGTTTGGAAAAAGTTCCCAGCAACCTCAAGTGATAAAAATCGTTCTTGAATCATAATCCTTTTATTTTGTTCTTGCCGTCCAAATGCTATCTTTTATTCAATCGATTTGCTGCACTTTAACATTAACTTGCTGTTTGTGATTATTCTTCTCAGATTCGGCAGATTGGGATTTAATTTGATTTCAAATCCGTGTTCTTTGCGTCCAAGATTTGTTATTCTTAAGAGCGCTTGTTTCTTGCTGTCCATTGATTGATTTGGGGATTTTAATTTCAGATCTAATCGGATTTAATTTTAATTCTCTGTTTCGTTTCAGATCTGATCGTCTAGAACTTCGTAGGAGTTTTCTCGTGACTTGGCAACTCGATCTTGGTCTGCACGCAAACCCCTATCATTTGGTATTAGATTTTGGGCGTTTTGGGTGTTCTTGGTTGATTTCTAAACTGATCTCTCTTTTTTAAACAACAAACTGCAATTTTACCCAGAAATTTTTGGAAAAAAATTCATTCGAGTGGGTAAACGTTTTCTGATTGATCTAAAATTTTACATGCATATTTTTAGCACTGTGATTGAATATTAAAAAATATTTCCTGCAAAAAAAATCAGTCAAAAAAGTAAAAAAAATTGAAAAAGATGAAATCCAATAAAAATTAAAAAAATATTCAGCGGGTTGAGTTTGGTGGCCAAACTTTCCAGATAAAAAATTCAATATTTAAGGATATTCCAGATTTAATTTCGTGATTTTTGGAGATCAGGAACACCTCAAACGAAGTTGTCAAGTTACTCCGTAGTTTTTTAGGTTTTTGGATTTCAGCAATTTTTATTGATTCTTAGCTGTAGGTTTTCATTTGTTTTGCCTTCATTCTCCCTTTACACTATCTAACACCTTCTTGTTTCTTGTGTTAGTAGAATTTTAAGGTGTACACAATTCTTCCTTAGTGCGACACAAATCAATTGGTATCTCGTCAGTTTTGGCATCCTAGTGCAAATTAGGATTCTTTGGTAGTTTCGGTTCATACATTTTCTAATTGGTTGATATAGACTCTACTAAAGAACTTACAAGACTAAATTCTACCTCATTGAGAATTTGATTTTTCTTTTGGAGTGATTAATGGTGAGGTTTGCTAACTTTCCTTTTTGAGTGTTGAGTGTTTATTTTGCAGGTTTTTGAAATGTCTAAGGTTGGTCAAGTTGATGATGGCCATAATGGTGTCCATGATAAATTTGAAAAGATCCAAAAACAGTTAAACGAGCAGGCTGCCTTACTTTGAACATTGAGTGCTACTATCAATGAGATGCGATTGGATCAAGAGCCTCAGTATCGGGGTCCAATTAAAGAGGATATGGATAACCAGCCTCGTGCTCATAGGCACGCTCCTAAACGTGTCCCTAGAACTGACTATGACGTTCATGATCACGAACAACCCTCTTTGGCAAAACCAAAGAGCGAGTAGCAAAGAGAACATCTCTGTCATACTCGCTGCCATGTGCAAGGTAAGGTTTGTAGAGTTATTATTGATGGTGAAAGTTGCTCGAACATAGCCAGCACGACGATGGTGGAAAAGCTTTGCTTGACCACTACCAAGCATCCACGACCTTATCAACTACAAGGGCTTAGCAGCGAAGGCCAATTTAAGGTCAATAACAAGTGCGCATCACCTTTTCTATCGACAAGTATCAAGACGAAGTCATGTGCGATGTAGTGCCTATTCAAGCCTGCCATTTGTTGCTAGGAGAACCATGGCAAAGGGATCGAAAGGTCACCCACGATGGTCGTACCAATAGGTATTCTTTCAAGCATCAAGGAAGGAAAGTCACCTTAGTGCCGCTCACTCCGGAACAAGTCCATGAGGACCAAATCTAACTAAAAAATTCTGTTGTTAAAACAAGTGAGGAAAAAGAAAAAAGAGAAGAGAAAAATAAAAGTGAAAAAGAAGAAAATGAAAATGAAAAAGGTGAAAAGGAAAGAGAGAGAGAAACAAAAGAAAATGTGAATGAAGTGAGTGAAAAAGAGAGAGAGCTTAAACAAGAAATGAGTAAAGAAGAAGAGAGTGCTCAAACACAATGGAGGAATATTTTTGCTAACCCCCATTCGAAATCGCCTTGTGATTTCTCTTTGTTTCAAGTTTGCAAGATTCCACCCATGGATAGGTTCTAGCTTCATTACCCTTCTACCGAGAGACGTTTTCAATTGATTGAACAAGGTAAAATTGATCCTTGTTTTCCCACCTCTAATGGTAAGCAAGGTAAAATGATAGAGGGTTGCGTGCGGACCAAGATCGCGTTGCCAAGTCACGAGAAAACTCCTACGAGGCTCTAAACGAACAGATATGAAACGAAACAGAAATTAAAAGATTAGAACTTTGAATTTCCAGATCTGGAATAAAAATCCCCAAACCAGCAAAGAATCAAATTGAGAATAGGAATAAGTGTTAATAAAGGTTCTTGGGGAATCAAGAGCATGTAATTGAACCCCAAAGAATACTCCAATCTGCCAAATCTGAAAAGAAAGACAAACAGCAAGTTAAATTTCCCCAAAATTCCAGCAATCAAAAGAACCCAAATCTGAAAAGAAGAAATCGACAAGAACAAGGAATTTAGGGATTTTGAACGAATTTTGCTGTCAAGAACAAAAGGGGCGATCCGATCTTTAGTAAAGAAGAGGGTGAATCAGATTTGGAATGCTTTGGAACGCCTGAAACGCAACAAGAATAACAAACAAATTAGCTAATAAAAACTGACACAAGCAGAAATTTAAAAGAGATTGAACAATAAGAAAATAAAGATAAAGTCCTAAGAAGCCTTGAAATCCCAAAAGGTTTCACAACTCCCTTCAAACGGCTCTAATCTCCCCTCCAATAAAGAACAATGGCAATAAGAAGGCTGAAGATGGCTCCCACAATCAAAAAGATTGTTAAAACTACTTCTAAAGAAACTCAAGAGAGAATTCTTGGAGAAAACTCTAAGAGAATTTTACTCAGCAAAAATCTGAAATTTTAATGTATTGTAATGTCCAATGTAGGATGGCTGGCCAAGCCATATATATAGGCCTCCTAACTACTTTCCTAGCCCTACTAGGAAAACTAACAAAAACCTAATTGTTGACTTTCAAAGGAATTTCGTCCAAGGCTTTTAAATAGGCCTTTTGGACTGAATTTTTACATAGAAAGTTATTCATAAGGTTAAAAAATTAAAACTAAATATTTAAAAAAATTAAAACTTAACAAATTGAGCCACTTTGACATTTGGCCTGATTTTAACTAAGTCTAGTTTAAACTTCTTGGTTGGGCTTGGAACATCTTATTAGGCCGTGTCTTCAAGAACTTGGGCATTTAATCCGTTCTCTCCCGAAATTAGTTCGTTGATGCTCGTAAACGAGATCCAATGCGCCTTAGTTGCAAGATTCAGTTTCTTGGACCAAGATTTCCAAGATTTGAAATATTGATTTTCTTGATTCTTGAAGTCGCTCAAAACAGCAAAATTGGACCAATATTCGGTTTCTTAATTTTCTTGAAAATAAGAAAGTGAATCTTGATTTTCATTTTCCTTCGTATACGCATCTAAGGCCTTTGTGACTCGTATCATTCCCCCCTTCCTCAAAAAGATTCGTCCTCGAATCTGAAAAATCAAATGGAGATAAGTCAACCACATTGAAAGTAGAACTTGTAGTCCAAACATAAGCATAACAAAACAAGTATAACGCATGCGAATGAACAGATTCAGATTACCATGCAAACAATCTAATTTACTCGCCAATGCCTCGTCAAATATTCGAAACAAAGATGGACATATTTTAAGGTATTCAATAATCTCAAATTGTTTCCACAAACTGATACGATCTCGGTTTAGTAGTTGAGTCCGAGTCGTTTGATTCCCGATCGTAAACGAAGAAGTAGATTAGACGAGAAGGAGTTAGAATATATTTGTGTACAAAGAAGTAAGATAAGTTCGTGCAAAGTTGGATGTGGATTTGGTTTAAGTCGAAATGGTATGAATAGAATGGAAGAGTTCGGTTTAGGATAATTAAGAAATGGTATTTGGTTTTGGTACGTTTTGGTATTTGGGAATTGGTACGAAATGGTATGGAATTGGTATGAAATGGTATGGTATTTGGTACGAATTGGTAATGGTTCAAAGAGGTCAAGAATGAACCAACACTAAAGAAAAGTGTCGACCCGAAACTTATAGGACCTAAATGAATTGGAAATGGTTGAAAATGACCTTGACCCGATACTTAGGAAAGTATGAACCAAAGGTATCAAAGGTGAACGCCACACTCGGGTTTAAGGAGTGATAAGTTCGGAAAAGACTCAAAAAGACGCCACTAAAAGCTTAGATAAGTCTTACGGGTCTCGAACGAAATTTGAGAGAAAATGCCTCACAAATTTGGCAGCAATTCGCTAATTAAAATGTCAAAAGTCCCTTACAAAGTGAAAATTCAGCTATTTATAATAATCCACTAGGCTAGCCGAATGGTCACTTAAATTCCTTAAAAATTAAGCAAATGAATTACTTAAATGGGCTAGCTAGATTCGGCTGAACTTAGAGCTCCAATGGTCACCTTCTAGATGGACAATTGAACTTGGAGCTTGAGGGAGTAAATGGCAGCAGCTACATTCGGTTGATGTGCTTAAAGGAGCTCATTTAATTGGCAACTATTGCTGAAAAATTACCAGCAATTAAGAAGATGTTGAGTAGTCACTTTGAGTGTGAAAACCAAGTTTTGAAGAGTCTTTGAATGTGAACACCTTGATCCGAACAGCCATGATGTATTCAACAGTGTGTAAGCAATAAATTCGGCTGAATGGTCACTTAGGAGACTTCAAACAGCAGCCAACTTCATTCTCCCATTCATGCATGTGCCGTCCCCTTCATGTACCCTCTTTTAATACCTTTCATGCTCCAAAAACGTTCATGGATGATGTACCTGCAGCAACATTCATCAAATAATTCAAATTCGTGTTTAGACACATTAAATTAACACTAAAATGCTGCACATTAAATTCGGCAGCCTTAGGACATAATTAAAACAAGTAATAAAGTTAACATATTAAAAACAAGCTTAAAAACATATTTATAAGCTGTATAAATTAAGACAAAATTAATAACATGTCATAATAACTAAAATATCATGCATAATTAAGTTTGACCAGATTTAAGACCAATTTAATAACGAAAATTAATTAAGCTTGTAAATAACTAATTTAACTAACTCAATTAATTATTTCAGCTACTATATTATTGACTAAGTTATTTTGAGCTAATTTTGAGCTAGTTCGAATTTAATGAGCTGAAGTGGAGCTTAATTCAGCTCGTAACAAAGTGCAAGGAAGGCTCATCGAGTTTGTCCAAGCTTCATCAATGCGTCCAACCAAAGTCTCGCCCCAAACTTGATCTACTAAGGCCGAAACAGCCTCCTTGAATTGTTTAGCTCGTGATCGGGTGATTGGACCTTGAGGCAGCTCCAAAGGCTCCTTGCTCGAGCTAGGTTGGACTTGAGGCGTGGCTGTATCACAAACCATGAATAAATCGCGAGTAATAATCAAATGGTAAACGTAATCATCACAAGTAGGTATTTGAAAAGGTTCACACGGTTCACAGAGTTGCACAATCATACCATGCATTAATCGATGATCTATAGATTCACTCACACATGCATTATCAAAAACAAGAATCTTTTTATCAACCATCAAAACAGTTAGATCATCAATAAATAAAATAGGACAGTCAAGCACGTTTCGATCTAAGTGTTTTACAAAAATTAAATCATCAACACGATCTTTGTCACTATTCGAGGAGTACAAAAGTGTTTCAAAAGTTTCAAGCATCTTACCTTTATAAGCAGAAGAATAAGGGTCAATCTTACCTTTTTCATTTAATACAAACCTTCGCTCATCGAGGGCATAGTGTAGTCGAAGCTTCGTTGTTGAGTTAACCTTTGATACGAGTCTCAAAGACCCAACCCAAGAACGTGATGGGCTCAAACTACCACAAGGCCCAATAACGAGATCAAAGGCCCGACAAATGCGTTCCAAACTAAATGGGACCATTCAAGAATTTGTTAGCAAGGCCTTAGATGCGGACACAAAAGAACAAGAAAATTAAGATTCACTTTCTTGTTTTCAAGAAAATCAAGAAACCAAATCTTGGCCCAATTTTGCTGTTTGGAGTGATTTCAAGAATCGAGAAATTCAAGATTTCAAATCTTGGAAATCTTGGTCCAAGAAACCGAATCTTGCAGCCAAGGCGCATTGGATCTCCGTTATGAGCATCAACGACCCAAATTTGGTAGGAGATGGATCACAAGCCCAAATTCTTGAAGGCGAGGCCCAATAAGCAAATTCCAGCCCAATCAAGATTTTCATATATACTTAGTTGAAAATCAGGCCAAAATGTCAAAGGTCCCAATTTATAAACATTTTAATTGTTAACTTAAATTTTTAGGCTATAGGAATATGAAGTGTTAAATTCGGCCCAAACAGCCCATTTAAGTGTTTGGCCGAAATTCTCTTATTGTTTTTATTAATTAGGTTTAAATTTTAAGTTTCCTAATGAGATTAGGATTAGTTGGAGGCCTATATAATATATGGCCGGCCACCCTTTGTAAACACCACTTAGAATTTATCAAATTTCAGATTTGCAAAGTCCAAAATTTTCCTTGAGGTTTTCTCCAAGAATTCTCTCTTGAGCTTTCTTTAGAAGTTGTTTTAACAATCTTTTGATTGTGGGAGCCATCTTCAACCTTCTTCTTGCCATCGTTATTCTTTGGAGGGGAGATTAGAGCCGTTTGAAGGGATTTGTGAAATCGCTCGGGATTTCAAGGATCTTTAGGACTTATATTTTAATTCTTGCTGTTCAATTTATTTTCTTTAATTCTGCTTGTGCCGATTTCTCATCTAATCAATTTGCTGTTATTCTTGTGTTTCCAACCTTCTTTCAACTCAAAGAATCGGTCAAATATCCCTCTTGTTGGCAGCACATAATCGGTTTAAAACCCCCAAAATCCCAGGGTTCTTGCCGAATTCATCTTTAGCCTTCTTGGATACATTCGATTGTTGGAATTTGGGGAATACGTCTTGGTTGTTCAATTGGATAGAATCAAAATCTTTGTTCAATCCCCGATTCATTTTATTCCATTATTTTTCTTCTCCTTTCATTCTTGTCGCAACATCTCTCACTTTCCATGTAAAAATCTGATTGTTGAATTTGCTTGCTGTTTTAGGTGTTTTTGGACAGATTCGGCTTGTCGAGAATCAATATTGGAGATCAATTTTGTGTTTTCGCATTCCGACGACATCTATTCATAAGATCTTTGATTCTTGCCTGTTCTTGATTATTTTGGGGATTTTGATTTCCAGATCTGATTTGCTTTTAATCTTGTTCTTTGTTTTGATTTCAGATCTGCTCATTTAGAGCCTTGTAGGAATTTTCCCGTGACTTGGCAACTCGATCTTGGTCTGAGCGCATTTCTATATCAACCTTTGTCATATGGAACTCAAACTTCATGTACAACCACAGAAACTGTTTAAGGCATGAATATAAATTGAAAACAAATTTGGCAAATTTCGTTACCTGATTTAAAAACTAAGTATCAAAACAATAGAAAGTATTTGCACACAATAGATGATGCTTGATTTTCCAACAAAATATACCAAAATAGATTCCGGGTTTAAAAACTTGATTTTGATTAGTCATGCCGAAGTGTAACAAAGATTTCATTAAACCAATGAGGATTTTCGCATACATACCAACATACATTCAAAACTTTTTTTATTAACCAAAAAAGATTTGCACAAATTCGCATATTTTACACAAGGCAAATCAAGAGAATAACAACTCACACTTCCTTTCTTAGTTCGTGGCAATCCTAGAATAATATCCATGGATAAGTCTACCCATGGTGAAGTAGGAATCAGCAAAGGAGTGTAAAGGCCGTGAAGCATTACCTTAGATTTTGCTTGTTTACATGTGATGCACTTAGAACATACCTTTTCGACATCCTTCTTCATATGTAGCCAATGGAAGTGTTCTATCCCACGTAAAGGTGCTAAACCTTTAGGGGCCTCACTAAAAACATCCTCATAATCTTGCGAAAAACATTGAAACACACTAGGCAAATTTTCATTAATGTTAGATAGAGATAAATAATTTTGCCTAAACCTCACAAGGATACAAGGCTGTTCATTGAATAGGTCTCTCTGCACATCTTTTTTTGTTGCAATTAAATTTTTCACTCTATTTTTACCACTTGAGGATTCACTCACCTTTGGGCCATTTAAATTTTGACTTTTTTCACTACTAGCCTCTTTTCTCTCAGTCTTTTTTATTTGTCCTTTCTCCCTCACCCCATCACAAAATTTCATCATTTTTAATTGATCTTTATATACATCACTGGGATTTAAAGGAGCAAGAGTGAATTTTCGGCCTTTAAACACAAGAGAGTATCTATTAAGCTTGCCTTGGTGTGTAACATCACGATCAAATTGCCAAGGCCGTCCAAGGAGCAAGTGTGTCACATGCATTGGGACCACATCACACCATACCTCATCCTCGTAATTCCCAAGCTTAAAAGTGATCAAGGATTGTTTTGTAACTTTAACTTCTGAGCATTCATTAAGCCACTGAAGGTGATATGGCTTAGGGTGCTCGATACAAGGTAGCTTTAAGGAATCCACCAAATAGCTGCTAACTACATTCAAACAACTCCCACTTATCAATAATAAGTGAACATAAGTTACCTTTTATAAAACACCTAGAATGGAAAATATTGGTCATTTGGTTATCACAATTGTCTCACATTTGGATGTTAAGGGTGCGGCAGACTACCATCTTATTTTTTTCTCTTTTTTTTTGAAATACCTGTAAAACAAATACTCAACACTCAAAAGAAAAATTAGCAAACCTCACCGTTAGTCACTCAAAAAGAAAAATCAAATTCTCAATGCGGTAGAATTCAGTCTTGTGAGTTCTTTAGTAGAGTCTATATCAACCAATTAGAAAGTGTATGAACTGAAACTACCAAAGAGTCCTAATTCGCACTAAGATGCCAAAAACTGACGAGACACCAATTGATTCATGTTACGCCGAGGAAGAATTGTGCACACGTTTAAACCTACTAACACAAGAAACAAGAAGGTGTTAGATATTGTAAATGGAGAATAAAAAAGCAAACAAATGAAAACCTATAGCTAAGAATCAATAAAAATTGCTGAAATTGAAAAACCCGAAAAACTGCGGAGTAAATTGACAACTTTGTTAGAGGTGTTCTTGATCTCCAAAAATCACAAAATTAAATCTGGAATATCCTTAAATATTTAATTTTTGATCTGGAAAGATTGGGCACCAAAATTAACCCGCTGAATATTTTTTTTAATTTTATTGAATTTCATATTTTTCAATTATTTTGACTTTTTTGACTGAATTTTTTTCGGGAAATATTTTTTTATATTCAATCACAATTCCAAAAATATGTATGTAAAATTTAAGATCAATCATACAACGTTTACCCACTCAAATGAATTTTTTTCGAAAACCTTTTCTGGGTAAAACTGTTGTTTGTAGTTTAAAAAATAGAGATCAGTTTAGAAATCAACCAAGAACACCCAAAACACCCAAAATCTGATACCAAATGATAGAGGGTTGCGCGTGGACCAAGATCAAGTTGTCAAGTCATGGGAAACTACTACGAAAGCTCTAAACAATCAAATCTGAAACGAAACAGAAAAGGATTAAAATTCCAGATCTAAAATAAAGTAATTCCCAAATCAATAAAGACTTTGTATGGTGAAGATGTAGCAAAATAGTTTGGTGGTTTATTTTATTTGTGTTCGATCCCGTTTGATCGAGGAAAGATGAGTAAGCGGAGCTATGATCGAGTGAACCAACGGCTCGACTTGAGGACAAGTCGTTCTAAAGAAGGGCGGAATGATACGACCGTAGCCAAGGATGCCCTTGATTTCAGCTTGAATTCAGCTCCTCAAGCTCAATTTAGCTTGGTTCAGCTCACCGAATTTTATTTTAGCTCACATGAGCTTAATTCAGCTCGTTTGAGCTTGGTTTAAATTCAATTCAGCTCATTATTAGCTCTTTAGCTAAATTAATTTTATTTGCTGGAATAAATTAATTATTTAAGTTAATTAGTTAATTTAGTTATAGCTCTTAATTACTTGTCAGCTTATTACATGTTATAATTATGTTGTGTTAGCCGAATTTAATTAGGTGGCTGGATTATATTTAGTTTGTCTTAATACCATTTAGTTCAGCCGAATATACATTTGCACTTAATTTAGTTCATGTTTTTTTCTTGTAGGATGGCTGAATGCATGAAGGAGCATTAAAGTCCAAGTGCATGAATGGTTCAATACAACGTATGGGAGTATACATGAATTGCTGAATACATGAATGGTTGGATTCATGGATATGTCTCATTTTATGATAATTCAAGGTGTTAATTCAGCCAAGAAGAGCAACTAAATTCATTCTCTAAAAGCTGGCCGATGCACTTCCCAAAACAGCACCTATGCGTTCACATTTGGAGTTCACACCAAGGACCATTTGGCTGATCATTGTTCACACTTCCAAAGACTTTTCCAACTCCTTTTTCACACCTTCAAGGCTGTTCACGTTCACCTTTAATGCTGGTCTCTTTTCAGCCAAGAATTACATTTTAATGAGCTCATTTAAGCTCAATTGGCTGAACCTAGCTGCTGCCATTTCTCCAAGTGCATTTGCTCTTCTAGAAATCGTCCCTTGAGCTTCAAATTCAGCTGAATTTAGCTCCAGCAATTTAGTTTTTTATTTCTAAAATTTCTAGCATTTTTCTAGCCTAATTAATTACTTAGACATTAAGTCTTTGTTTGGGCCATTCGGCTACCTAGCTGAACACTATAAATAGTTGTTCATTTTCATTGTAAAAGGACTTTTGACTTTTGATCATTTGAATGAACTTTGTTCAAAGAGTGAGTCTTCTCCTCTCTAAATTCGTACGAGTTTTGATCTGACTTATCTAGCATGCTAGTGGTGTCTATCGTTCTCTTTTGAACTTATCACCTTGCTTTGGTGTGGCATTCAACCCTTCTACAATTCCGCAATCCCACCTTGAACCGAATAGAAATCGGGGTGACACTTTTTAGTGTTGAATCGTTTCTGGCGTTTAAGCTCATTTATCCATTCCACCGACTATCCTAAATTTTACCCAACTATAATATTTTTTTACAAAACCGAGCCTTCATTTATCAACTTCCATTTTTCTTATTTTTATCCTTAAATCGAGCCTACTACCCTTATAAATTTACCAACACCTTAGCCAACCTTTAAAACCATTTGAAAGCTTCCGCATCTTTAGCCTTATTTCATCCTATTTTCGATAACTCAACTATTCCTCATAGACGATCGGGCAACTTTGTGAAACGACTCGATTAACCTGGGCCGGATCACATCATTTGGTATCAGAGCTACTAAAACGAGGAATGCCGACGTTCGTACCAAGCTCGGAGTAGGTTCGTAACGTGAAAAAAAAAATTTAGGTTGTAATTTTTTTTCTCTTCTTCCTTTGTATTTCAGCATATTGTAATTGAAAAAAATCAAAAAAAAAAGAGAAGAGGAAATTTGAAAAAAAAATTCAAAAAATTTTTTTAAAAAAAACAATTTTTGAAGTAAAAAAAAAGTGAAAAGTCTTGTGAGTTTTATTTTGTTTCTTGTTGCCTCCGAGCATCCATTCATTCTACCATTCCCTCTACCCCCCAAAACGCCACACATACTTTGATTTTTATTTTCTTTGTTTAGCCTACCCTACACCCGACGTTATCCCTTGTAACGCATTTGAAGCCGGCCCTCTAAGCCGCAATAAGTCTTCTTGAAACAAAATACGAATTCACGAGAGTGAGACGAGCGGAAAAAGGCACGAGTGGTGAGTACATTAGAGCAAGAAAAAGCCATTAAACAAGTGTAAACACGAGTGGAGTGTTATCCAATTTTCTTTGTGAGTGAAACGTGAGATTTTTGTGGTGAGGTATTTAATTTTTGTTTTGTTTTAATCATTTTTTTAGTAATTAAATCATGTCTCAAGAAGAATTCTCTACTGATGAATTTCAATACTTGGTGAACGAGATGGGCCGAATTTTGGAGGAAAAACTAAGCCCATTAAAAAGACGTTTGAACCGAGTGGAGGAAAACTCCCAACGGAAACAAAATCCACCAAGTCGAGAAACGGAGTCGAGATCATCACGGCAATACGCGTCCAAAGACTACTCGCTAAGAGATTCTTATCGGGATTTCTATTCAATGAGGAATTCAAGACGAAGCAAAGCAAGTTTTGAGTTTGAAGCTTTTCAAGGTGACGAATGAGGAATCACAAGTAGTCCTTCATATGCACCAAGGTATTCGTCCGCCAAGAATCAATCTCGAAGAGGTGATCATTTTTTATATGAAAGTCATTCTAATTATACCCAACGAGAGTCATTTTGTGCTGATTCTTTTGCAACATCTCCATCCTATAATGAAAGAGCGAGGCAAAAAGGAAAAGAAATAAGAAGAAAAGAAAGACAAGAAATGTTGATGAGAGAAAATGAGCATATATGGAATGAAATCGAGAGACGAAAAAAAGAAATGAAAGAAAAGGAACAAGAAATCAAAAAAGTGAGAGAAAAAGAAAATGAAGAGAAAGAATTCAAAAAAGAAATTGAGATTGAACAAGAGTGCAAGCGAGAAAGAGAAATCGAAAGAAAAGAAGAAAAGATTGAAAAAGAAAAAGAAATCCAAAAAGAGAGTGAGGTCGAAAATAAAATTGAAAATGAGAGAGGAAATGAAAAGAGAAAAAAGAAGTTGAGATTAGAAAAGAAACGAGAGAAAAAGAGATAAACGAACCAGAAAAAGTGAGGAGCATTTCGACTAATCCATATGAAACTTGTTCTTGTTCTGTTTCTTCTTTCCAGGTGCCCGAGATATCAAACGATAATTTTCAACTTCACTACCTTTCCGATGAAAGACATTTTCATATGGTCAGTATAGGTAAGGTTGAAGATGAAAACGTGCCCCAAGAGTTCAAAGGTAAGAGAGGTGAGGAAATGTTAACGATCGAGTCACGACCACCAGGTTTGAAAATTGTTGAAATACTTTTTAGTGACTTAATTTCTAAACGCTCTCCTTATTTTGGTCTGATTAATTGCTACTCCCTGAATGTGGTTGATTTTTGTTCCAATCAACAAACCAAAGATTTAATTTTGCGTGATGACAGTTTTTCACGAAAGGCGATTAAAATTTTCATTTGTGACAATTTTGTGCACCAATTAACGCTTTGTGGAAAATCCATGAATTTGTGCAAGTATGAATTGATGAAAGTAAAAAGTTTTAATTGTTTGTCCCTTTGTATGCAAAAATCCCATTGGTTTAACGTGTTTGGTTTAATGAAATTTTTGCTACATTTTGGCATGAATACTCAAAATCAAGTTTTTAAACCCGGAATCTATTTTGGTTCGTTTTATGGGAAAGTCAAGCTTCATCAATTTTGTGTGAACAATTTCTATTGTTTTGATAATTGGGTGTTGAATAAGGAACTGAGGTATGAAAAATTTGATTTCAATTTAAATTCATTCCTTAATCCATTTTTGTGGTTGTATTTGAAGTTCGTATTTCATTTCGTTAAGGTTAATTCAGCCACAGAGATTCGACTAGACTACATTTCCGAGGAGAGAAGATTTATGATGATCGACAAAGGTAAAAATGATCCTTGCTTTTCCATCCCTCGAGGTAAACAAGGTATGACTTACGATAACTTTAAAATTTCTCTGCCCTATTCGGTTGGTAATAAAATTTTTGTTGAAGAATTGGTTGTTGCAAGGAATTTAAATTGTGATGTGTTTAACTGTTCAGCTTTATTTAAAAATGAATCATCAGTTTTTATTGATGCTGATGATGCGATTTTGGAAGAACCAATCGTTCAATTTCCATTGCAAGGTTTTACTGTGCATTCATCTGTTTGTGATAAAAATTTATGTTCAATAAGTTGTGGTGAGGAGTTTATCTGCTTGATCGATGAACGGATTAAGTTGAATGTGTCCACATGTCTCTTGAAAATTTTTGGTAAGATTCTCCTTGATGACAAGGTTGTTGAAAAGGTGAAAGATCAATGGCCACTGTTAAGCTTAACTATGCAAGATTTAAGCCGATTAAGTGGTAAAATCATAACTTGCAAAAAGCTTTTGTGACAGCCCAAAGTTGACCCTAGTCGGGAAGTGGTTTCGGGACCGCTAAACCGAGTCACCGAAATGTTTGAATGTGATACTTATTGTGTAGAATATGTAATTATGAATGTGTGAAAATTTCAAGCTTCAATTTGGTTGATTTCATGTGAATTTAGTCAATAGGACTTATGTGAGAAAATTCTAAAATGTGATAGGTCAATGTGTGAGGACCTATTAGTGCATGTGGACAAAGGGGGGGACTTGCATGTCAAATTCCCCCCTAATGAGTAGTGGCCGGCATGACAAGGAAGGATGGGTAAAACATGTCATGAAACATGTTTTGTTAGTGGAAGAATAAAATAAGGAGTATGGGTAATAAAGAAATGGAAAACAAAAGAAAAAAAAATGTGTGTGTAGTGTTTGTCCCCCCATTGCCGTGAGCTAAAGAAGAGAAAGGGGGGAATTTTGTTCATCCTTTTCTCATCTTCATGCTTGCCAAAAACTAGAAAGAAAAACAAAGAAAAATTTTCTCATCCTTTGGTTTATCCTTGGCCAAAAATTTTAAGGAGGAAAGAAGAAGAAAGGTGAAGAGATTCGGCCATGCATGTAGCTAGGCTAAGGTATGTTTGATGATGTTCCATGAGAGGCATGCATGTTTTAGTTGTTAGCTTGAGTTCTACCTAACCCATGGTCTAAATCTTGCTATGTGATGGAAATGGCACTTGACCATGGATGAATCATTCTTGGTTGATGTTTGATGTTGTGGTGATGAGGCATGAGGATGAGTTAAGATTCGGCCTAGGTGGAGGTTGTGTTAATGCCATTGCATGCAAAATATGAAGCTTGTTAATGATGCATGTGATGATGGCTTGATGATTCTTGAACCTCCTTTTTAGCATTTTTTTTGTGTGAGCACATATGTGCATTGGTTGCTAAATGGAGAAGAATCGGCTAGCAAGATGTGTGCTAAGGCCGAATGTAACTTTGCATGTTAATGAGCAATGCATGTGTTAAATTGATGAAAAGGGGGAGGATGCTTTACTAGTGTGTATATGTGTGTATTAAGTGTTGAAATCGACCCCAAAAATGGACATGCATATTCGGCCAAGGGCAAAGAAATTAGCTAATATGTTGTGTTGATGCATGATTTTTGCATGTATGAGACTTTAATGTCTAATGTATAAATATGGGCTAAGTGCCTTGTGTTCATCTTTTGATGCCTAAATGATGAAATCAATTTATTTGTTTGATTAAGCTCAAGAGCAAAGGGGAAATAAAACCGATAAAGGGAAGGAAAAAGTGGTTGAATAGCTAGCGGAATCGTTCGACAACACCCGAGGTAAGTTCTTGAGTAAGAGAGCTTAAATTTCGATGTGATTAAATCATGCTCTATGTGTGGCTATTGAGCCGAATGTGCAAGGACAATATGTGCCTTGTGTTTGAGTTTCGTAAACGAAAATGAAATATGAATGTACCATGAATTATTGTTAGATGTGTATGATTAATTGAATGCTGTCCGGGCTAAGTCCCGAAGGCTTTGTGCTAAGCGAATATATCCGGACTAAGATCCGAAGGCCTTTGTGCGAGATACTAAATCCGGGTTAAGTCCCGAGGGCATTCGTGCGAGTTATTAAAGCCGGGTTAAGTCCCGAAGGCATTCGTGCGAGTTGTTAAATCCGGGTTACGTCCCGAAGGCATGGTGTGAGTTACTAAAACCGGGCTATGTCCCGAAGGCATTTGAACAAGGAGCTATATCCGGTTAAATCCCGAAGGTACGTGAATTGGTAACGAATGAGCTTGCTGTAAAATTCCAGCGAATACTCGAAAAACATCCCAATATGGGGATATGTTACGTATGTGTTGAATTAAATCGAGCCCTTACAAATAAATGTTCGCTCAGTTGATAAACGAGCTATCGGCCTTCGGCTAAGTTAGTCTATTGTGTATGTGCATAAGGGTTGTTAATGTTGTGAAGCAAGTTTAATATCGATAAATTGCGTATTATGAAATATTCCGTTTAGCTAAATGTGTGATATTCTTTGTTTATGCTGGAATTCCTTGCTCAAACTTACTAAGCATAAATTGCTTACTCGTTACATTGCTCCTCTGTTTTATAGATTTTTGGTTCTCCAGCTATCGGACTCGGGATCTTGAAGTCGAAGTCGCCCACACTATCAAAGGCTCTTTTGGGTACTATTTTGGTTGAATTTTGTTATGGCATGTATAGGACTACCCATTGTTGTCTTTCGAGTACGTTATGAAATGTATAAGTGTACAGCCATGCGAAAATGGCTTGTAGAAGTGGAGTATGGCATTAGACCATTCGTATTTATGAATGTATAGATGGTTTCATGATGTAACTATGTTGGAATGGAAGTGTTGAGCAAATGATCAGCCACTAGAATGGCTAAGTATGATCATATGTGGGCTTATGTATGACAAGGCCCTAGTTGGTCCATGAAACCCCAAATTAGGTAAGGTTCACTTTGAAAACAGAAGCTGATAGCGGCAGTGGTGTGGATTGGAAAAATCACAAGAATTCGTAGGAGTGGAATTAAATAGTGAATAAATTATGTAATCGAACCTTGATGAATCTACTTTCATATGGAAGTAACGAAACAATTATAGGAACAGTACAGAAAGAGATATTCGGGTTCTTGTGGAACAGGGCCAGAACAGTTTCTGGATTCACTGTTCCGCCTTTGGAAATTCACTATAAATTGACCAGAGATAATTAGGGGTCATACCATATATGTATGGATTTCTCTCTGAGTCTAGTTTCCATAGAAACAAACGGCATCAGTATTGAAGCTCTGTGCAGAGAGATATCCCAGTCGTAATGGGAAAAGGTCAGTGTAGTCGACCCCTGTAACATGGGAGACTTTGACTAATAAACTGTACTAATTGGCCTGACCAAAAATTCTAGAAAAAAATCCATAGGTGGGGACATGAGTCTAGTTTCAGGGAAAAATCACAAAACTGATTTTTGAGTTGTGAAACTCAAGATATGATTTTTGAAGCGACTAGTACTCAGACTGGGCAGTGTCTGGAAAAATTTTTCAAAGTTTGTAACATCTCGTGTCCGACTCCGGTGTCGGTCTCGGGTTCGGGGTGTTACATTTTATTGGTATCAGAGCTACGGTTTAGTCGATTCTAGGACTACCGTAATGTTTTGGGTCTAGCTATACATGCCATTTTATGTGATTACTTGATAGTGTGGTGATTTCTGACAATCGTAAATGTGTTTATTTATAGTAATGGATCCCGATCGTGACCGAGAAGTAGCTGATGATCTTGAGAGTGTAGCGCCTGCTCCCGCACAAGGGACAGTGCCGGCGGACTCTCAACCTAATGCTAGTAATCAGAATGATGAAGCTAGACAAGCATTCTATAGCGTGATGAATGATTGGTTTAACCAATACATTCGAACTAATATGGCTGTTCCACAACCTCCATTCCCGACAAATACTACCCCCGCACCTACAATACCACCGGTAACGGACCAAATAAGGTCAAATAAGCCCCCAGTTGACAGAATCCGAAAACATGGGGCTACTGAATTTAAGGCTATGGATAGCGATGATGCCGAGCAAGCTGAATTTTGGCTGGACAACACTATCCGGGTACTCGATGAGCTATCTTGTACACCCGATGAATGCCTAAAGTGTGCTATCTCCTTGCTACGTGATTCTGCCTACTATTGGTGGAGTACTCTGACTTCTATTGTGCCCCGAGAGCAAGTAACTTGGGAGTTTTTCCAAACTGAGTTTCGGAAAAAGTATATCAGTCAGAGATTTGTTGATCAAAAACGGAAGGAATTTCTTGAGCTTAAGCAAGGCTCCATGTCGGTTACTGATTACGAGCGAAAATTTGTTAGACTTAGGAAATACGCTCGGGAATGTGTTTCGTCCGAAGCTATTATGTGTAAACGCTTCGAGGATGGGCTGAATGAAGATATAAAAATGTTCGTTGGCGTTCTTGAAATACAAGAGTTCGTGGTACTTGTTGAACGAGCTTGTAAAGCCGAAGAGCTTAGAAAAGAAAAGCAAAGAGTTGATGAGGGAACTGGAGAGTTTCGTAAAAGATCCTCGGGGAGGTCTCTTCAACAGACATCGAAGAGATTTCGAGATGATGTGGGCCAGTTTAGAGGCACTTCGGGCCTTTTTGGACGAGATCGTGATCGACCCCCTGTGGGTACACGAGGCACTTCGGTCGCCAGTGTTGGGAATGAACGTCGAGACAGGACGAAATGCCGATATTGCGGTAAATGGCATTCGGGGAGTTGTAGATTTCCTGACCGCTCCTGTTACAAATGTGGATCAGTGGACCACTTCATTAAAGATTGCCCGAGGTTGTCGGGGCAGAATGCAAATCAGAGTGGGAGACCGGGTGCTACCACTACTCGAGGTAGACCATCTGGAAATATGGGCAATGCTGGTGGTGGTCAGAGAGGATCTAGAGATGATATAACCAGATCCGAAGCCCGTGCGCCTGCTAGAGCTTATGCTATACGTGCCCGCGAGGATGCTTCTTCGCCTGATGTTATTACCGGTACATTCACCCTCTTTGATACTAATGTAATTGCTTTGATTGACCCCGGTTCTACTCATTCTTACATATGTGAAACCTTAGCATCCAGTAAGACTTTACCTATTGAGTCTACTGAGTTCGTAATTCGGGTGTCAAATCCCTTGGGTCGTTACGTGCTTGTCGACAAAGTGTGTAACAAATGTCCCCTGGAAATTCGAGGTTCCTGTTTCCCGGCGAACTTGATGCTCTTGCCGTTTGATGAATTTGATGTTATCCTTGGTTTGGATTGGTTGACCGCGCATGATGCGATTGTGAATTGCAAGAGCAAGACTATTGATTTGAGATGCGCAAATAACGAAGTAGTCCGAATTGAGTCTGCGGACTTAGAGGGGATGCCAGCTGTAATATCAGCAATGTTGGCACAGAAATATGTAAGAAAAGGGTGCGAAGCATACCTTGCGTATGTACTTGGTGACAAAGAATTAGAAAAGAAACCCGAATCTGTGCCGGTGGTTTGTGAATACCCGGATGTTTTTCCGGAAGAATTACCGGGTTTACCACCTGTTCGGGAGGTAGAGTTTGGTATTGAGCTTGTACCTGGGACTACGCCGATTTCGATAGCTCCGTATCGTATGGCACCAACCGAGTTAAAGGAGTTGAAAGCTCAGTTGCAAGAACTGACGGATAGAGGTTTCGCTCGACCAAGTTTCTCACCTTGGGGTGCACCAGTATTGTTCGTGAAAAAGAAGGACGGAACCATGAGGTTGTGCATTGACTATCGTCAGCTGAATAAAGTGACGATAAAGAACAAATATCCGTTGCCGCGCATCGATGATTTGTTCGACCAACTGAAGGGAGCCTCAGTGTTCTCAAAAATAGATTTGAGATCGGGCTATTATCAGTTGCGAATCCGAGATTCAGATATTCCCAAAACTGCCTTCAGAACGAGATATGGTCACTACGAATTCTTAGTGATGCCGTTTGGGCTCACTAATGCCCCTGCAGTATTTATGGATTTGATGAATCGGATCTTCAGACCGTATTTGGATCGGTTCGTAGTGGTGTTCATTGATGACATTTTGGTCTATTCAAGAGACGAGACCGAACATGCTGAGCATCTGAGGCTAGTGCTGCAAATTTTGCGGGATAAGCAGTTATATGCTAAGTTCAGTAAGTGTGAGTTCTGGTTAAGAGAGGTTAGCTTCTTGGGTCATGTGGTATCCGCGTCGGGTATTCGAGTTGACCCGAATAAAATTTCAGCCATACTTGACTGGAAACCTCCGAGAAATGTTACTGAAGTTCGGAGCTTTTTGGGGCTCGCCGGTTATTACCGACGATTTGTGAAAGGTTTCTCGATGATAGCCACACCAATGACGAAGCTACTTCAAAAGGATGTTAAGTTCGAGTGGACGGAGAAATGTCAGAAAAGTTTCGACCAACTGAAAACTCATTTGACTGAAGCTCCAATTTTGGTGCAACCCGAATCAGGTAAAGAGTTTGTCATTTATAGTGACGCATCCCTACTTGGGTTGGGTTGCGTATTGATGCAAGAAGGTCGAGTCGTGGCCTATGCGTCGAGACAATTGAAGCCACACGAGAGGAATTATCCGACCCATGATCTCGAACTAGCTGCCATCGTGTTTGCTTTAAAAATATGGCGACATTATCTGTTTGGTGAGAAGTGCCATGTATTTTCGGATCACAAAAGTCTCAAATATTTGATGACTCAACGAGACTTGAATCTGCGACAAAGACGTTGGCTTGAGTTGTTGAAAGATTACGAGCTTGTCATTGATTACCACCCGGGAAAGGCTAACGTGGTTGCAGACGCCTTAAGCCGGAAGTCATTGTTTGCTTTACGAGCGATGAACGTGCATTTGTCTGTTCTACCAGACAGTGTGTTAGTAGCTGAATTAAAAGCTAAACCATTGTTGACTCACCAAATTCGTGAAGCTCAGAAAGTCGATGATGAATTGGTTGCAAAACGGGCTAAGTGTTTTCCGAACGAGGAATCGGAGTTTCAAATTGATGATGATGATTGTTTGAGGTTCAGAAATCGTTTGTGTGTTCCAAGGAATTCGGAACTCATTTCGATGATTCTGAACGAAGCCCATTGTAGCCGAATGTCAATTCACCCGGGGAGTACGAAAATGTACAATGATTTGAAACGTCAATTTTGGTGGCATGGTATGAAACGGGACATCTCTGACTTTGTTTCGAGATGTTTAATATGTCAACAAGTGAAAGCGGAACATCAAGTGCCTTCAGGATTACTCCAGCCGATCATGATACCCGAGTGGAAATGGGATCGAGTCACAATGGACTTTGTGTCCGGACTGCCCTTGTCAGCAAGTAAGAAGGATGCGATATGGGTTATTGTTGATAGACTGACTAAGTCGGCTCATTTCATCCCCGTACGTACGGATTTTTCATTGGAGAAACTAGCTGAATTGTACGTTTATCAAATTGTGAGATTACACGGGGTACCTGTTTCTATCGTGTCGGATAGAGATCCGAGATTCACCTCACGATTTTGGAAGAAATTGCAAGAAGCTCTGGGTACCAAGCTGCATTTTAGCACTGCTTTTCACCCCCAAACCGATGGTCAATCCGAGAGGATAATTCAGATACTTGAGGATATGTTGAGATGTTGCATCCTCGAGTTCAGTAGTTCATGGGAACGGTATTTACCTTTGATTGAATTCGCTTACAACAATAGTTTTCAATCAAGTATTAAGATGGCACCTTACGAGGCTTTGTACGGTCGTAAATGCCGTACACCATTGTTTTGGACCGAGCTCGGTGAAAGCAAAATTTTCGGAGTTGATTTGATTAGAGATGCTGAACAGAAAGTAAAGGTAATCCGTGAAAGTCTGAAGGTAGCCACGGATCGTCAGAAATCGTACGCAGATTTGAAACGAAAAGACATCGAGTATCAGGTGGGAGACAAAGTGTTCCTTAAGGTTTCACCTTGGAAAAAGATACTCAGGTTCGGCCGTAAGGGCAAGTTGAGCCCAAGATTCATTGGGCCGTACAAAATCTCCGAACGAGTTGGTCCGGTTGCATATAGATTGATTTTGCCCCCGGAGCTTGAAAAGATTCATGACGTCTTTCATGTTTCAATGCTTCGACGCTATCGATCTGATCCATCGCATATAATTAGCCCATCAGAGGTTGAAATTCAAGTCGACATGAGCTATGAAGAAGAACTGATGCATATCCTAGCTCGTGAAGTGAAGGAGTTGCGAAACAAAAGAGTTCCGCTAGTAAAGGTGTTATGGCTCAAACACGGGATCGAGGAAGCAACTTGGGAGACCGAGAGCTCGATGAAAGAACGATACCCAAACCTATTTACCGGTAAGATTTTCGGGGACGAAAATTTCTTAAGTGGGGGAGAGTTGTGACAGCCCAAAGTTGACCCTAGTCGGGAAGTGGTTTCGGGACCGCTAAACCGAGTCACCGAAATGTTTGAATGTGATACTTATTGTGTAGAATATGTAATTATGAATGTGTGAAAATTTCAAGCTTCAATTTGGTTGATTTCATGTGAATTTAGTCAATAGGACTTATGTGAGAAAATTCTAAAATGTGATAGGTCAATGTGTGAGGACCTATTAGTGCATGTGGACAAAGGGGGGACTTGCATGTCAAATTCCCCCCCTAATGAGTAGTGGCCGGCCATGACAAGGAAGGATGGGTAAAACATGTCATGAAACATGTTTTGTTAGTGGAAGAATAAAATAAGGAGTATGGGTAATAAAGAAATGGAAAACAAAAGAAAAAAAAATGTGTGTGTAGTGTTTGTCCCCCCATTGCCGTGAGCTAAAGAAGAGAAAGGGGGGAATTTTGTTCATCCTTTTCTCATCTTCATGCTTGCCAAAAACTAGAAAGAAAAACAAAGAAAAATTTTCTCATCCTTTGGTTTATCCTTGGCCAAAAATTTTAAGGAGGAAAGAAGAAGAAAGGTGAAGAGATTCGGCCATGCATGTAGCTAGGCTAAGGTATGTTTGATGATGTTCCATGAGAGGCATGCATGTTTTAGTTGTTAGCTTGAGTTCTACCTAACCCATGGTCTAAATCTTGCTATGTGATGGAAATGGCACTTGACCATGGATGAATCATTCTTGGTTGATGTTTGATGTTGTGGTGATGAGGCATGAGGATGAGTTAAGATTCGGCCTAGGTGGAGGTTGTGTTAATGCCATTGCATGCAAAATATGAAGCTTGTTAATGATGCATGTGATGATGGCTTGATGATTCTTGAACCTCCTTTTTAGCATTTTTTTTGTGTGAGCACATATGTGCATTGGTTGCTAAATGGAGAAGAATCGGCTAGCAAGATGTGTGCTAAGGCCGAATGTAACTTTGCATGTTAATGAGCAATGCATGTGTTAAATTGATGAAAAGGGGGAGGATGCTTTACTAGTGTGTATATGTGTGTATTAAGTGTTGAAATCGACCCCAAAAATGGACATGCATATTCGGCCAAGGGCAAAGAAATTAGCTAATATGTTGTGTTGATGCATGATTTTTGCATGTATGAGACTTTAATGTCTAATGTATAAATATGGGCTAAGTGCCTTGTGTTCATCTTTTGATGCCTAAATGATGAAATCAATTTATTTGTTTGATTAAGCTCAAGAGCAAAGGGGAAATAAAACCGATAAAGGGAAGGAAAAAGTGGTTGAATAGCTAGCGGAATCGTTCGACAACACCCGAGGTAAGTTCTTGAGTAAGAGAGCTTAAATTTCGATGTGATTAAATCATGCTCTATGTGTGGCTATTGAGCCGAATGTGCAAGGACAATATGTGCCTTGTGTTTGAGTTTCGTAAACGAAAATGAAATATGAATGTACCATGAATTATTGTTAGATGTGTATGATTAATTGAATGCTGTCCGGGCTAAGTCCCGAAGGCTTTGTGCTAAGCGAATATATCCGGACTAAGATCCGAAGGCATTTGTGCGAGATACTAAATCCGGGTTAAGTCCCGAGGGCATTCGTGCGAGTTATTAAAGCCGGGTTAAGTCCCGAAGGCATTCGTGCGAGTTGTTAAATCCGGGTTACGTCCCGAAGGCATGGTGTGAGTTACTAAAACCGGGCTATGTCCCGAAGGCATTTGAACGAGGAGCTATATCCGGTTAAATCCCGAAGGTACGTGAATTGGTAACGAATGAGCTTGCTGTAAAATTCCAGCGAATACTCGAAAAACATCCCAATATGGGGATATGTTACGTATGTGTTGAATTAAATCGAGCCCTTACAAATAAATGTTCGCTCAGTTGATAAACGAGCTATCGGCCTTCGGCTAAGTTAGTCTATTGTGTATGTGCATAAGGGTTGTTAATGTTGTGAAGCAAGTTTAATATCGATAAATTGCGTATTATGAAATATTCCGTTTAGCTAAATGTGTGATATTCTTTGTTTATGCTGGAATTCCTTGCTCAAACTTACTAAGCATAAATTGCTTACTCGTTACATTGCTCCTCTGTTTTATAGATTTTTGGTTCTCCAGCTATCGGACTCGGGATCTTGAAGTCGAAGTCGCCCACACTATCAAAGGCTCTTTTGGGTACTATTTTGGTTGAATTTTGTTATGGCATGTATAGGACTACCCATTGTTGTCTTTCGAGTACGTTATGAAATGTATAAGTGTACAGCCATGCGAAAATGGCTTGTAGAAGTGGAGTATGGCATTAGACCATTCGTATTTATGAATGTATAGATGGTTTCATGATGTAACTATGTTGGAATGGAAGTGTTGAGCAAATGATCAGCCACTAGAATGGCTAAGTATGATCATATGTGGGCTTATGTATGACAAGGCCCTAGTTGGTCCATGAAACCCCAAATTAGGTAAGGTTCACTTTGAAAACAGAAGCTGATAGCGGCAGTGGTGTGGATTGGAAAAATCACAAGAATTCGTAGGAGTGGAATTAAATAGTGAATAAATTATGTAATCGAACCTTGATGAATCTACTTTCATATGGAAGTAACGAAACAATTATAGGAACAGTACAGAAAGAGATATTCGGGTTCTTGTGGAACAGGGCCAGAACAGTTTCTGGATTCACTGTTCCGCCTTTGGAAATTCACTATAAATTGACCAGAGATAATTAGGGGTCATACCATATATGTATGGATTCCTCTCTGAGTCTAGTTTCCATAGAAACAAACGGCATCAGTATTGAAGCTCTGTGTAGAGATATATCCCAGTCGTAATGGGAAAAGGTCAGTGTAGTCGACCCCTGTAACATGGGAGACTTTGACTAATAAACTGTACTAATTGGCCTGACCAAAAATTCTAGAAAAAAATCCATAGGTGGGAACATGAGTCTAGTTTCAGGGAAAAATCACAAAACTGATTTTTGAGTTGTGAAACTCAAGATATGATTTTTGAAGCGACTAGTACTCAGACTGGGCAGTGTCTGGAAAAATTTTTCAAAGTTTGTTAACATCTCGTGTCCGACTCCGGTGTCGGTCTCGGGTTCGGGGTGTTACAGCTTTGTTCAATCGATTGTGGGTATGAAATTTGGAAAATACCTTCTTGCAAGGATTATGAATGTTCTACCAATGGTACT